>NC_058089.1:85647216-85978050 GCF_014858855.1 Bufo gargarizans | reverse complement strand
GAATGGTAGCAGAGGACTAACCGAGGCTGCCGCCTGAAGCCCTGATGTTAATTGCTGCAGTGCTTTGACCAGGCACCAATCGTTGTGAGAAGGGTAAAACCTCACCTGTGTTGGAGGCCCTGTCTGTGCGGTCTTAGTAGAAGGAATGCTGAGTATGAAGTGGTCGTGCTGCCAAGATAAATGCTGCCTTTGGAGATGACGACCGCTCCTAACGGTGGCGGTGAATTCCCCGGGCCGGAGGAACCCGTAGAACCCGTATATTGCGGCTTTAATGATTGTGCTGACGAGAGGCCCAAAAGAATTACCGTCCAGGGCCAAAGATAGCTGCCTGAACATGGAGCTGGACAGGGGTTGCCGAACCACTGGCCTACTTGCACTGACTTTCTCAATGCCCCTGAGAGTTGCTTTGATGGCTTGAGACATGAAGAATGAGCCTCGGGCGGGGTCATTTAACGTAAAAAGATGTTGTACCCCTGCCAAGTAAAGGCGGATGGTGTTGGAAGAGAGGCCGAGGTTGGAATGGCAGTGGGCGATAAAAGCCATCATAAACGAGACGTCATTGACGTCGCCCTGAGGATGTCTATCGGCAAAATCCCTGTAGAGATTCCAGCCCGTGCAGTAATTCCTGATGGTGTTCCCTGAGAGGCTTTGGTGCAAGAGGTCTTTCGCTGTCCTGATCAATGATGCTTATCCCAAATTAGGTCGCTGTACGCTGGAATGTACGCCCCTGTTGTGTGCGTGTGTGGCATGTTCTGGAAAATAACTTTAAGGTTAAAGCGGGACAGAGCATCGGCGGCCGAATTTCTGGAACCCTGAATATGGGAGCACTCAAAGTAGAAATTATTCACCATTGACAGCCAAACCAATCTACGAGTAAGGGACATGATTTTAGGGGATTTGGCTCTGCCTTTGTGTATGATATCGACCAGGTCCTGACTGTCTGTGACAAACATTACCCTAGAATCTGACCACTCGTGGCCCCACACATGTGCCGCCGCCACCAATGGATACAACTCTAATAGGGGGGGAGCGCGAAGAGCCTCCTTATCTGCGGTGATTTGAGATGGCCAGGAGCTGGCAAGCCAGTGATTCCCAAAAATGGCTGCAAAACCCTTTGATGTGGCAGCATCCGAATAAACCGTGGGGGAGGAAGGGCCCCCGGGGGGGATGAGCAACCTGACCCCATTCCATGAGGACATGAACGTGTTCCACATGGACAGGTCCGTCATGGCCTGTTGGTCCAATTGAACGACAATGTCCTGTTCCGGAGCAGATGGCAGGAGAAGCAAGAGCCGTGAAATGAAGGCACCTCCCTGGGGCATGACCCTCATGGCAAAGTTCAGCCTGCCCAGTAAAGACTGGAGATTTGCCTTGGTCAGGAAGCAGGACTCGGAAGCTTCCTGGATGACCATCCGGATCTGCCGCCACTTCTCCTCGGGGAGCCTTGCTTCCAACCTAACTGAGTGGAGAATGACCCCCAGGAAGGTGATAGCCTTGGATGGGCCTACCATTTTCCCTGGGGCTACAGGGACTTGAAGTGTGGAAAATAGTTCCAACAAGGAGGACAAGCTAGAGGGCTGCGATTTCAACTTAGGCTACTTTCACACTTGCGCTTGATCGGATCCGTTCTGAACGGATCCGATCATATTAATGCAGACGGAGGCTCCGTTCAGTACGGATCCGTCTGAAAGTAGCCTGAGCGGATCCGTTCAGACTTTCAATGTAAAGTCAATGGGGGACGGATCCGCTTGAAGATTGAGCCATATGGTGTCATCTTCAAGCGGATCCGTTCCCATTGACTTAATTGTAAGTCTGAACGGATCCGCTCGCCTCCGCACGGCCAGGCGGACAGCTGAACGCTGCAAGCAGCGTTCAGCTGTCCGCCTGGCCGTGCAGAGGCGAGCGGAGCGGAGGCTGAACGCCGCCAGACTGATGCAGTCTGAGCGGATCCGCTCCATTCAGACTGCATCAGGGCTGGACGGAGGCGTTCGGGTCCGCTCGTGAGCTCCTTCAAACGGAGCTCACTGAGCGGACCGACGAACGCAAGTGTGAAAGTAACCTTAGAGCTTCTGCCGACTTCCGTGCTCATGGAGCGTCCCCATCACCATGGGAACGGCTCCATGCTAGATAGTACTGTCAGATTTGAGAAAGTTGTAATCGCAATGCGATTAATGCAGGTTATATTAATCGCATTGCGAATTCAACTTAGAGCTGCTGGGTTCCTAATGGTTGTATTGCTAGAATATAACGAAGATTGAGAATATAGTGTTATATTCGTCAATTCTAGCAATACAACCATTAGGAACTAGAATTGACAACAAATATAGCACTATATTCTCAATCTTAGTTATATTCTATCAATATAACCATTTGGAACCAAGCTCTAAGTTGTAATCACAATGCGATTAATATAACCTGTATTAATCGCATTGCGATTACAACTTTGTCACACTGCAGCTTCAGAATTAAGCTAAGACTGATGCTGTCCTTGCTTTTTGATAGGCGGTGGGAGGGTCTGAGAGGGAGGGTATGCTGATTGGCTGGAATGTGTCTGCTGACTGTGAGGTACAGGATCAAAGTTTGCTCAATGATGACGTATAGGAGGCGGACCGAACATCGCATATGTTCGCCCGCAGCGGCAAACGCAAACAAGCTATCTTCGCCGGGAACTATTCACCGGCGAATAGTTCGGGACATCTCTACTGAAGGACCAAAATAGGATAGTAAGCCAACATGGTGAAACCGTGACAGGACGCCTGACCTCCACTGGTGCCATGCAAAGAACCGCCCCCCGATATCTGGACGTACCACCTAAGGCTTTGCAAGAGATGTCCGTTGGATGGTGTGAAGCGTCAGCTATGTGACCCGATCGCTGCCACTGAAATATGATGTAGATTTATTTTTATTTTATTTTTTTTTTTTTTTAACAGTGGTTATGTCTTGGTGAAATAAATTATTGAATGGTATCATCATTTATTTGCATCTATAAAAGGTACTCATACCATCTCTAAACGCCCCGGGAATATGTAGATACGGAACCAAAATAGAGTGCTGCTGTGGGTGGGAACTAAACAGCAAAGGCCAATGTGAAGATAAGTTAAAAAAAAAAACTACACTATACTCACCTTAGCTAGGTCGTGGAGGTGCAGGACGTGCAGGGAACCAGGCAAGCGAGAAGTGACCCGGAAGTACCTGGCTGAACGTCCCGCCTGCGAGTTTAGCAAAGGTTATGAAGGCCAAGGGGGAGTGGCCTCAGCCCCTCCCACAAATACAGGCTGCCCGTCAGCCTTAACTACATATATATATATTTTACTAGCAAAGTAGTTTTTAGAGAAGATCATATTCATATATAAAAATATATAGAAAAAATAAATAAAATATCTATATATCTATATATAAAATAAAAGAATTCCGCAGCACATCCACGTAGTAAAGAAAATGAAAAAAAACTTTATTCACCAAGCATGCGACGTTTCAATCCTCTCAATGGGATTTTCCTCAAGCAGTGCTTGAGGAAAATCCCATTGAGAGGATTGAAACGTCGCATGCTTGGTGAATAAAGTTTTTTTTTCATTTTCTTTACTACGTGGATGTGCTGCGGAATTCTTTTATTTTATATCGTTGGAGGTGGATCGCCTACTCAGCCGCTGGCACTCCGAGTATACTACACAGATAGTGGTGCTGCCCACATTCCTTTTTTATATATATCTATATATATAAATATATATATATATATATATATATATATATATGTGTGTAAAAATTATAAATATAATAGATATTAGTGGTGAATAGTAAAATAGTGGCTGATAAATATGATCAATCCCTCCGTGATTGAAATGTTGTTTGTTTTTTTTTGTTTGTTTTTTTTTTTGGGGGGGGGGTAAGGATTGTTAATGGGTACGAGTAAAAGTTTGGCTTAAAGGAACAAAGAAATATGTATAAATAAGTGAATGAATGAATATATATATAAAAGTATATAAATATATAAAATGCTACCTCAGAATTAGAGTTAAAACCGGCCATTTCTAGCTCGGGTAGATCAAAACCTGAAATGTGGGTAGCTGTACTGGGAGATATATATTCTCTCAAAGCATTCTGCAGGACAAGTACCATAAAACAAGTAACGCAAAACAATATAGTTACACTTTTTCTCTTATTTTGCAAGTTATTGTTTTTTCAAATAAAAATGAAAGGGTAATATATGAATCCTGTAAAACTGTGGATCTGGATTTTTTATGTACTAGGTATGATAATGGGATTTAATAATTAACATATTCCAATGATTCATTAAGCCCGTAGGGTGTGAGGGTGTTCATCTGGTACATCCAGAACATCTCCTTCCAGCATAATTGTTGGAACGATGACAAGATCTGTTCTAGGGGGATTACTTTAAGGCCTGCCGTCATGTGTTGTAGTGAAATGGCGTGACATACTGGGTGATTACCTTTCTGTTAATGTTGGAGCAATGTTCAGTCATATGCTCCCTAAGTGTTTGGGTAGTATGGCCCACATATTAAAGGTTGCAAGGGCATTGTAGTAAATACACCACATTGGTGCTTCCACATGTCATATGGTGTTGAAATTGTATTTTTCCTTTTGGATGGGATAGTTGGACTTTTCCCTTAGCTGTAGTGATCATTTCAGAGCACTTGCACTTGCCTGCTCCACATTTGAAGGAACCCTTTATCTCTACTGCTTTCACATAGATTTGTTTTGATATTGATATTTGAGAGTGTTTTATCTCCAGGCAAGATAGGGCTAACATGTTTTTAAGAGTTTTGGCTCTACGGAAAGTTTGTTTGCCCACAATGAGGTCCTTCAATAGGACTGACCAGTGTTTTGTGAGAATGTGGCGGATAAGTTTGTGGTTGCAGTTGAATATTGTTATTAGGCCAGGTTTAAAAAGATTTGGTGGAGTTTTTTTATTGTTATTACTTGTTTTAGGTTGGAGACTCTGTTTTTGACTCATTTGAAGGGTTCTGTTTTTTTGATTCTTTGAGTTGTGGGGGATATCCTTTATCTCTAAATCTTGTGCTAAAAGTATCTAATTGTTTCCTCATGGTGTCATCGTCTATACAGTTGCAACTGATCCTTTTCATTTGGCTGAACGATATGTTTTTCCATTTGTGATAATGACTACTTCTGAAGAAAAAAAAAAAAAAGAAAAAAGGTTTGCATCTATGCTTTTGAAATGTGTGCTGGTGGAAATGGAGTTGTTATTGCTATTGAGGTGAAGGTCTAAGAAAATCGCTTCTCTGGGGTGAGTTTCTAGTGTGAAATGTAGATTCCAATTATTATCGTTAATTGTTTTTTTATTTTTAATTAATGAATAAAATTGAAACGTAACAGTATGCGAAATATAGCACAGTGGTCGAACAAAGTCGAACGAGAACAAGTTCAGTATATAGGTAGAAGTCACAACCAGATGTTTACATTAAAGCATTTACGGACATGATAAAAATTGATGAGAGAATGATAAGTGAATGATAGGAAACAATTCTATTCAAAGTTTCTGTATCTTTCCCAATACAACTAAATACTTTTGAACCTAGAGTGGGATCTATTTTCCCATGCAGCGATTTCTTCAAATCAGTAGATAGTATCTATTTTGTTAACCCATAGGTCCTCAGGGGAATATCTGAAGATGGCCAAAACCGTGGAACCAGCAGGCGAGCAGCCATAATTAGTTTATTAAATAGAAAGGGGATCTTGATTGGCTTGTCGCCTATAGCACTACCCAGGAGGGCAACTTGGGGAGACATCGGGGCTTTAGAATTGCATATATTATTGCTTTTCGAGAATATCTTCTCCCACCAGTTATGGATAGTTGGGCATGTCCACCAAATATGGTAGAAGGTACCCCTTTCCTGTCTACAACGCCAACAGGTATCCGTGATTTCCTCTCCATATCTGCATGTTATGTCGGGAGTCTTTTATACCACCTAGTTAAAACTTTATAGCCATTTTCTTGAATCCTCATGCAGCGAGAGGAGGAGTGGGGAGTCATGAGTATGCGAGATTGTTCTCTGGGGGAGAAGCTATATTCAAAATCTCTCTCCCATAGACTGATGAAAGCTGGTTTAGGTGGCATGATTGGTGAGTTGAGCTTTTTATATATTTGCAAAATGGTTTTGACTGGGGGGGGATTGAGTCTGAATCATATGTTGTATCGGAAACAGGCGTCGTTCCACTAGAGAACAAAAAGAATGGCGCACCATAGGGTAATAACGTCAAGAGATAAGAAAAATAGGTATCTCCACTGGGGAGGCTCACCTGATGGAGTTGTGCTAGTTTAGGCACAACTCTAATGAGGACATATGTTGAATTTCCATAAACTCCTTATAACGGGTGGTATGCAGCCCGGGATGGATGCTCCTGTTCAGGGATGCCTGGAATCCCGCAGAAAGCCAGTAATTCAAATAAAGGAAAAAGGTATCCCACGGCGCAAAATCACCCAACAGTCGGAGTAATAATGATTCTTCTTTAATTGAGGCAAGTGGTACAACGCGTTTCGGGGTTTAACCCCTTCTTCAGGTACAATTGTCTTGCATATATACAGATAAACATGCAAACATTTAAATATAGTAAAAAAAAACGCCAAAAGCACACAAGGGGCGGGGTAGGGGCGGGTCAGTGGGCGGTACTGAATAAGCTATTGAGGCTAGGTGAACAAAGGGGTTAAAACACTCAGCTGCTTGTTAAACATATTTTCAATATGTGTCTACAGTATCCCTACCCAAAGGGAGATATCCCACAATGCTGCGATTTTTATTATTTGTTAAATTACAGAATGCCGGACGATCTAGGACCTTGAGAAGTCATGTGAGGCGGTCACATGACTGTGCCATGTGATCGCCGTCAATAGAAGACTGTGGGGAGAAGAACGGCCGCTGGATACAAGGGGCGGTCACCTGGGGGAGCCGCCGGTCACGTGTAAAGTGACGTCACGCTCCGTCTCTAGGTAACTAGACGCTTCGGCTGCATTATAAGACGGAGGAGGGGGGGGAGGAGTGTCAGGCCGGACTAGTTTACAGATCAGTGTGTCCGTGCTGCACCGGCTAAATACAGTGGGACCTAGCGATATCAGTTCATGCAGAGAGACCTATTGGGGGGGACACAGTTTAAGATGAGAATATGTAATAAATAGTGGATAACTGACATAATTAGAACCCACTAAAAACTGAATTAGACTATTTTAAGATGAGTCAGGGAATTTGGACATGAAATTATATCCATTTTAGACAGCTGAAACCTAATACTTCGAAGCCAGCTATATTAAATATATGAACAAAAAATATATATATAAAAAATATATAATAAATATAATAAATAAATAAATAAATAAATGAAGGATTAAAAAAGTGTACTAAATGTATAAGACACATCTATTTGTTTCATAGAGTGGCAACAGAAGCAGGATCCAAGGGAAGTAAATAAAAGCGTAATATATAAAATATCTGATTTGTTGGGTGACTTCATTGTGCCCGGTTTATTATATGCTGTAGGGGGGGGGGAGGTGGTGGATGAAAAGTGAGTGTCCATTTGTGATGTGAGAGAAAGAAAGGGACACTATTGGGTTATACACGGGTCATATACAGAAGGGGTTGTGAGGGCTGTAAATATTGGTGTGTATGAAGGGAGGCGAGGGAAAGTACTGGGTTTCATAAATTGATTTCAAAAGCCTCATTCAGGCCGTATGGTTTAAGGCAGTTTAATTTATATATCCAGAACATCTCGCGTTTCCTCAAAGTTTGGATGATATTATATCCGTTCGATCGGACTTGCTCGATCGGGGTCACCGAGAATCCCAAAAAAGAGCCTTGGTGATGGACAGTAGCATGTCTGGAGACGCTATGCTGGAGGAATTTTTTCTTCACATTGGATCTATGTTTATTGAGTCGGTTGCGTAAGGTCTGGATGGTGCGCCCTACATAACGGAGATTGCAAGGGCATGTAATAAGGTAAATGATGTTGGATGAACCACAATTTAGTTCGTCCTTGATTTTAAAAGATTCCTTATTTTGGCCAAAGAAGGAAGTCGTGATATTGAGAGATCTGCAGCAGAGGCATCTTGATTGGTTACATCTAAAGCTCCCCGGGGTCTTGATACCAGCTTGGCTGGCTGTATCTTCACATTTGTTCTTCAGTTTGCTTGGGGCTAGCAGATTCTTTAGTGTTTTTGCTCGTCTGAAAACTAGAGACGGTTGTCTTGTTATCTCAGAGTTCAAGAACGGATCTTTTCTTAGGATATACCAGTGCCTGGACAGAATTTTGCGGATATCTATGTGGTTGCTATTGTAAGTGGTTAGAAAGTTGGTATTGTGGTATTTGGTATCGTTTTGCTTCTTGCTTCCCACCAAACATTCTAGTTGTGACAACGCTTTTGCCTTATTAAAAGCTGTATCTATGACATCTGTCGGATAGCCCTTTTGTAGAAACCTGGACCGAATTACGTTACTTTGTGTAATAAAATCTTCGTTCCTGGAGCAGTTCCGCCTAATACGCTTAAATTGGCTATACGGAATATTTTTCTTCCACTTCTTGAAATGTTCACTTGAATAGTCTAAGTAACTGTTGCAGTCCACTTCTTTAAAAAATGTTCGTGTGTCGATGGATCCATCATTTATATGCAATTCCAGATCGAGATATTCAGCTCTAGATTTATCACTAATGCCGGAGAAAGTGAGACCCCAATCGGTGGAATTCAATTCCTTAATAAAATCGTTCATTGTTAAAAGATCACCATCCCAAATTAAAATCAAATCGTCGATGTAACGACGGTAAAAAATGATATTCTGTGTCCAGTATTTCGATTTGTAAATAAAAGTATCCTCAAAAGCCCCCATAAAAAGATTAGCAAAGCTGGGCGCGAAACGCGTACCCATCGCGGTCCCTTTGGTCTGTAAGTACAAATTCTCCTCGAACTTAAAAATATTATGAGTCAGAATAAAATCAATGCTCCTTAGGATAAAATCATTTTGTTCAGGTGGTAATAGCTCATCCGTATCTAGAAAGCCTTTTACGCATTTAATACCCAGTTCATGCTTGATATTTGAATAGAGTGATGTAACATCTAGAGTCAGCCAATAATAAGTATCTTTCCATTCCATATTCCGTAATAGTTGTATTAGGGTGGTAGAATCTCTCAAATGTGATGGTAATTGCACTACATATTTTTGTAGCAGGATATCGACGTAGTGAGATAAATTGCACGTAAGTGATGAAATACCTGAGATAATCGGACGACCGGGGGGATTCGAGATACTTTTATGGATTTTTGGTAAATGGTAAAAGGTGGCAATAACTGGATTTGTGACATGAATATAGTTAAATTCCTTTTTACTCAGAATATGGGATGCTGAGTTGATAAGAGCTTTGAATGATTGTTGATGTTCCATGAGGGGGTTTTCGGTCAATTGTTGATAGTATTCCGTGTCAGACAAAATCCGATAAGCCTCTTTGATATAGTCATTCCTATCTTGGAGGACAATGCCCCCCCCCTTTGTCCGCATTGCGGATTATTAGATCCGGATTATCCTGAAGCTGTTTGATAGCCAGTTTCTCTTTGGCACTGAGATTGTGTTTCTCAATTGATAATTTATCAACTGATCTAAAGTCATCCAAAACCAGATCGTAAAAAGTTTCAATATAATTCCCCTTGTGATGTAGAGGGTAAAAATTAGACCGCGGTCTTAGATCAGTATTAATAAACTGATCTTGAGGTGTGGATTCTGCTGATACTTCCAATTGCTCTACCTCTTTTTTATTTTTATTTTGTTTCGCTGTAATGATAAAGTGTCTCTTTAGAGTGAGATTTCTAATAAAATTGTGTAGGTCGAGGAAGAGGTTAAATCCATCTGCTTTCGCAGATGGACAAAAAGAGAGGCCTTTGGATAGAACTTTTTAGACAAAAAGAGAGGCCTTTGGATAGAGAAATTGATGACTAGTGAAATCCAGCACCAATTGGATGCTGAATTCCTTGAAATTTACCTCACAGAAGGACTTGTCCCAAGGGGACTTCGTCTACGCTTTAAACACTCATTTGAAGATGATGCAGATTTCTCTAGAGACTGGGACAATTATTTATTGTCATGTGCTAGAGGTTTGATGTCCCGACTTGCAGCCAAGAGAAAACAAATCGCTGTGAACCTGGACACCAAAATTATGGATTGCCATAGCAAGATTTTAAGATTTAAAACACACCGGTCTTTTACTAAATATGAGAGATCGATCACTGCACGAGCTATGGCCATAGAAAAAGACATTTTGAACAAAAAGGCAGGTAAACTAATAAGAGATAGAACTGATTTTGAGACAGACAACATCCATTATTGGTTAAAACCTCATACGACTAACAATGAACCTATAGCCAACAATCAGAGACCCCCCTCCCTTCAAAGAGGCAGAGCTCAAAACACAAGTGGACCAGCAAATACTGCCCACCAGGGCGATCTAAGACCTCATCATAGAAATACATTTATCCACAGCAGCAGACATGCCCCACCCCCTAGGAAACAAGATTCAACCAGTTATCGAGCTCACCCAGGGAAGAACCACCAGCGGTGCAACCAACATGTATCTAACCTACATTATTCGCCCACTCCACATGATACAGTATATTCCAATCAAACAGTTGATACCCCATCTACTGTTATAGAGATATCCCCGAGGACGGCCCATCATTCCACAACGATCAATATAGGAGGGTCCCCTCCCCCCCCTCCCCCACTCCACCATCCCAGCTTCAAACTGCTTTAGCGAAGAAGTTCTCTCTAAATGTGCACCCTTAAATCTACCTCCTACTTCCTTTATCAAGAGTTCCACACATAAATCGTTGCCTAGGCAATCTTTTTTTTTCTTTTTCTTTTTCAAATTCTTTTTATTGATTTTCAAAGAGAAGGGAAAATTATAGAAACAAGTCACAGGACACATCAGCAATACATAGATAAAAAATATCAGCAAAGAATATCAGCGCGGTAGAGCACAAATGTAGCAGAAAGGAAAAAAAAAACAAAAAAAAAAAAAACAGTTGATTATGTCTGAGATACAATCCACGACATTTACTGGGGACTTGTATGCCCATGAAGATAATAACAGCAAAGTAAAACAGGAACTACTGCCACTGAAGGGGATACTCGTCTCCCAGACAATATCACGATACTTGAAACCTCATAATGAAGTCCTCACATTTGTGTTCAAATTATGTCTACCTGAGTGGGTTTCCTCTGTCCCCAGCACTACTCCTCTTCATTTTCAGACATATGTCCCCATCTCTCACATGAGTTTACCGTTTTGCGGCTCATAAAAGGGGCGCCGTGCAGTGGGCCAGGGAAAGCCAATTCGCCGGATGTTACTCAATAAATTGTGCCTGCTGTAGGAGAAACTTTGAAGAAAACTAGAACAAACGTAAAAACAAGACAGAAAGGATTGGGAGGGAAAAATAAGAGGCAGGGTGGTGGGGGGGGAAGGGATGGAAAACATAGGGCGGGGGAAAGAGGAGGATGAGGGGGTACCGTTAAGCATAGTGTGGAAGTGCTAGTTACTCAATCTGTTGAGGAGGAGAAACCCACCACTACATGTTAGGTAACTCTGTGATTAAAATTTACCTTTTCTGTGTTAACCAGTGGTAACCGACTGTGTAGTGTTTCTAGAAGATAACCATTTTACCCAGGGGGACCAGATTTTTGTGTATTTGTTGTGAGTCCTCAGTTCCCAATGCGATAATTCTTCTAATCTGGAAATTGAGGTTACTCTTCCTAACCATTGAGTGCTGGGTAAATTCCCTTGTGTTTTCCAGTTGGCTGCTATAAGCAGTCTGGCGGCCGCCAGAAGGATTCTTAGTAGACTTTTTTCATAGGAGGTAAGGTCATGTGGAAGCAAGTTTAAGAGTGCTATTTCTGGTTTGGTGGGAATTCCCAGCTGCTTTTTCTCTAGTATACAATTGATATAGTCGAAGATTTGTGACCAGAACGTTTTTATTATAGGGCAGGACCACCAAATATGTAGGAAGGTGCCTCTATCTTTTAGGCATCTCCAGCAATTATCTGTCGAGTTGCTATACATCTGACTCAATCTGACCGGGGTAAGATACCACCTAGAGATTACCTTGTAGGTGTTTTCCTGAATATTTACACATCTCGAAGACCATTTTGGTGACGCTAATATCAATCTGATGTTATCTTCGGTGAACTTAACATTTAAGTCCCTTTCCCATTCCCTTAAAAAGTATAATGAGCTCGGAATTTCTTCCAAAAGGAGATTCTGATTTATGTTATGTATGAGTTTTTTAGGGGTCTGGGTTAAGGTAATTAGTTTCTCAAACCAGGAGGGTTCTCTTGTTTGGCCATCTAATGACACTACCTTCTTGAGCGCTTTAACAATAAGGTTATAATGAAGCCCATTAAGTTGTGGGGTCCCCAGCTTCTCTCCTAAGGTCTTTAGGTCTGGGATGCTCCCATCTGGGTCCAGCAGATCTGCAGGTGGAGTATTATTGTTTCTTGCTTGTGATGGTAAAGATTTAAAGCCTTCTCCCATTGTCAGGAGATAGTCCCCGATACTTAATAGATGTGAGGGGTATTTCGAGCAAAGGTTCCTTATGGGTTTTAGTTTCCAAATGGACATTGATGCGTGAACTAACAAATTATCTTTATTGATGGTAGGTGCTGAGAGTGGGTCAGTGAATACAAAACTTTTTAAAGGATATCCAGTTATTTCTTCCTCTAACTGGATCCAAAGTTTATGTTTAGGGCGTCTCACCCAGTCAATGACACGGGTGAGATGAACGGTTGATACATATCTATCTAATGATGGTAAGCCTATACCTCCTTTAGTGGGGGGTAACTGTAGGATTTTGTGTGAGATTCTTGGTTTCACTTTATCCCAGATGTATTTCGAGCAGGTTTTCCGAAAGGACTCAATAAAGTGCTTTGGGAGTTTAATTGGTATCGCCTGAATGAGATAAGTGAGTTTGGGTAGAATCAAGGAGTTGAACATATTTTTCCGACCTAACCATGAAAGAAAGGTGGGAGACCAAGAGGCCATCAAACTTGGAATGGAGTTCAGCAGAGGTAAGTAGTTTAATTTGTAAAGTTTATTAAGATCTGGGGGAATGTTGACTCCCAAAAATTTCAGGGAACTTCTAGTCCATTGGAAGGCTGAATTGTTTTCTAAATGCCTTAGAGCTTTGGTGGAGAAGTTTATGCCCATTGCCTGAGACTTGGTGATATTAATTTTGAAATTTGAAATCTTACCGAACCTCTCAAAGATGTTTATGATGTGACTAAAGGCTTGTCTGGGATTTGAGACTACCAAAAGGAGGTCATCCGCGTACGCCGCTTGTTTTATCTCCAGGTCACCACATTTTAGGCCTTTAATTTCGGGATTCTGTCTTATAGATTGTAATAAGGGTTCTATTGACAAGATGAATAGGATGGGGGATAGCGGGCAACCTTGCCTCGTGCCATTGCCAATATGCACTGCTCGGGACAGGGTATCGTTTGCTTTTACATGAGCTGTAGGAGAAACGTACATTGAAAAAATCGCCTGTATAAATTGGTCTGGAAAGCCAAAGGTGCGTAACGTTTTAATGATGAAGGGCCAAGCCACTCTATCAAACGCTTTCTCCGCGTCTGTCCCGAGCAGTACAATTGGAGAATTACGTTTTTTGGCCAAAACCATGGTGTTAATGATTTTATATAAGCCCTCCTTCCCTTCCCTACCTGGCACAAAACCTGATTGGTCAGGGTGAATCAAGTCTTGAAGTAGTGGTTTTATCCTAGCTGACAGGATTTTGGCATATATTTTAAGATCCAGATTCAATAAGGAGATAGGCCGATAACTAGAGCAGAGTGAAGGGTCTTTTTGCGGTTTTGGTATCAAAGTTATATGAGCACTTAAGGTTTGAGTGGTAAAGGGAGTACCTTTAAAAGCAGAATTATATAATTGGGTTAGATGGGGAACTAGTAATTCTTTAAATGTTGAGTAGTAGAGAGCAGGAAGGCCATCTGGGCCAGGGGACTTCCCTTTGGCAATAGCTTTGAGTGTTTCCAAGACTTCATCTTCAGATATTGGTGCGCACAAACGACTTGCTTGGTTTGTGTTAATAGATGGTAGGTTTAAATTTCGAAGGAACTCACAGGACAAAGCAGTCTTGCTTGTTTTGACCTCCTCTGAGTCTGACTGGTTAATGTTGTAGAGATCTGAATAGAAGTCATGGAAAGCCTGAGCAATCGACTCATCATCTCTGAGCAGACGTTTATCATTAGATTTAATAAAAGGGATTCTGGATTTGCGTTTACGTTGACGTAGCATGGCTAGCATAAATTTAGTAGGTCTATTACCATGAGCAAAGAATTTTTGTTTTGAGGCCATATATATTTTTGCTGATTGTGCATTAAGGTGAGTTTTTAATTCTTCCCTGGTAGTATTAAGTTCCTCTAAGGTATCTACATCTCTATGTCTCTTATGTGTGCATTCTAGGTTAGAGATCCTTGCGAGAATTTCTTCAGTCTTTTTCTGTCTCAGTTTCTTTAAGTAAACAGCTTGAGAGATAAATTCGCCTCTTATTACTGTTTTATGGGCTTCCCACACAAATTGCGGAGAGGTCTCCCCTTGATTGTTATGCTCAAAGTATTCTTTTATTTTCTTACTAATGGCCACTCTTATATCTGTTGAGCTAAGCAGCGTCTCATTCAGTCTCCAACTGAAACTCTTGGGAGGAGTATTGAAAGGTTTGAATGAGAGCAGCACTGGCGCATGATCAGAGTGTATGATAGGTCCAATTTTAATTTCTTGACAAAGATGTAGATTGGAGGCCGGGAAACAGATGTAATCTAATCTCTGATAAGAATTATGAGGGGCGGAAAAGTGTGTATAATCTTTTTCTTTTGGGTTGAGGGCCCTCCAGACGTCCACTAGGGAACTTTTGTTCAAAGATCTTTTTATACTGTTTAAAGTTTTATTCGGAACTGCTGATTTTCCCGATGATGAGTCTAATTGGGGATTTAGGGATAAGTTAAAATCGCCTGCCAATATTACTAAACCTTCTCTGAAGGACTCAAAATCTAGCCAAAATTTATCAAACCATTTTTTATGGGCAGTATTCGGGGCGTAGATGTTCACAAGAGTGTAAAGGTGGGTGTTAATTTTCCCTTTGACCATAATAAATCTCCCTTCTGTGTCTGACATGGTGTCGATGTGTTGGAAATCTGTATTCTTATGTATCCCTATACTTGTGCCTGACTTGCTGGAAGAGGGGGATGTGCTATGATACCAGAGGTTATATTTATTTCTGGCTAAGTCCGGAGCTCTCTCATGTTTAAAGTGTGTTTCTTGTAGCAAAATTATGTTGGCTCTTTCTTTATTAAGTTGGTTGAGAATTTGGCTCCTTTTAACTGGGGATTTAAAGCCTCTAACGTTGTAGGTAACAATTTTAAATTCTGCCATGAGGTGGATTGTGTGGGTGGTGTCGCATGGGAAAATTACTCACTGCGTGTAGGTTCCCAGTGAAGATAGCACAGTGTCCATTTTCCTTTAAAGGTACCGTATGGAAAGGAAAGGAGAGGTGGGAGGGGGGGTGGGTGATGATGATTCTAAATAGATAGAAAACATAACACAGATTAACTTGACATAATAAATTTAACAGCATAACCATGAGAGTGAAAGCAATTGGGAGATGCTGAATATGAATAAAAAACGGTATACCGGTCCTTATTGAGGACCAAATTCTGTAAGACTGTAACAGAGTAGGTATAAATAGTTTGGTCATACTTGTGACGTATGACACAGGTGACAGTTATAAAGATACTATACTTAGTACAAACTATAAGTGCAACATTGATATTGGAAAATATCCAAAACTCTATGAATAACTGGTGAGGATCAAGCCGGATTGTGGAGCGAGGGCACCCCACTCCTGAAAAAACTTGCCTTACTAGGCAAAGATAGTGGGTAGATATTAAAGGGGGGGGGGGACCCTCACGTCACACAGGCCGGAGGAGCCTACAATTGTCCATCTTCACTACGGAAAGAAGATGGGGAGAGCAAATGTCTTTAAACATCTAGCATGAGGGTAACTGGGTGAAGGAAAAGACTTGTAGAGAAGAAAGTTTTCAGTCATCTTCAGTAATAAGGCGCCTAGGTGTCATCTTCCCTTGTCTTTTCTTATTTTTTAAGGCTTTGCTGGACAACACGGTCTCCCAGGTGGAAGGGTGTGGGATCTCAGACGGAATAGGGACATCTGTAGTTAAAGACCAATCTTGTATGTCCAAGTCCTCTATTCCAAGAGCATTGAGGACCTCTGGTAAATCCTTCTGTGTTCTGATAATGTATTTTCTTTCTCTCCATGTTATTAGAATACCAAAGGGGAATAGCCAACGGAAGGCAATTTTCTTGTGCTTAAGAAGATCCGTTAGGGGCTTCAATATGCGCCTCTTGTTTAATGTAGCGGGAGCTAGATCTTGAAAAAGTAGAATTGTGGAATCTTCATACTCAATGCGCTCCATTTCTCTTGCTTTTTTCATAATAGCTTCTTTCTGTGCAAAATTCAGCAATTTGCATATTACATCTCTTGGGGGTTCACCTGGTTTTGGTTTTGGGCGAAGTGCTCTGTGAGCTCTTTCTATAATTATGGGATCTTGTGAGATATTATCCAATAATGAATTGCAAATTTCTTCAACAGCTTTTGGGACAGCTTCATTAGCTACGGTTTCAGGTATTCCTCTGAAGCGGATATTATTCCTCCTGCCCCTATTATCCTGGTCTTCAATGTAGTCATGAAGATAATTTATATGCTGTTGATATTTTGAGAGAGTGTCAGAAGCTTGTCTGGTATAGTTGGAGAAAGCTGTTTGGTTGGTCTCTAAAATTTCCACTCTGCTACCAATCTGTTTCATATCTCTCTTGATTTCGGATAAGTCCTCTAAAACTGGATTTAGAGCGTCTGATAGTGCTTTGGAGATAAAGGACCTGGACAGTGGAAGCTCTGACAGTAGTTCAGCTGCCTCTTCATTGTCACTGTCTCCATCTTGTGATCTTGCAGAGTGCTTTGATGATGCACCTTTTGGCGTAGAGATCTGAGCACCTGAATTTCCTTGCGATTTTCTCATTACGAATTTGTCTAGGCCAGTTTGGGACAAGTGTGATGGTTTAGATTGACTTTGGTATTCCTGGCTGGCGCCTTTGTATTTTCCGATCTTTACCATAGGTGCAAATAGCTTAGAGACCAACCATAAAGATGGATGTCACCTGTGTCTGTCTTTGACAAGAGCTGTTAAAAAGGCATATCTGTATTCCCAAGCAGTGTTACATAAATATGTGCGTACTTCTGTACAACCAAGCTGTGATTGAACTCGTAGCTCTCCTGAAGAAAAATAATTCCTTCACAAATCTTGTTACTGACTTCTTCTTTTATCAAGTAGACGTATGTTGTGAAGCGAAAAATTGGGTCACTGGCCCTTTAAACTCAAGAAGTGTAATGATGTGGATCCTCTGCAGAAGATCCAGATAAAAAAAAAATTGTAGGTAATCTACTTCTTAAAGATGTTTACTGGGGAAGGACTTGCTGCTGGGGGATGGGAGGAAGTGGCTGCAAAGGAGGATGGAAGGACCGGGCGAGATAGAACAGTAACTGTAAGTCCTATTGAATATAAATTTGTCTGTCTAACTCAGATTATTATTACCGAGTCTCCAAGAAAGTCCTTTGCGTTATAGCACTGCAGGAGTGATCATGAAGCGCAAGCTCCAAAGCACAGCGTCTTTTACAAACACGGGCCGTGATGCGATCCTCTCTGGTGTTGTAGGATTGTGCTGCCTGCCGGTGTCCGTTAAGACTGTCGGACTCTTGATTAGGGAGATATCTTCTGCCCCTGGCTGTACTACGGAGCACTGTATCGTCTGGGTTGTTTAACGGTAAGTCAAGATTTTCCTACCGGCACAAAGTCTCCCTCTTGTAAGGATCTTCCTCTTTGTCCTGTTATAGCAGGCTTGGCGCGCAGCACCTATCGGCCGTCCGTAGCAATGGCGTCAGGCTTCTTTTATCTGTCTAGGCCGCAGATGAACGAACGGCTTTAGGCAACTCAGAAAGTTCCAAAAGTATTCAAAATGATCCTAGGTGCGGTGCCGATCCGACTGAGAACTTCTCCAGGATCTTAGAAGTTAGCAGCACTCAGGATGTCTCAGGGTTTGCTCAGGATCGCAGGAGCTCCAGCAAGGCGCTTCCTCTCTGTTCGGCTGCAAGCCACGCCCCCCGCCTAGGCAATCTACCACCTCAGCATCCCCGTCAACATCAGTAGAATTGGATTCATTACTCACAATACACACTGAGTCCCCTACCCGATTAGACACTACTCCTACAGGAGTTACGACGCCACCAACAGGTCAAATTTGTCTAGATACAGATCCAGACCTTGGAGCTACGGCCCTTTCTGATCTCTCTCTGCAGATGACAAAGGGCCAGCTATCTTTTTTAGCCTTACCCCCCCTACTCACACCAGTCTCAGCCTACCCAATACTGAAAAGCCCAACTACGGTCACGATTACCAACTACTTTCGGCCATTGGGAACCAGAAATCTAAAAAGAAAAAATGTAGGAGAGGAAGTAGGGGGGGCCAAACCCAAAAGAAGAATCTAAAATCAACACACAATCAGAAGAAGGAGAAAAAGATCTTCAACCTTTCCAGTTACCTGTTGAACCATGAAGAAGAAAAGGTTCTATCCAAAGGCCTCTCTTCCTCGACCTACACAATTTTATTAGAAATCTCACTCTAAAGAGACACTTTATCATTACAGCGAAACAAAATAAAAATAAAAAAGAGGTAGAGCAATTGGAAGTATCAGCAGAATCCACACCTCAAGATCAGTTTATTAATACTGATCTAAGACCGCGGTCTAATTTTTACCCTCTACATCACAAGGGGAATTATATTGAAACTTTTTACGATCTGGTTTTGGATGACTTTAGATCAGTTGATAAATTATCAATTGAGAAACACAATCTCAGTGCCAAAGAGAAACTGGCTATCAAACAGCTTCAGGATAATCCGGATCTAATAATCCGCAATGCGGACAAAGGGGGGGGCATTGTCCTCCAAGATAGGAATGACTATATCAAAGAGGCTTATCGGATTTTGTCTGACACGGAATACTATCAACAATTGACCGAAAACCCCCTCATGGAACATCAACAATCATTCAAAGCTCTTATCAACTCAGCATCCCATATTCTGAGTAAAAAGGAATTTAACTATATTCATGTCACAAATCCAGTTATTGCCACCTTTTACCATTTACCAAAAATCCATAAAAGTATCTCGAATCCCCCCGGTCGTCCGATTATCTCAGGTATTTCATCACTTACGTGCAATTTATCTCACTACGTCGATATCCTGCTACAAAAATATGTAGTGCAATTACCATCACATTTGAGAGATTCTACCACCCTAATACAACTATTACGGAATATGGAATGGAAAGATACTTATTATTGGCTGACTCTAGATGTTACATCACTCTATTCAAATATCAAGCATGAACTGGGTATTAAATGCGTAAAAGGCTTTCTAGATACGGATGAGCTATTACCACCTGAACAAAATGATTTTATCCTAAGGAGCATTGATTTTATTCTGACTCATAATATTTTTAAGTTCGAGGAGAATTTGTACTTACAGACCAAAGGGACCGCGATGGGTACGCGTTTCGCGCCCAGCTTTGCTAATCTTTTTATGGGGGCTTTTGAGGATACTTTTATTTACAAATCGAAATACTGGACACAGAATATCATTTTTTACCGTCGTTATATCGACGATTTGATTTTAATTTGGGATGGTGATCTTTTAACAATGAACGATTTTATTAAGGAATTGAATTCCACCGATTGGGGTCTCACTTTCTCCGGCATTAGTGATAAATCTAGAGCTGAATATCTCGATCTGGAATTGCATATAAATGATGGATCCATCGACACACGAACATTTTTTAAAGAAGTGGACTGCAACAGTTACTTAGACTATTCAAGTGAACATTTCAAGAAGTGGAAGAAAAATATTCCGTATAGCCAATTTAAGCGTATTAGGCGGAACTGCTCCAGGAATGAAGATTTTATTACACAAAGTAACGTAATTCGGTCCAGGTTTCTACAAAAGGGCTATCCGACAGATGTCATAGATACAGCTTTTAATAAGGCAAAAGCGTTGTCACAACTAGAATGTTTGGTGGGAAGCAAGAAGCAAAACGATACCAAATACCACAATACCAACTTTCTAACCACTTACAATAGCAACCACATAGATATCCGCAAAATTCTGTCCAGGCACTGGTATATCCTAAGAAAAGATCCGTTCTTGAACTCTGAGATAACAAGACAACCGTCTCTAGTTTTCAGACGAGCAAAAACACTAAAGAATCTGCTAGCCCCAAGCAAACTGAAGAACAAATGTGAAGATACAGCCAGCCAAGCTGGTATCAAGACCCCGGGGAGCTTTAGATGTAACCAATCAAGATGCCTCTGCTGCAGATCTCTCAATATCACGACTTCCTTCTTTGGCCAAAATAAGGAATCTTTTAAAATCAAGGACGAACTAAATTGTGGTTCATCCAACATCATTTACCTTATTACATGCCCTTGCAATCTCCGTTATGTAGGGCGCACCATCCAGACCTTACGCAACCGACTCAATAAACATAGATCCAATGTGAAGAAAAAATTCCTCCAGCATAGCGTCTCCAGACATGCTACTGTCCATCACCAAGGCTCTTTTTTGGGATTCTCGGTGACCCCGATCGAGCAAGTCCGATCGAACGGATATAATATCATCCAAACTTTGAGGAAACGCGAGATGTTCTGGATATATAAATTAAACTGCCTTAAACCATACGGCCTGAATGAGGCTTTTGAAATCAATTTATGAAACCCAGTACTTTCCCTCGCCTCCCTTCATACACACCAATATTTACAGCCCTCACAACCCCTTCTGTATATGACCCGTGTATAACCCAATAGTGTCCCTTTCTTTCTCTCACATCACAAATGGACACTCACTTTTCATCCACCACCTCCCCCCCCCCTACAGCATATAATAAACCGGGCACAATGAAGTCACCCAACAAATCAGATATTTTATATATTACGCTTTTATTTACTTCCCTTGGATCCTGCTTCTGTTGCCACTCTATGAAACAAATAGATGTGTCTTATACATTTAGTACACTTTTTTAATCCTTCATTTATTTATTTATTTATTTATTATATTTATTATATATTTTTTATATATATATTTTTTGTTCATATATTTAATATAGCTGGCTTCGAAGTATTAGGTTTCAGCTGTCTAAAATGGATATAATTTCATGTCCAAATTCCCTGACTCATCTTAAAATAGTCTAATTCAGTTTTTAGTGGGTTCTAATTATGTCAGTTATCCACTATTTATTACATATTCTCATCTTAAACTGTGTCCCCCCCAATAGGTCTCTCTGCATGAACTGATATCGCTAGGTCCCACTGTATTTAGCCGGTGCAGCACGGACACACTGATCTGTAAACTAGTCCGGCCTGACACTCCTCCCCCCCTCCTCCGTCTTATAACGCAGCCGAAGCGTCTAGTTACCTAGAGACGGAGCGTGACGTCACTTTACACGTGACCGGCGGCTCCCCCAGGTGACCGCCCCTTGTATCCAGCGGCCGTTCTTCTCCCCACAGTCTTCTATTGACGGCGATCACATGGCACAGTCATGTGACCGCCTCACATGACTTCTCAAGGTCCTAGATCGTCCGGCATTCTGTAATTTAACAAATAATAAAAATCGCAGCATTGTGGGATATCTCCCTTTGGGTAGGGATACTGTAGACACATATTGAAAATATGTTTAACAAGCAGCTGAGTGTTTTAACCCCTTTGTTCACCTAGCCTCAATAGCTTATTCAGTACCGCCCACTGACCCGCCCCTACCCCGCCCCTTGTGTGCTTTTGGCGTTTTTTTTTACTATATTTAAATGTTTGCATGTTTATCTGTATATATGCAAGACAATTGTACCTGAAGAAGGGGTTAAACCCCGAAACGCGTTGTACCACTTGCCTCAATTAAAGAAGAATCATTATTACTCCGACTGTTGGGTGATTTTGCGCCGTGGGATACCTTTTTCCTTTATTTAAATCATATGTTGAACCACGTGAGAGGTCTGATTAGTGAGTGGTAAGGGATAAGTTTAGTAATATGATTCCTTAAAAAAGAAACGATGAGAGGGTTAATTTTAGGGATGTTTAAGGCCGACAATAAGGCCTTACCTTCCAGTAAGTTCCCTGCTTCAGTAAATAGAGAGATGATGGGGGTAACTGAAAGACGGAGGGCTGTAGGAATGTGTTGTTTCAGTTCTCCAGAGGCGAAGTCTAGTACATCTCTGATCTGTACAATAGGGGAAGGAGTAAGAATGCCCAGATTGGAGTCCTGGAACCATTTCCATGCCTCCAGGGTTGCTTTAACAGAGGGATTAGCTATTTGATTTTTGATGGAAAGCTGGGAGTGTCTATTAGGAGACCTCTAAAAGAATATTCCGATTGAGATGTTTCCATACCCACCCATGATTTGTGAGGTGATTGTCTGAACCAATCCAGGGCTCTCATCAGGAGGATAGCTCTGTTGTACAAAAGCGGGTTTGGGAGGCCAATCCCTCCGAATGCTCTGAAGAACTGACAGGGAGATCCTTGGTTTCTTTTTATCCCAAATGAAGGATCTAATTGTTTTAAAAAGGGTGATGTAGTAATTTTTCGGGATGGGGATGAGGAGGACCTGTTGTAGATAATTGAGCCTAGGGAGGACTAAAGACATTACCATATTTTTGTGACCAAACCAGGATAATGAGGGTGAGTGTAAATTGGTTAGTTGGTCTTGTATAGATTTAAGAAGTGGGGTATAGTTGAAGGAGAATAGTTTGCTTATATCTTCTGCTATTTTGATGCCGATATAAGAGAGGAAAGGGGTATCCCAATTAAAAGGGGACATTTTAGCCAATTTTAATTTAACTAAGGGTTTAATGCAAATGGCTAGGACGTTGGATTTTTTTTTAGGTTCATTTTGAAATTTGAAAGTGGGCTAAAGATTTCTAGTATCTTGTATACAATGGGTAATGATATTTCAGGGTTTGTTGTGATAATCATAAGGTAATCAGCAAATGCGGCAACTTTATGATCCTGACTCCCTAACTTGATGTCTTTTATTTTCTTTTCTTGGTGGATGGTTTGGAGGAGTGGTTCCATAACTAGAACAAATAAAAAGGGGGAGAGGGGACAGCCTTGTCTCATTCCATTCTTAATTGTCAAGGGAAGAGAAAGGGAATTGTTTACAATTACTGCCGCTGAGGCCTTTGTATACATTGAGAGGATTGCTTCCGCAAACTCTAGGGGTAGGCCAATTTTTTCCAGTGTAAGGATTATAAATTCCCATTTGACCCTATCAAATGCTTTCTCAGCATCAGTGCCAAGAAAGACAAGGGGTGTAGAGTGTTTTTGGGCGTAGAACAGGGCATTTATTAATCTAGCTGAGTTATCTTTACCTTCTCTTCCACTAACAAAGCCAGTCTGGTCTCTATGAACTAGCAGAGGAAGAAGGGGAGAAAGGCGGTTGGCCATCATTTTGGCCAAAAGTTTTAGATCTAAATTCAGAAGGGAGATGGGGTGGTAGTTTGCACAAAAGGAAGGATCTTTCCCTTCTTTGGGGATGATAGTTATATGCGCTTTAGTCATTTCTGGGGACAGTGGGAAGCTCTTTAAGGACAAATTACATATCTTTAGAAGATGAGGGATTAGGGTTCTGCTAAAGGTGCGGTAGTAGAGGACAGGGAGACCATCTGGGCCAGGGGCTTTGTTCTTAGGGAGATTTTTTATAGTTGAAAGCAGTTCATCAGGTGTAAATGGGGAGCTTAATTTTTCCCTTTAAAGGTCGTCAAGCTTGATCTAAGAACTGTTTGATTGGGTGGGAGGTTGACGTGGAATCTATGTCACAATTTGTTTGGGGGATATTATATAGAGCTTGGTAATATTTGTGGAACTGTTGGGCTATTTCTTTAGTTGTTATGGCGTGAGTACCGTCAGACTTGGTGATCTTATTTATATAATTATGGGCTCTTCTCTTTTTAATCCTATTCATCATGAATTTAGATGTTTTGTCGCCATGGGCGAAAAAATTATATTGGGAGTGCAAAAAGAGCTTGGCTGATTGCGTGTTAAGGTATTTTTTTAATTGTGCTCTAAGTTCACTGAGCCTGGATAATTGGGTATCCTGGAGAGATTTTTTGTGAAGGGTTTCTATTTTATGGATTTCTCACAAAAGGTGATCCATATGTGCTTTCCTTTTCTTTTTGAGTATTGATCCAGCGCTGATAAATTGACCTCTCATGTAGGCTTTATGGGTGTCCCAGATCACAGGCGGGGAAGTTTCTGGGAGAGTGTTAAAAGTGAAAAATTCCTCCATGGATTTCTGCATATCTCGGATCTGTTCTTTAGAGGATAGAAGTTGCTCATTGAGCCTCCAATTGAAGGTTTTGGGGGACAGTTGAGGTGTGGAGACGGAAACCAGAACAGGGGAATGATCTGATAAGTGAATAGAATCAATCCACGCTTTAAAGCAAAGGTGGAGGTGTTCACTGGATATCATGAAATGATCTAGCCTGTAATATGACCCATGAATGTGAGAGAAAAATGTATAATCCTTAGATTCCGGATTAAGGGATCTCCAGACATCTATAAGGTCTTGACTGTGGAGCTGTTTTTTAATGGCCAATAATGCCTTGTGAGAGAGGGCAGATTTGTGGGAAGTTAAGTCGTTCAGAGGGTCTAGGGTCATGTTAAAGTCTCCGCCCAATATGGTTATGCCTTCTTTAAATGAATCTATTATTGGGATGAGACTTTCAAACCAGTTCCGTTGGTTAGTATTTGGGGCATAGATATTTATAAGTGTGTATATTTGGTTTGAAACATAACCCTTAACTAGTATGTAGCGTCCCTCTGGATCTTGTATTTGGGAGCAGAACTGGAAGGGCACATCTCCCCTGAAACCCACACTAACTCCTCTAGATGCTGAAGAGTTTAAGCCACAGTGAAACCATAGTGGATATTTTGAGTGGGAAAGGTTCGGGTAGTGGTTAAATTTAAAATGCGTTTCCTGCAACATAAGGATTGAACAATCCTTCTTTTTGAGGAATGAGAGAATCTGGCATCTTTTGGAGGGCGCATTAAAGCCATTTACATTGTAGGAGACTACAGTTAAATCAGCCATCTCATTTCCGTATCAGTGAAACTGTTAATTCTACTGTTAAATTCAGGTATTCTAGGGGTCAAGGGCCCTAGATGTGCCTCCCAGGGACCACTTCCATCCTCATCAATTAACGTCCTAGATTGGTATATTACAATGTTGGTATCTGCAGGACATCTACTTATACTGAAAACATAGACAAACAATAGTAACGGGTAACAACAATACCACATTCTCTTTTGCTTTACATTCAGCATAAGAACCAAGTGGTGAAAAACAAATAGAGGGTAGAAAAGATAAGAAAATATTATTAATAGTGTGAGATACACCAGGTGAATCCGTAAGTGAAAAGTGGGTAGGTAGGTAGGGGGGATAAAAGGATATGTTTCAGTGCCCTTATATCAAGATAATGGACCAGTTAGACCAAAGGGAGGGAAGAGATAACAGAGATAAAAAGGATACCAGATAAGGTGTATCAATAAGGATGAGAGGGAGGTACTGCAAAGGGTGAGAGTGACAGAGATAATACATGACAACATATTTATCTGTGTAATTGATTTCACTCTCCTAGTGAAAGCCTTCTTGGAGTGGTTTTCAGATTTCCTCTTCTGGTTATTTGCTGCTTGGGAGTTTTCTGTTTATCCCAGGATTAAATAGGAGGGAGAGCAGGTAGTCCGGTTAGGTCTTGAACTGGGTCCCAGTCCTGGATATCAAGTGGGCCGATGTTCAGATGCTCATAGACTGGGTCCAAGTCTAGATGTGAAGAAATGGACATCCTGCGACCTTCAAAAACAAATGTGAGGCCAAAGGGAAAAGTCCATCTATACATAATGTTCTATCTTCTGAGCCAATCTGTTAACGGTTTAAGAGCTCTTCTTTTCCTGAGGGTGGATTGTGCAAGCTCTTGAAAGATTAGGATGTCATGGCCGTCCCACTGCACAGCTTGTGTATCCCTGGATTTGTTAAGCACGGCTTCTTTTACTGGGAAGCTTAGAAATTTACAAATTATATCTCTAGGTGGCGCTGAAGGAGCAGGCTTGGGCTTCAGGGCTTTATGAGCTCTTTCTATCAGAACTATAAAAAATAGAGGGGCACTCCGTATAAGGGAACAGAAGACGGTACTGTAAATATCACTATTTAATATAGCATCAAATATTCCAAAAAAACATCCATAAAGTACATCCATAAAATGAATAAAACAATCAAAGTATGAGAAGGGTCTTAGAAATGGCCTGTAATGGTGGAGGTTCAATCAAGTTCCAGACAGTTCATAAGGAATGAACACTCCCACAATGATAGTCAATCAAGGCAGATCTCCATGCTTTCAAGGGAAATCAAAGCAATACAATCTTGCAACTTCAATACAATGTTACTGATGTGGTGAGGTATCCAGATCCTGGGCTCAAATACAGAGGGACAAATACTTGTGTCCAATTTGGGGAGGACTATCTATTCAATGGATAGAAGATGGCAACAAAAGTCTCTTACCCCACTCTGTTATTGGACTTAGCGTGATGTGTCAGAGAACAGCCGATCATCTACTGCAAACGCGGCGTCCCACGTGGTATGGAGTCTGAACGTGACGTCTCACGTGACTCCTCGGCTGTGGCGGTGATGATGTAATCAGTCTTTCTCAAAGGTATACTCTCAATACGAGATAGATGGTATAGATGGAATCAACCGCCGTTGTTTCTTCCTGATCACTTGTATTTCCTTGAGGGGAACGGCTCACTGTCCCAATTGGCCCAAACGCGTTTCAGGGTATACACCCCTTCCTCAGTGGTGAAGACAGTGAGCGCTTTGCAGCATTTTATATCATTCCAGGAGACCACCTAGAGGTGGAGCTGGTCTAATTGGGGCATTGCAGACACCCGATATGGATTCCATTCGATGCAGTTTCTGGGATTCAAAACCTTGATAACAGCTAGTCTTTCATAATCATAATATAAATGATAGCAGCCTATATATAAAGTACTATGGATGTCAACATCATACACATAATAAAATAAAAAAATTTGCACATAATAAAAATCTTACACATAATAAAAATGGTGGAACCGCAGGAACAGTACCCTACAATGCACTTGGAATGTGTTCCGCCATATGATAATATAAAAAAATAAAATTCTAAATAGTGTCACCATTACATTTTAACAAATATAAGCATAGAATTGCTATATGTATAACCAAAACATATAAAGGATGCCATAATCATAAAAATACTAAAAAACGCACCGAAAACGCACATGCGGTAAGGTGCGTCTTCCATGCGTTTTTGATGCGATTTCTTCAAAAACACATAAAACACCACCAATAGGGGGGTCCTGAAGCATACAGGGGAATTTTCTATATAATGGAGGATATCTGTTGCCTGGTAGAGTTTCTAAGTTGAAAGTTGAAAGTTGAAAAAGGGGGGGGGAAGCAGGGCAGGGAGGGAGGAACAGAGTGCTGAGGAACAGCCGAACTCTGAATCTCCATCACCACCCGGCTAACCCCCCAACTCTCAAAGAAATCCAAATAATTCCCATTCTGCATTGAGGCCCCTGGGAATCAGGGATTCAAATTCAAAAATACGGCGGGATTCCTGCCTGGACATAGCGGCCACATGATTGCCGCCTCTCCACGTTTTTTTTACTTTCTCCAGAGCAAAAAAAGTCAGGGACGAAGTCACAGTTATGTACGTCCTTGAAATGTTTCGAGAGAGAGTGTAATACGTAGCCTTTTCTAATGTTGGCCATGTGTTCTGCCACTCTCTTTTTTAATGTCCTCTTGGTCCTCCCTATATATTGCTTGCTGCATCCACATTGTAACAAGTAGATGACATCAGTTGAATCGCAGGTCAAACAGTCATTAATATCAAATTTGAAAGAATTTTGAGTGGAAGTAACACTGGTAGTCTTCCTCGCAAAATTTGTCACCTTGCAATTCCCACACCTCCCACATCTATGAAAGCCTCCCGTGGTTAACCAATTGTGACCTTCAATTGGACCTTTCTTAATGTTTTTTTTAGAGTGGGTGCTACTTTGGCTGCCAAGGTACTGGCTCTAGTGTAGGTAATTCTTGGGTCTCGGGTAAGTGATGATCCTATGATTTTGTCATTTAGAAGGAGGTGCCAGTGTTTCCTAATGATTTTTTCTACCTGTCGATACTGTGAATGGTAGGGCAGGATCATCCTCAGTACTTCATCAGTAGGCGATTATACATTTCTGATCAAAAAAGTCCTGTCTATTCATATTCTTAACTTTTTCTAAGGCTTTTTTCACTGTCTGGTCCGGATATTCTCTATCCAAAAATTGTTGGCTGAGATCAGTGGCTTCTTTTTCAAATTGACTTTGGTCAGTACAATTACGCTTCAGTCGCCTGAATTGGCTGACCGGTATATTCAATAGCCACTTTGGTAGGTGGCAGCTGGGGAAGCGTATAAAGCTGTTCCTAGCTACCTCCTTCACAAAAGTGCTACATTTGATAGAGCATTCCTCTATCGTTACCCTAATATCTAGGAACTCAACTTCTTTTTGGCTAATCTTGGGGGTGAAAATTAGATTTCTCTCATTTACATTGATTTCTGCCAAAAATTCGTCCAAGGACTCCTGTGTATCTTTCCAGATGAACAGGATATCATCTATATATCTCCGCCACAGCACCAGACTCCCCCCCCCAACCTGTGCCCGATGGTCTCCTCCTCCCACTGGGCCAGGAAGAGATTGGCATAGCTGGGGGCGAATCTGGTGCCCATGGCGGTACCAGTCAACTGGAGGTAGAAGTCCCGTTCAAATGCAAAGTAGTTATGTGAGAGAATATATTGTACTCCTTCCAGAATGAACAATAATTGTTCACTCTTCAAAGTATTGTCCCTCTGAAGCTGTTTCCTTAGGGCATCAATGCCCATTTTGTGTTCAATCACGGTGTAGAGGGAGCTCACATCTAATGTGCCCAACAGCCAACCCTCATTCCATTCCAGGGATTCAAGTGTTTTAATAATATCCGTGGTATCCTTAATATAGGAAGGAGTGGTCCTGACCACAGGCTGCAGCCAACAATCAATATACCGTGACATATTAGATGAGATAGATTCGATTCCCGATACTATTGGTCTCCCTGGGGGACATTTGAGGCCTTTGTGGATCTTAGGGAGGCAATAGAATACGGGAATTCTTTTTTGTGTTTCTACAATATATCTGGCCTCATGGTCCTGCAGGACTCCCGCCGTAGTTCCCCTATCACACAGGGTCCTCAATTTCCTGTGATATTCCTCTGTAGGATCACCTTTAAGTTTGAGATATGTGGTACCATCTCTCAACTGCCTCAGACATTCTTCCCTGTATGCTTCAGTATCTAAAATAACAACCGCTCCGCCTTTGTCAGCAGGTCTAATGGTGATCTCCTTTTGTATCCTGTAGTTCTTGGATCGCATCTCGTTCCATTTTGGTCAAATTTGGATTACGAGTGCGACCTTTCAATGATCTCAGTTCTTTTTCTATGTTGGTCCTAAAGGTGACCATTTCTCCACTTATTTCCTGTCTTGGGTATTTTTTCGATTTTACTCTTAAATCAGTATGGGAATATGTCCCGACACTCGCAACATCCATGGCCGTATCTATAACCGGGTTCTTCAGAAAATATTTCTTCAAGCAGAGCCTACGTATGAACTTTTCAATTCCCACATATGTGGAGAATTTGTCTAAGGCTCTGGTTGGAGAAAACTTAAGACCCTTATTCAGAAGGAGTGTCTGTGCATCTGTGAGTGTGATAGAACTAATATTAATTATATTTGATGTTTCCTCGGTGGATTGTGATAGTTTCTTCTTTTTGGCATGTCTGCCTCTTCGTATCTTCCCACGTGTCTGCGTGTTTGTTGGCCCCTGTGATATGATTCGTCTTGTTGATTGTGTGGTTGAGAGTATCGTGTCTGATTGTAATTGTACCTCAACCCGGTGTTCTTATCTGATTCTCCCGGTATTCCGGGTATCGATGTCTTAAGTTGTAATCGTGTTTGTGATCTATGTGTCTCTTTGGTGGAGAGGGTGTCCGGGTATGTTTCATTTTGGGACGATGGTGTGGAGGGGTCCCATCTAAAAAAAGAGGCGATGCCAGTGCCTCATATCTATTAGTGACTGCAATAAGTGATTCCTGGTGTGGAATAACATTAGCCTCATTCGTGAGTCTATGTGTCTCTGTATTATCATTGGTTCTTTCTTGGATATGACCATTGTTGTCATTGGCAACACCCCCATACTGATTTTTCAATTTCCTAGTTTTTTTATATATAATTTCTTTTTCAAGAGTATCCAAATTTTTACAAATTCTATCGTGCCAGCCCTTAGTGTCTTCCCCAGTAGGAGACTGTTCTAGTTCTTTTTTAATCTTAGCGATTTGTTCGCCCAGTTCATTGGATATTTCTTGGCGTCGCTTGATTATCATTTGTATCAAGCAAACTGACTGGGCTTTCAGAAAGGTGCCCCACTCCTCTCTAAACATCTCGGTTACCAAATCACTAGCTGGGGTTTTGTTTAGGACTAGACCTTTAGGAATTATCCCCTTTTGCAGAAAGTAGGAGAGGGAGGTCACCTCCCACTTGTTGCGTAGTTGTTTCTGGAGCAATTTTTCCAAATCTCTAAACATATCATCGTTAGATCTCAAATAATTAGATCCCGCATTTCCTTCATCATTAAAAATAAATTCATCTATTTTCTTAAATTTACTATTAATATGTTCCCAAATATCCATTATAGTCTGTAGGGAGCTCAACTGGAGGGTGGATGTAACAGAAAAACAGTAGTGAAGATCAGCGGCTCACCTCTAGACTAAGTGGATAAGGGTGCTCACCTCTCGGTCCACCCGAACCGTATGGAAGACAGAAATAGTAATAAAAAATAGAGGGGCACTCCGTATAAGGGAACAGAAGACGGTACTGTAAATATCACTATTTAATATAGCATCAAATATTCTAAAAAACATCCATAAAGTACATCCATAAAATGAATAAAACAATCAAAGTATGAGAAGGGTCTTAGAAATGGCCTGTAATGGTGGAGGTTCAATCAAGTTCCAGACAGTTCATAAGGAATGAACACTCCCCACAATGATAGTCAATCAAGGCAGATCTCCATGCTTTCAAGGGAAATCAAAGCAATACAATCTTGCAACTTCAATACAATGTTACTGATGTGGTGAGGTATCCAGATACGGAGCTCAAATACAGAGGGACAAATACTTGTGTCCAATTTGGGGAGGACTATCTATTCAATGGATAGAAGATGGCAACAAAAGTCTCTTACCCCACTCTGTTATTGGACTCAGCGTGATGTGTCAGAGAACAGCCAATCACCTACTGTAAACGCGGCGTCCCACGTGGTATGGAGTCTGAACGTGACGTCTCACGTGACTCCTCGGCTGTGGCGGTGATGATGTAATCCGTCTTTCTCAAAGGTATACTCTCAATACGAAATAGATGGTATAGATGGAATCAACCGCCGTTGTTTCTTCCTGATCACTTGTATTTCCTTGAGGGGAACGGCTCACTGTCCCAATTGGCCCAAACGCGTTTCAGGGTATAGACCCCTTCCTCCTCAGTGGTGAAGACAGTGAGCGCTTTGCAGCATTTTATATCATTCCAGGAGACCAGCTAGAGGTGGAGCTGGTCTAATTGGGGCATTGCAGACACCCGATATGGATTCCATTTGATGCAGTTTCTGGGATTTAAAACCTTGATAACAGCTAGTCTTTCATAATCATAATATAAATGATAGCAGCCTATATATAAAGTACTATGGATGTCAACATCATACACATAATAAAATGAAAAATTTTGCACATAATAAAAATCTTGCACATAATAAAAATGGTGGAACCGCAGGAACAGTACCCTACAATGCACTTGGAATGTGTTCCGCCATATGATAATATAAAAAATTTAAATTCTAAATAGTGTCACCATTACATTTTAACAAATATAAGCATAGAATTGCTATATGTATAACCAAAACATAAAAAAAATTTAAACCGGGCAGCACTCCAGTAGTGAAAGAAAAAAAAAGAAAAAAAACTTTGATTCACCCATGTGGAAAGAAAGCAACGTTTCTGCTCAACACTAGAGCCATTCTCAAGCTTGAGAAAGGCTCTAGTGTTCAGCTGAAACGTCGCTTTCTTTCCACATGGGTGAATAAAAGTTTTTTTTTACTTTTTCACTACTGGAGTGCTGCCCAGTTTAATTTTTTATTTTTATTTTGGGACTGTGCTGGTCTCTGATCGGCCTGTGACCGCATAGCTGATAGAAGTGCAGGATCAGTGTGGCTCTTGGCATAACAGCATGGCAACTTCTCACCTGGCATGTCAAATAGGTTCTGGGCGGCGCAGCGGAAGAGGCGATGGCAGTGGAAAAGGAGTCGGCCAAGGAGGAGACGGAGGATGGCGTAGGAGGAGGAAGAGAAGAAAAGGCAGGCCTGCATGCAATCCGTGGTCGTAACGCAAATTCCACACGGGTGCCATGGGTTGCATGCTTTATGGCCATCGGAAGGTTCACCCAGTGGGCAGTAAAGTTATGTACCTTCCCTGCCCATGTTTGCTAGACCACGTGTCTGTGGTCAGATGTATCTTGGCACCGATATTGTGTGCCAGAGATACATTCACTTGCAGCTGAACGTGGCCATATACGGTAGCTGAGGGATGCCCTTCTGGGAGAAATATTTCCTTCTGGGTACCCTCCATTGCAGTGTGCCAATGGCCACAAGTTCTGTCATGGTTGCTCCCACTGGGCTCGGTGATGGGAGGCCAGGTGCCTCCTTAAGGCAGTCGTCCCTAGGTGAGTGTTGGGCTTACTGCTACTTATGCGTTGACAGCACAGGCTTCAGATGGCAACACTATTATAAACAGCTGACACGTTAAAAAAAAAGTCTACACTGCAGAGCCATGTGCCGGCGGTCTGGCAGCGCAAGATGGGACTGTGCATGGTGGATGGCTCGCTCCAGATACATTTGCAGTCTGCTTTTTGTCTCCTGTGCACTGCGAGTACTGCCTGCTTCTCCTCCCTATCTGCTGCTCCATCTCTCCTTCTGAACTCCCCTCCTCTTACTCTCTTGTGGGCACTCACATGATTTCCATTGACACGACATCATTGTCACCTTCACCACCACTGACCACCACTTTGTCACCTTGACCACCACTTAGAGATCTTGGAGTAGACAGGAACAGCGGGGACCACCTTCCTTGGGCTGATATGTGTACTGTCGTCAGACCGCTGGGTGGCGACCGTTGCTACCTTCTCTTCCTCATCCGATTCCAAAAATGGCTGCGCATCGGTAAGGTCTGGGAATGGATGGGAAAATAATTCCTCTGACTCGAGTGAAGAGGCTATGTTGGTGGTGGTGGTGTCAAATTTCTTAACTCATTGCGTTATCTTGAGACAAAAGCACTTGAAAAGCAATTGAAGGTGTATGCCCTGCGAGATATACGGTCCGTGAGTGGTCCATATGTCCCAGAGCGGCTTTGATCATGTGCACGGAAGCGCACAGCATCATAGTTTACAATGATGTTGTGCACGTCTGGCCACACGTGGGACTATTTTTCCCGCACTCATATAATCATATGAGTGCATGTCAATAGCCCCACGGATGGCCCGACTCGCACAGCATCATTGTAATCTATGATGCTGTGCGCTCCCATGTTGCACGATCAATGCCGCTCTGGGACATATTGGAGGACATACGGTCGTGGGCAAGAGGCCTTACCCAGTGTTTTACCATTTAGTAGGTACTGATGACTTGTATTATTCCTTCCCATCTGCATAACCTTCCATTTGTCAGTATTAAACCTCATCTGCCACTTCTCTGCCCAAGCTTCCTATCTATCCAGATCCATCTGTAGCAGTATAGTGTCCTCTTCCATGTTAATTACTTTACACAGTTTAGTGTCATCTGCGAAAATGTATATTTTACTGTGCAAGCCTTCTACTGGATCATTAATACATATATTGAAGGAAATATGGCCCAATACTGACCCCTGAAGTTCTCCACTAGTGACAATGATCCAATCTCAGTGTGTACCATTAATAACCACCCTCTGTTTTCTATTACTGAGCCAGTTACTTACCCACATACAGACATTTCCCCCCAGTCCCTGCATTCTCATTTTATGTACTAACCTTTTATGTGGTACAGTGTCAAATGCTTTGGGAAAGTCCAGATATATGACATCCATTGATTTGCTGCTGTCAAGTCTCAAACTTACGTCCTCAAAGAAACCACCTCATAAAGCCATGCTGATATTGCATTGTTTGCTTATTTTCTTTGAGCTACTCCAAGATAGCATCTTTTAGAAAATCTTCAAACAATTTACCCACAACAGATGTTAAACTTACCGGGCTATAGTTTCTGGGCTCTGTTTTTGATGCCTTTGTACTTCATTATTATTCTTACTCTTATTATTATTGTCCTCTGTACTATTATTATTATTATTATTATTATTATTATTATTATAACCCCCTCTATATTATTATTATTATTATTATCATGTCCCCCTCTGTGGTGTTGTTTTTATTATGGTCCCCTTTGTGGTGTTGTTATTATTATTATGGCCCCCTTTGTATTATATTTCATTATTATTATTATTATTAATAATAATAATACAGAGGGGGGATAAAAATTATAATACAGAGGAGGTAATAATAATAATACAGAGGGGGCCATAATATTATTATTACCCCCTCTGTAGTAGTAGTAGTATTATTATTATTATTATTATTATTATTATTATCCCTCTGTATTATTATTTTTATTACCCCCTCTATATTATTATTATTATTATTTATTATTATTATTACCCCCTCTGTCGTATTATTATATTATTATTATTATTATTATTATTATTATTATTATTATTATTGCCCCCTCTATAGTATTATTATGACCTGTCTGTATTATAATAATAATTATTATGACCCCCTCTGTATTATTATTATTATTACCCCCTCTGTATTATTATTACAATTTTTATAATGACCATCCCTCTTTTATTATTATTGCCCCCTAATTATTAAGGCCCCCTCTGTATTATTATTATTATTATTATTATTATTATTATTATGGACCCCTCTGTATTAGTATTGTAATGTATTATGGCCCCATTCTTTCTACATAATTGCCTCCTTGGTATGCTTCCTCTTCTGTGGTGTTGATAATGTCCTCCATTCTGCCCCCAGTACGGCCTGCTTTCGGGTACTCCTATAGAAATAAAAAATATATATACCTCTCTTCATCACTGCGTCACTGCTTCTGGCCTGTGTTCTTGTGTCCCGACACAGGTGGTCACAAACACATCACCGTGTCCTCCTGCATTGCATCATCATGTCATCTTGCGAGACCCGGTGCAGGAGGTCACAGTGAGGTAATCACGATCTCTACTGCCTCATAGGCTTCAGGCCTGGTGGCCTGAAATCTATCAGACAGAACCGAGGAGACCAAAACTATTCTATTGGGTTGTCATGTCACTGTTGGGGTGTGCATTGTAATCTAACCTACACAATCCTGTTTCATGGTTCGCAGCGATGACTAATTGTGAACCCCATTTTACTTGTATTTATCATACCAGGCATTTCACACTAGAAAACCCACAAATCAGACTCTGACTGGCCCTCAGGGGTACAGGTGAATCCCCCAGAGCCCCTGATCAAGGCAAGCCCCTAGTCTCCAACCCCCTGCACAAGTGGCACATAACACACTAGCCTTGCTTCACTACATACATATATTCAATGTACAGCACCTCAACCAGCCTATGTTTATATAAAAAACTTGATAGATTATTAAATAAACTACCCAGTTTATTTTCCTCGACACGATCAGATGGCTGAGATGACTTGTAGGTATAGAGGAAAGCTAGCCAGTGTTCTCTTTTTCCCCATGACTTACCTTCTCAAAGTTGCTGCAGGGACCCCCGTATTTAATCATCTGGTAGCATTTTGCTGCTGTGTGAGCAGGTAGTATTTGAATCTTATCCGTATAGTAGGCACCCCAGTCTGACACTGCCCACAAGATATATCTAGAAAAGGTGAATCATCTATTTTCCTAATTTTCTAATTGGATTTCATAATGAAGGTAATTTCATTGTTGCTTATCACAGAATGGAATGTTTTAATAAAAATAATATCAATGACACAAATATATTAAAGGTTTCATTGCATGAGATAAAATGAGGCTTGTAATTATATGCACATTCTTTATATTGTATTTTGTTTAGGTAATGAATGTGGATGGAACCATGCGGAAAACCCTCATTGAAGACAAGTTGCCTCATATATTTGGTTTTACTCTGCTTGGAGATTACATCTATTGGACGGACTGGCAAAGAAGAAGCATTGAAAGAGTTCACAAAGTGAGGGCAAGTCGAGAAATAATAATTGATCAGCTGCCAGATTTAATGGGGCTTAAAGCAGCAAGTGTAACAAATACTTTTGGTAAGTTTATAACCATTTGCACTCAGGTATATTTCATATGGTGGCATGAAGAAAGATGCTTTCACTCATGATGATTTTGTAAGTTGCAATTAGTTGTGTTTTTATACAAATTCTCAGATTTGTTTTTTTTTTGTTTGTTTTTTTTAACAAATTGTATTGAGCGAATCCATACAATACAAGAATAGAACAGTGGAGGAGTGACAAGTCTCCACTACTCTTGCATAGGTCAAAAACAGAACACAGGTCTGTCAAGAATATAACATATAATGTAATGTAACCATTGAGGCAAATCAAAAGATTCAGGAGGGTAACTTCTGGTGTTGGGGTGATAATGGATCCACATATCTTATTACATGTTTGAAAAATCTCCCACCACTGTTGTAAAATCAGGCACGTCCACCATATATGGAGGAAAGTACCTCTCTGCTTTAAGCATCTCCAGCATGTGTCAGGTGCCGAAGCTGAGTAAAAGCATGTGTTGTGAGGGGTTTTATACCAACGTGTGTTAATTTTATAGTTATTCTCCTGAATCTTAACACATCTTGAAGCCTTATGTGAAGAGTTAAAAATATTGAGGGTGTCCTCCGGGGAGAGACATCTATCTAGATGTTTTTCCCATAATCTAATGAAAGCTGGCGTAAGAGCGAGAGGAGGAGTCCTCAACCTGTTATACCATTGTGAGATCAATTTATGTGGGGTAGAACTTTGAGAAATAGTGTACTTAAACCAAGTTATAGGGCGTAACAATGTGTGCAGGTGAGCGTTTTGACACATGTATGCCCTCACAAAGTGAAACCCATTAAAGCTGGAGTGAGGTACATTCAAAAGATCACCCATTTCATTTATAGATATTAGCTGGCCATTGTTATAAAGGTCTACCAATCTCGTTTTAGAATGGCTAATCTCAATAGGAAGGCTGCTTTTTAAGGCCTGAGGAGCCAAGTGGAATACGTCTTCTACTCTAAGAATAGTGGATGGCAGTGGGGAGTTAAGGGGTGAGTTTTGCAAAGCGTTCCACGCATGTAGGGTAGCTTTCATAACCAGGGTGACATTTGGATGGAGAGGCAACGGGGACATGCGTCCTTATAAAGCCGCTCTGAAAGGAAGCCGAAGTAAGGATTCCTCCATCGGGAACCAGGATTTCTGTTTGGGGGCAGACATCCAATCCACTACTCTAGTAAGGAAAACCGCTCTACCATATATTTCGGGGTCTGGCAATGATATACCCCCTCTCTCTTGGGTAAGACAGAGATTTATAAGACATTCTTGCCTTTTTCTTATTCCATATGAAGGATCAGAACATGGACCTAAGTTTAGAGGAGTACGTGGAGGGAACGAGAATTGGTAAGGTCTGTTGGAGATAGGTAAGTTTAGGAATAATGAGAGAAAGCAGGATATTTTTCCTCCCAAACCACAAGCGTGTAGGGACATCCAGGGAAGTTAAATCCTCAGCCAATTTATTCTGGAGAGGGATGTAGTTCAAGTTAGAGTTGGTTTGGGTTAGTGCTCATTTTCACACCTAGGTAGGTTAGAAAAGGGGAAGACCAATGAAAAGGTGAACATGATTCTAGTTGATTCCTCAAGGTCTTTTTAAGGTCAGTGGAAATTATCAGTGATTTGTTGTGATTCACCTTGAAATTGGAAAGTGACCCGTACGTTTCCAGGTGGCCATAAATCTTAGGAAGAGCTGTTTCGGGATTGCTCACTATTAAAAGCAAGTCATCTGCGAAAGCGGCAATTTTGTGCTGTTGGTCACCAAGAGTTATTCCCTGAATGTCTCTATCTATCCGGATGGTCTGCAGAAGAGATTCTAGGGCGAGGACAAAAAGGAGGGGGGATAGGGGGCAGCCCTGGCGGGTACCAAAAAGGAGGGGGGATAGGGGGCAGCCCTGGCGGGTACCATTGCGTATCTTAAAGGGGTCAGACAGGGTATCGTTCACCCGGATTGATGCTGAGGCATGAAAGTACATAGCTTCTATTGCTTGTATAAAGGGGGAGGGGAAGTTGCGAGAACGCAACGCTGAATATATAAAGGACCAGTTGACTCTGTCGAAGGCCTTCTCCGCCTCCGTGCTGAGAAGGACTAAGGGTAGGCCTTTTCTTTTGACATACTGAATGATATGGAGTATTCGGGCCGTGTTATCTTTCCCCTCTCTTTGTTTAACGAAACCCACTTGATCCCTGTGGATTAGTGAGGGGAGGAGCTTCGTCAATCTGTTTGCAAGCATCTTGGCCAAAAGTTTAAAATCTATATTAAGAAGAGAAATAGGTCTGTAGTTGGGGCATAGAGAGTGATATTTACCTTTTTTGGGAATTAACGTAATGTGGGCTCTAGTCATATCAATAGATAGTGGCACACCCTGCAAAGTATTATTATAAACTGGGAGAAGGTGTGGGATCAGTACTTCCTGAAAAGATGCGTAGTAGGGTATAGGGAGCCCATCAGGACCTGGGCATTTCCCCCTGGAGGAATTCTTTATGGCATCCAGAAGCTCCTCAGAGGAGAAGGGGGAAGATAAGTGTTTTTTGTCTTGTTCTGAGAGTGAGGAGAGTGCTAGTTTATCTAAATACAAACTAGAAGACGGCATAGATTCTGTGTTACCCGAGAGAGATTGTGGTGAGTTGAGGTTATAGAGGGATTCATAGTAATCCCTAAATAGGGAAGCTATTTTACTTGATTCAAAGGTTCACCCTCTGGGGTTTTCAATTTGTGAACATAGTTATTTAGGTTCCCGACGTTTGAGTCTGGACATCATATAGCGGGAAGCTTTATTACCATGCGCAAATATTTTGTATTGAAAGTGTAAGAAGAACTTGGCAGATGCCACATTCATGAGGTTTTTGAGGGAAGCCCTACACGAGGACAATTCCTGTAGATGTGATTCTAACAGAGATCTTTTATGAGCACTTTCTAGGAAATTGATTTTTTCATGAAGGGAGTCTATTTGTTTTTGTCTCTCTTTTTTAAGGTGAGCACCGAGGCTGATACAGTGGCCCCTTATAATGCTTTATAAGGGGCATTATAAGGGGTGTGACCTCAGGGGTGCAATTTGTAGTAAAGTATTCTTCTAAAAGGCGTTTCAGCTTAAATTTAATATCTGGCGATCTAGTGAGCTGTTCATTAAATCGCCAGTGGCTAGTGGGTCTATGGTTAAGGGGAGATTTCATGTGTAGATAAATGGGGGCATGATCTCATAGGATTATGGATCCCATTTCAGCCCTGGCACACAATTGGAGATGTTCCTTTGAGACAAATAAATAGTCTAAGCGTTGGTATGACCTGTGCAATGATGGGTAAAAGGTATAATCTCTAGAGTCTGGGTGCATGGTACGCCAGACATCAATCAGGTGAGCTTTGGCCAAAGTTCGCAGCAGGGAGCGAATACCCTTTTGGGATTGAGCAGATTTATGGGAAGAGGAATCGATGAGGGTGTTTAAAACAAGATTTAAGTCCCCTCCTAACACTGTAATCTAAAGGATTCCAATTTTAGTAAAACTGATTTTAGCCAGGGTATCTGGCGACTGTTTGGTGCGTAAATATTCACAAAGGTATAAAGGTGTTGACCCATCTTACCTTTGATCATTATAAAACAACCCTCAGGGTCACATAATTGATCATCTAAGATAAAGGGAACCTTGCTCTGAAAGCCATTGCTCTCTCCTTTAGTTTGATGTGGGGGAACCACAATGATACCATGTAGGTAAAATGAAAAAGATAGGTTAGGGAAGTGGTGGATCTTGAAGTGTGTTTCCTGCAGGAAAATTATATTCACTTTATCTTTCCTCAATATCCCAAAAATCTGGCTCCGCTTAGATGGTGAGTTGCAGCCTTTTACGTTATAAGAGGCGATTGTAATAGCCATCATGGGGATGAAGAGGAGAGGCAAATTGTTGAGTTATGTGAGCATGAGAGCTTGTTAAATCAGTGAGCTGTACAGGGTACTTATCGTTTAGACAGATTGATAGAAATGAAGGTCGTAATCTTGGTGATGAAATGACCCGTCTCGGGTGGATACACCGCTGAGTATTGAGAGACCTAGATAAAAAACTGTAAAACGAATACAAAATGAATAAAAGAATAGCATGATCAAATACAACATAGGAGTCCCGAGGGACCTGAAGAGAGGGGGGAGTGGCATTTGCCAATTGCGGACTTGGCTCTCTATTGTAAGTATCATAAAAGCCGCAAGGCTGAGGCTATAAGAAATAGGTGACAAATGGGAATGGGCGCCTTGGACCATAAACTCCCTTATTAGGTTATCTAGTTTGAGGGTATAAGGAGAAAGATAGGGGAGCAGACAGGTGGGTAAGGGGGGTGCAGGGGGTGGTGGGGAGAGATAAGGATATAGGAAGGAGGGTAAAAAAAAGATCAGGAGCAACACTGAGCCAAAACATATCCCCAGGTCATGTGAACCCAGGGATATGAATATAAAGCTATGGGTAACCCTGAAGGAGGAGGTATCGTAAGGACACCTAGGTAAATAAACAGGCCATGTATGATCTATATTTTGGATTAGTACATTGAGAGAATAGACATTACAGGTAATGTAAAATTAAGCCAGAGGCCACTGAATACATAATATAGCCTGAAGGCGCTGAGAACATAGTGTGGCAACATAATGCCGGACACACAGTGAGTCAGGATATTAAAAGATAAACACTGAGGCAATGTGTCGCCGGGTATATTGACAGGGAATGCTGAGTTCACAGAGTAGTCGGACATCTCCTAGGGCATTATAAAGCGATATATTACCGGTTACCCATGAGTTAGAGTAACTGGGGATACATCTTAAGGCACAGCGTCGCCGGATGCTCTGCCCAGTATTGATCAGGGAATGCTGAGTACATGCGATAGCTGGATGGCTCTAAGAGCACTACAAGGCAATATACTACCAGATATACTAAGGGTCAGCTTAAATCCTAAGGCACAGTGTCATCAGGTATACTGCACCGTGGAGGTCAGGGAATGCTGAGCACACAACTTAGCCCGAAGGCGCTGATAGCACAATATGGCAATATAATGTCAGACACATAGTGAGTCAGAATATTGGAAGAAAGACATTGAGGTGATGCGTCGCCGGGTACAATGACGGGGAATACTGAGTACACAAAATAGCCGGACGTCTTTAAGAACATTATAAGGCGATATATTACCGGTTGCATCACGAGTCAGAATAACAGGAGAAAAATCCTAAAGCATAGTGTCGTCGGGTATAACGCCCAGTAGCGGTCAGGGGATGTTGAGTACATAAGATAGCCGAACGGCTCTAAGAACGCCACAAGGCAATACACTACGGGACACACTAAGGGTCAGAATAGACCCTAAGGCACAGTAACGTCAGGAATACAGCATTGTAAAGGTCAGGGAATGCTGGGTACCTCATATAGCCTGGTTGCGCTGAGGACATAATATAGCCAAATAATTCTAAATACACTAAGTCAAAATATCAGGAGGTAGACATTAAGGCATTGTGTCGCTAGATACATTACTTAATAGTAGTCATGGTATATTGGGTACAGCTCAAGATAAGAGAAGAGGAGAAAGAATCAGGATGTACATCGTAAGAAGGATATAGAGGAAGGGAAAGAAGGGTTATAGAAAGGGAAAGTTGATATCCTTATACTCATCATATAAGACAATTATTGGGGAGATATAACGCTTCGTCGCTTCCGAAGACGTCTGTAGCTATGCGTCTTGGGGTGAGAGGCTGGTTTTTCTTCTTCTCCTTCTGTCTTTGGTCCTTGGGGGTGCATTTTGTTTCAAAGGGCACAATCCTGGGAAGCTCCGGTAGAGATGTTAAGTCCTGGACAGCATCCCAGTACTCGATTTCCAGGGGAGGAATGTCCAAAAGATCAAATGTTGGGCCCAAGTCCAGATGAGATTTAATGGTAATCCTCTTGCCTTGGTAAAAAAAGGATAATCCAAATGGGAACTGTCATCTGTACAGGATTTTATGGCTTCTGAGCCAATCTGTGAGAGGTTTGAGGGTTCTTCTTTTTTGAAGTGTCATTGGCGCCAGATCTTGAAAGACACTAATCGGCCCCCCATTGTATTTCGCTCCTCCTGGCTGACGTGCCTTGATTATTACTGCTTCCTTGTCTTGAAAGTGGAGGAAACGGCAGATGATATCTCTGGGGGGCTCATTTCCCTTCGGTTTCGGACGTAAAGCCCGGTGAGCTCTCTCAATGACTATGGAAGCGGAGCGTTCTGGGCCCAGTAAATCATCACAGATCTCTTTGACAATATCTGAGGAGTCTTGGGGAGAGTCTGTTTCTGGGGCACCTCTAAACCGTAGATTATTTCTTCTCCGACAATTTTCCTGGTCTTCCAGGGCATTAAATGCAGCGTTAAGATGTGATTGACATTTCTGCAGGCTGATGGCTGGGGCCGCCTGGAAATCCAAGATCGCGGCCTGGTTGTTCTCTAGGGCTTCTACACTGCCACCGACATGCCTGACGTCTTGTCTAAGGGAGGAAAGTTCGCTCACGAGCGGTTCCATTGCTCTCTGCACTGTAGAGTCCAGATATTTTCTGGAGATTGGGAGGTGTTTGCGGTGTCTGTGATCTTCCGCATCGCTGCCGTCAGCTTGAAGATCCGGCTCACTCTCCTCTGCTTCTTTGCATGGCTCCGGCACCATATTTGCTTCGCGCGCTGCACAGATTGCAGCGGCTTTTTAAAAAAAACTTGTCCATATCTCCACAGTTTGTCGAGTGCTTTTGGGAGAGGGACGAATCCCCCTGCTTTCTGCTGGCCGATTTTGCCCATTATATATGCCAGGCAGCTAACGTAAGCTGATAGAAAGCCGGGTCTGAGCAGCAGAGCTCAAGCATACACGTCCATACCGGTCCGGCGCTAGCTCCGCCCCCATCAGATTTGTTCTTAATAAGGAAGGCTGATCTGATCATATGGGAGGTATGCCAATTCATTTTCTCCTTAAAGAGGACCTGTCACCTCTCCTGACATGTCATTTTTAGTAACTAATTGCATTCCCCATGTAATAACTTTGGAGCATCTATTCTTATGACTCAGTTGTGCCATTCCTGTATTATTCCTGCTAGAAGTTTATAAATAAATTGCCAGCAGTCTGCAATAAAGTTATTGCTGGGTGTGTCTGATTCAAACCAATTAGTGCTGCTTGTATCAGACTGTGCAGGGACGCACTCACAACTGGTAACATTCATATGTACCTTTACTGCAAGCCATAGTAAGAGATGCTCCAGAATTGTTATTACATGGGGAATGGAAGTAGTTACTGTAACTGGCATGTCTGGAATGGTGACAGGTCCTCTTTAACTGCATTGTAAGTTTAAAAGGACAAAGAAGCTTGAAGGCATTTATCTTCTGTTTCCCCAGGTGATTCCCCCAGGTGAATAATAATGAGCGCTTCCATTATGTACCGAAGGACCAGGAAGTAGTGAGCACTCTGTATTCGCCACTTCCTGGTTCTCGGCTGTCGGTTGTGCAGGCCTGCGCACAGCGTGAGGTCGCTCTGTGACCTCACGCTGTGCGCGCCAGTTTAGAGCAAAGCCGACTGAGGAGGGAGAAAATTGCAGGCGGCGTCCGTCCAGGAGCAGGAGAGGCAAGTGTTTTTTTGTTTTTTTTAATAAAAAATGGGGCTGCTGGGGGCTAATTGGAGGCATATGGGGACTAATTGGAGGCATATGGGGGCTAATTGGAGGCATATGGGGGCTAATTGGAGGCATATGGGGGCTAATTGAAGGCATATGGGGGTATTTGGAGGCATATGGGGCTAATAGGAAGCATATGGGGGCTAATTTGAGGCATATGGGGCTATGGGGGCTAATAGGAGGCATACGTGGGCTAATAGGAGGCATACGTGGGCTAATAGGAGGCATATGGGGGCTAATAGGAGGCATATGGGGGAGCGGCATATGGGGGCTAATTGGAGGCATATGGGGGCTAATTGGAGGCATATGGGGGCTAATTGGAGGCATATTGGGGCTATTTGGAGGCATATGGGGGCTATTTGGAGGCATATGGGGGCTAATTAGGCATAATAGGGCTAATTATGCATATGGGGCTAATAGGCATAATGTGGGCTAATGAGGCACAATGGCTTATAATGGGGGCTAATAAGAGGAATAATGGGGATAATGAGGCATAAGGGCTTATAATGGGGGCTAATGAGGCATAAGGGCTTATAATGGGGGCTAATGAGGCATAAGGGCTGATATGGGGGTGATAAGAGGCATAATGGGGGCTAATAAGATAATTAATGGGGGCTAATGAGGCATAAGGGCTGATATGAGAGGCATAATGAGGGCTAATGAGAGGCATAATGTGTCATCCACAGATGCCCCCATAACAGTGTGTCTTCCACAGATCCACCATAACAGTGTGCCTGCGCACTGACGAGAGACAGAAAGAAGGGGAAAGAATCCACGGAAGCAAACAGAGGACGGCACAGCAGACGACTGAATAGCTTCTTTTGTAAGTAAATTATAAAGGTATACCTGCATACCGCAATTCTCTCGTATTTTGTAATCTTATTTATATATACTTATTTAGTTTTTGCCCCCCCCCCCATTTTTGACTGTGGTATCTTTGTGCCCCCCCCCCCCCTTCCCCATATATTGTTCCTAGAGTCGCCACTGGTGCAGAACACCTGGAGCTTCCGGTCCTCCAGTACTAATGAGTCCTACCATAATGGAAGTGTTCATTAGTATTCGCCCTATAAGACGTAGTGATTCCCCCGCCCCCCCACACGCGCACACACACACACACACACACACTTTGGGTGACAAATACAGTAATTATCCAACATGTCATTAGCATATCCAATAGCATGCCCATCTTCCTTGAGCCATAACTTTTTTATATTTCCATTCACATGGCTGTATGAGGTCTGTTTTATTTTTTAATGCCACTATTAACCACCTCAGATCCCCTAGCTTAAACACCCTTAATGACCAGACCACTTTTTACAATTCTGCACTACACTACTTTCACGGTTTATTGCTCGGTTATGCAACTTACCACCCAAATGGATTTTACCTCCTTTTCTTCTCACTAATAGAGCTTTCATTTGGTGGTATTTCATTGCTGCTGACATTTTTACTTTTTTGTTATTAATCGAAATTTACCGAAATCTTTGCAAAAAAATGACATTTTTCACTTTCAGTTGTAAATTGTTTTTTTTAAAAAAAACTAAATTTCTATATAAATTTTTCTCTAAATGTATTGTTCTACATGTCTTTGATTAAAAAAAAAATGTTTGGGTAAAAAAAAAAAAATGGTTTGGGTAAAAGTTATAGCGTTTACAAACTATGGTACAAAAATGTGAATTTCCGCTTTTTAAAGCAGCTCTGACTTTCTGAGCACCTGTCATGATTCCTGAGGTTCTACAATGCCCAGACAGTAGAAAACCCCCACAAATGAGCCCATTTAGGAAAGAAGACACCCTAAGGTATTCACTGATGGGCATAGTGAGTTCATAGAACTTTTAATTTTTTGTCACAAGTTAGCGGAAAATGATGATTTATTTATTTTTTCCTTACAAAGTCTCATATTCCACTAACTTGTGACAAAAAATTCAAACTTCCATCAACTCACTATGCCCATCACGAAATACCTTGGGGTGTCTTCTTTCCAAAATGGGGTCACTTGTGGGGTAGTTATACTGCCCTGGCATTTTAAGGGCCCTAATGCATGAGAAGTAGTTTGAAATCAAAATGTGTAAAAAATATCCTGTGAAATCCTAAAGGTGCTCTTTGGAATGTGGGCCCCTTTGCCCACCTAGGCTGTAAAAAATTGTCACACGTGTGCTATCGCTGTACTCAGGAGAAGTTGGGCAATGTGTTTTGGGGTGTCTTTTTACACATGCCCATGCTGGGTGAGATAAATATTGATGTCACACAGTCCTCTCCTACCCGTCCCTTTTAAACCTGGACACGAAAAATTTTACATCTATTTTGGCCCGACGTCTCAATATTCTTCTACCCAGTCTTATTCATAGGGACCACGTAGGATTTATCCCCGACAGGGAGGCGCCTGACAACATTCGGAAAAATTCTTAACATAATACAAGTAGCTAATAAGAAGGCAACTCCATTAGCGATCTTGGCCCTTGACATAGAAAAAGCCTTTGATTCCGTCATATGGGATTACCTCTATAACGTTTTACAAGCTATGGGTATCAGAGGCCCGCTGTTCAGTCCCTTTACTCCACCCCAGTAGCTTACCTCAAACTCCCATCTACACACCCAACACCCATTCAGATTCTCAGGGGAACACATCAGGGCTGCTCCCTCTCCCCTGCCCTATTCGCCCTAGCGATGGAACCCCTCGCCATTCATATTAGAAATAACCCAAATATAGCTGGCCTTAAGATAGGAAATAATGTGTACAAACTTAGCCTATTTGCGGATGATCTCCTCTTGTCCCTCACTAACCCCATAATCTCTCTCTCAAACCTTTTACATCTCTTGAAGTTCTTCTTGGCAGCATCAGGGCTTCACATTAACCATAAGAAATCCGAACTCCTAATATGTAATACTCCCTCCTCGTCAAAATCCCTCCTATTACAGAATTTCCCCTTTTCACATCAGCCCACTTACATTCCATATTTAGGTACCCTGATACCTTCCCAACTAAACACCATATATAAAATTATCTTCCATTATATCGGAAAATTAGGGAAGACCTCAAATCCTGGAGCTCATTACCAGTGTCCTGGATTGGTAGAATACACATAGTTAGAATGGTGGTTCTACCCAGGCTTTTATATTTGTTTAGGACCCTCCCAGTTCAAATCCCCAGTAGAGACCTCTGTAGCCTACAAGCAGAAGTGATGAGATTTATTTGTGGTAATAAACGTGCACGTATCTCCTGTACTATAATGTGTCAACATAAATCACAGGGTGGTCTCTCAGTCCCCGACTTTGTAAAGTATTACAAAGCGGCGGGTCTGGCTCAATTGTTCCTAACACACCTTCAACCAGAAGCACACCCTCTATGGGTTTCCCTTGAACAGTCCCTCCTTACTCCGTGGTCCTGGAAGGCCCTGCTCTGGACTCCCCTCCTCTTACCGCCGATGATTCGGACCAACTCTCCATTATCCCATCACTCTCTACTACTCTGGAGGTCTGTTAGGTTTAAATCTGGGCTACAGCCTAGACATACACCACTTCTTTACCTGTTTGGAAACCCGGCTTTTCCCCCGGGTCTCCGGACAGATACTTTTTAGTGGTGGATCTCTAATAAATTGATTTCACTAACTGACTTCAAAGATAAATATGAACTCCCAGATAACGAATCCTATAATGCTAACCAAATCTTCTCCTTTCTTCATTCTCTGAAGGTTAATAACCTGAGCCTAGATTTTACCCCTTTTGAGCAGTCCACCACTTTTTCCATGTATAAACAGGGACTATTGTCAAGAATTTATGGAATGCTTAACGCCTCACCAGAAGGGGTTAAGCTACCATACATGATGGATTGGGAAGAGGATATCCTGGAGGAATATCCCGTAGCTAAATGGCACCTTCGTTCACAGACTTTAACTAAGAATTTATTGCAAGTCACTCTGGCAGAGACCTCAATAAAAGTCCTTCACAGGACATATCTGGTACCCTGTAGACTGCACCGTATTTATCCTGAAGTCTCATCTCTGCTTTAGGGGTTGCGATATTGAGGGTACAGTCTACCATACCTGGTGGTCCTGTCCACATGTCCAGCGATTTTGGCGAAAAATTTCTCGATTGCTTTCCTTGGTATTGGACTGTGTACCTACTCGCCTTCTCCCTCTCTATGTCTCCTTGGGGATAAACTGCCAGGGATGACTTTTTCAAAATTTAAGCTCTCCCAACATATACTACTAGTAGACAGAATTCATATTGCCTCTAAATGGAGATCTAGCTCCTTGAATTTTCAAGCAGTGATAGATAGGATCAATAAAATCCTCCTTTACGAGAGACTCTCGGCCATTTGTATGGATACATACAAAACTTTTGTAAAGCTCTGGGAGCCCTGGCTGTCCTTTTCCCACTCAGTAGACTTTCGATATAGCATGACATTGTAACCTATTATAGGCCTTATATAGTCACATACGGTTGTTCAAAATAAAAAATAAAAAGTCACTAAGCTTTACGAATGCATTATTGTCATACTACACTGCTGTTTACTATTGCCACTGTCTGATCTCCCATTGTAACTGTTGTCATGATTGTACAACTCTGTTTGTATTGTACAAAATCTGTACGTTCTACTATATAATGACAAGCACTTATGATGCTTTTTTCTGCATTAAATAAATCTTTGAAACATCATTATTTTTTCCTATACGATGTCACAGTGTGTAGCAGAGGGAACGCAGCAAAACGGCAAACAAATGCTGCAGTACCCAAATACACTATATCGGGCATGCTCAACCTGCGGCCCTCCAGCTGTTGTAAAACTACAACTCCCACAATGCCCTTCTGTAGGATGATAGCTGTAGGCTGTCATGGAATGATGGGAGTTGTAGTTTTGCAACAGCTGGAGGGCCGCAGGTTGAGCATGCCTGCACTATATAGAAAGTATATTATTGGTATATAACAACCCGCTTCTATCAGGTTTTTTTTTGGGGGGGGGGGCAACTGGTATATAACACCAGTTATAATTTTTTTTTTTTTCGAATTGCATTTGTCACTCTGTGTAGCTGCAGAATCGCTCGCCACCACTGCTGCACAATACAAATCCACTATAATATGTTTTCTATGTTAGAAAGTATATTATAAGTGTATTACACCCCTCTGTACTGCACACCTATACCAGTCCTTAAAAGGACTTTTGTCGCCCTATTTGATAGCGTTTTTGTCCCCAACAGTCTGTGCCTGCTCCACACAGCAACCTTTCTCTACACTGACAAAAGACTGAATGTGAAATGGCGGCCAGATCAGGTCTATTTATAAGGTAGGGGGTATGTCCATGTGCTGAAACTTTTCAATTGGCTGTCCTGTACCATCTGATGGATGTGTCATGGGTCAAAGTTCAAAGTTCGCAAATATCGCCATATGTTTGCATATTCGGCAAATGCACAAAGTTTGCCGCGAACCGACCGCCGGGCGAACCGCACAGCCATCTCTATTCTACACCTTCTCGTACGCATGCTCGGGAACATTACAGTTCCGACCCTTAAACTCCCCACACCCTTCAAATCCCTCCTGCATCTGCGGCCCATCATTTTCATTCCTCAACAGAAGACAGGGGGGCTACTGCTGCCGGTTGTAGAATGTTCACCCCTCAACACTTAACCTCCCCTTGTTGTTTTCAAAATGTATTAGGGTCCATTCACACATCTGTATGTGTTTTGCTGATCCGCAAATTGCAGATCCACAAATCACGGACATCTGCAATGTGCCTTTTCTTGTCCACAATTGCCATATGTCCCGGAGCAGCATACGTTGTGCACACGGGAGCGCACATCATCATAGATTACTATGATACTGTGTGCATCGGTCCGCCCACGGGACTTTTGCCCTGCACTCATATGAGGGGCATGCGGTCGTGTGCATGAGCCCTAATGCTGTTTAAGTTTTTGTCTGGGTCCAGAGCCGAATACAGACCTGCACCCAGCCAAAGAACTCAGCAGTTGAAGCTAGAATGCGCTCACTTGCCATGCGTAGGATCATGCAGAGAAAGGGCTGACAATAACACACTGCTAGGCGGGGGATTCCACCAAACAGTGTGTTTGTTTATTTCACAGTCTGTAAAGGGAGTTGCCGTAACATAAATAATAAATATCACAAGTTTAGCATAACCAATCTGGTTGGTTTATTATAAAAAGTTGAAGACAGGTGTAACATTTTTTTATTTAGTATAAGAGAAAACATTAAAAACAATTACAAAACATTGTTCTGGCAACTCACTCTACCCGCATCAGACACAAGTGTGCAGGCAACATGGTTCCAAAATACAATGAGCCTGAATGGAAGTTTACCTGCTTTAAAGGGATTCTGTCACTAGGTTTCACCCCCTCCAGATAAAAATATGGTTATGTTCAGGGAGCTTTCACCATTCCTAATGTGGTCTTATAAATGTAATCTGTAGGCTCATTTTGCTAAAAATACGCTATTACTAACCTGTCATTCATAAAAATAAGGTGCCCAAGGGGATGTAAATGGCTCCAGGCTGCTGCCCGCACCCACTGCCGCCTCATAATCTTCTGTGACGCCTCCTGCTCTCTTTCCCTCCCTCCCCCCTCTTCCTGCTGTAAGATTGCTGTGACGCCTCCTGCTCTCTCTCCCTCCCTCCCCCCTCCTCCTGCATTAAGATTGCTGTGACGCCTCCTGCTCTCCCTCCCTCCCCCCCTCCTCCTGCTGTAACATTGCGATGTTGCAGCAGGGGGAGGGAGAGCGGGAGGCGTCACAGCAATCTTACAGCGGGAGGAGGGGGGAGGGTGGGAGAGTGGGAGGCGTCACAGCAATCTTACATCAGGAGGAGGGGGGAGGGAGGGAGGGAGAGCAGGAGGCGTCACAGAAGATTGAGGCAGCGCGTGCGGGCGGCAGCTTGGAGCCATTTACATCCCCTTGGGCACCTTATTTTTATGAATGACAAGTTAGTAATAGCGTATTTTTAGCAAAATTAGCCTACAGATTACATTTATAAGACCACATTAGGAATGGTTAAAGCTCCCTGAACATAACCATATTTTTATCTGGAGGGGGTGAAACCTGGTGACAGAATCCCTTTAAATACTCTGCCAAAGTGGGAGAACTCTTTGAGACACACCTTCTTATTTAAAAACTGATCCGCTAAATGCAAGCCAAAATGGAACCAAACGTAAAGAACGGATCCGCTTTACAGGCGGATCCGTTTGAACTGATCCGTTAAAAAGTCCCCTGTTTGCATCAGTTTTCCAATTTTTTTAGACAGACCAGTTTTAATCGGATCCGTGAAACGCCAGTGTGAAAGTAGCCTAAGTAGGAAAGGTTTATTCACATCACAATATACTTAAAATACAAAAATTTAATAAAATATGGTAAAAAGGTTAAAACCCTCCAGATCAAACATACAGTTGCAAGAAAAAGTATGTGAACCCTTTGGAATGATATGGATTTCTGCACAAATTGTCGTAAAATGTGATCTGATCTTCATCTAAGTCACAACAATAGACAATCACAGTCTGCTTAAACTAATAACACACAAATAATCAAATGTTACCATGTTTTTATTGAACACACCATGTAAACATTTACAGTGAAGGTGGAAAAAGTATGTGAACCCTTGGATTTAATAACTGGTTAAACCTCCTTTGGCAGAAATAACTTCAACCAAACGTTTCCTGTAGTTGCAGATCAGACGCGCACAACGATCAGGAGTAATTCTTGACCATTCCTCTTTTTCCTCTGTTTCAGTTCAGCAATATTCTTGGGATGTCTGGTGTGAATCGCTTTCTTGAGGTCATGCCACAGCATCTCAATCGGGTTGAGGTCAGGATTCTGACTGGGCCACTCGAGAAGGCGTATTTTCTTTTGTTTAAGCTATTCTGTTGTTGATTTACTTCTATTCTTTGGGTCATTGTCCTGTTGCAACACCCATCTTCTGTTGAGCGTCAGCTGGTGGACAGATGGCCTTAAGTTCTCCTGCAAAATGTCTTGATAAACTTGGAAATTCATTTTTCCTTCGATGATAGCAGTCCGTCCAGGCCCTGACGCAGCAAAGCAGCCCCAACCATGATGCCCCCACCACCATACTTCACAGTTGGGATGAGGTTTTGATGTTGGTGTGCTGTGCCTCTTTTTCTCCACACATAGTGTTGTGTTTTTCTTCCAAACAACTCAACTTTGGTTTCATCTGTCCACAGAATATTTTGCCAGTACTGCTGTGGAACATCCAGGTGCTCTTGTGCAAACTGTAGCAACGTTTTTTTTGGACAGCAGTGGCTTCCTCTGTGGTATTCTCACATGAAATCCATTCTTGTTTAATGTTTTACGTATCGTAGATTCGCTAACAGGGATGTTAGCATATGCCAGAGACTTTTGTAAGTCTTTAGCTGACACTCTAGGATTCTTCTTCACATCATTGAGCAGTCTGCGCTGTGCTCTTGCAGTCATCTTTACAGGATGGCCACTCCTAGGGAGAGTAGCAGCATTGCTGAACTTTCTCCATTTATAGACAATTTGTCTCACCATGGACATCATCAGAACAGCAAGGCTTTTGGAGATACTTTCATAGCCCTTTCCAGCTTTATGCAAGTCAACAATTCTTAATTGTAGGTCTTCTGAGAGCTCTTTTGTGCGAGGCATCATTCACATCAGGCAATGCTTCTTGTAAAAAGCAAACCAAGAACTGGTGTTTGTTTTTTATAGGGCAGGGCAGCTGTAACTAACACCTCCAATCTCATCTCATTGATTGGACTCCAGTTGGCTGACACCTCACTCCAATTAGCTCTTGGAGTTCACATACTTTTTCCACCTGCACTGTGAGTGTTTACATGATGTGTTCAATAAAAACATGGTAACATTTAATTCTTTGTGTGTTATTAGTTTAAACAGACTGTGATTGTCTATTGTTGTGACTTAGATGAAGATCAGATCACATTTTATGACCAATTTGTGCAGAAATCCATATAATTCCAAAGGGTTCACACACTTTTTCTTGCAACTGTATATCATATATGTGTGTATGTATATATATATATATATATATATATATATATATATTATTATTATTATTATTATTATTATTATTATTATTTTTTTTTTTTTTTTTTTTCCCATTTCAAGGGTCTATTGGTTATTTCTACAAAACAGTATAAAAACATTAATATATATACTAAAAAATTACATTAAAAAACTTTGTAGTGAGTGTAAAGTGTCGAATAAAATCTGTTTCTTGTTGGCATTTTTCATTTTGTTTTCTATTTTCTATTCTTGACTTGATGTCTTGTTAGTGAGTTGGGTGGAGGTCCTCCACCGAGGGGAGATCGGGGTGCTGGTAAAACAGTTGCACCCCGATGTCCCGTCGGCAAGGGCACCCACCTGTCTAGCCTCATAAGATCCGAACAGTAAAAAATCTGAATTCAGACCATCAGGGATTAATGTGTTAAAAACATATATACGTCTAGCTTCTTGTCTTGTTTGCAATGTGGTCTCCCCCTCTCCAATTGGGTTCTACTTTTTCGAATGCCATGAATGGGCATTTATTATGGTAATACTTAAAATGCTTAGCTAAAGATTGTTTTTTGTAACCATTTCAAATTTTTGTCATATGTTCAGAGATTCTAGATCTTTATAACCTTTTTGTTCTTCCAATATATTGCTTTTTACATGGACATTCGATTAAATACAACACGTTAGATGTGTTGCAAGGTAGAAAAGTATCTATTTCATAAGTAGTTATTACTGGGGAGGAGGCTCTGGGGGGGGATTTGGTATTTTTACAGTTGTTACATGTATTCATAATTATATCTATAGAAACCTTTCAGGTTGAATACATTCTGGGAGAATCCTTCTTTTAATAGTCGGTGCTATCTTAAGTTGTAAATTCAGTGCTTTAGTGTATACGATTTGTGGTCCATTAGTTAGAAGTGAGCCTATAAATGTATCTTTTACAACATGGTGCCAATGCTCTCTCACAATGGTCTCTATTTTACTATATTGGGCCCTGTAAGTCAAGATAATCCTGATTTGATCTTGTTCCTGATGTTTAGTCTTCTTAGTATCTTCTAGTTTAAAGAAGGAATCCTTTTCCATATTCCTTACCTCAGTTAATGACGTTTCAATGACGTGGGCAGGGTCATTTTTAATAAGGAATTGTTCTTTCACGCATGCTGGTTCCTGTTTGAAGTCTTCTTCAACCGTACAGTTACTTTTTAACCGTCTGAACTGACCTTTAGGGATATTTAACAGCCATCTAGGTAGGTGGCAGCTGGAATAGAGGATATAGCTGTTTTTTGGTACCGGCTTTTGATATGTTTGACATATTAGGCTACTTTCACACTTGCGTTCGGTGCGGATCAGTCTGGTATCTGCACAGACGGATCCGCACCTATAATGCAAATGATTGCATCTGTTCAGAACGGATCTGTGTGCATTAGACCGCTTTTTCAGATCTGAGTTTTCACATCGTGAAAACTCTGATCCGATAGTATATTCTAACACAGAGGCGTTCCCATGGTGATGGGGGCGCTTCAAGTTAGAATATACTAAGAACTGTGTACATGACTGCCCCCTGTTGCCTGGCAGCACCCGATCTCTTACAGGGGGCTGTGATCAGCACAATTAACCCTGTGCGTGTCATAGCCCCCTGTAAGAGATCAGGTGCTGCCAGGCAGCAGGAGCCAGACCCCCCTCCCTCCCCAGTTTTAAATTCATTGGTGGCCAGTGCGGACCCCCCTCCCTCCCCTGTATTAAATTCATTGGTGGCCAGTGTGGCCCCCCTCCCTCCCTCCCCTGTATTAAATTCATTGGTGGCCAGTGTGGCCTCCCCTCCCCCACCCCTAATTAAATTCACCCCCCTCCCCCATCATTGGTGGCAACGGAGACTTCCGATCGGAGTCCCAGTTTAATCGCTGGGGCTCCGATCGGTTACCATGGCAGCCATGACGCTACTGCAGTCCTGGCTGCCATGGTTACTTAGCAATTTTACAAGCATTATACTTACCTGCGCTGTCTGTGGCCGGCCGGTCGCTCCTCTTACTGGTAAGTGAAAGGTCTGTGCGGTGCATTGCTTGTAGCACAGACCTGTCATTTACCAGTAGGAGGAACGCCTGGCTGTCACAGACAGCGCAGGTAAGTATAATGCTTCTAGAATTGCTAAGGAACCATGGCAGTCAGGACTGCAGTAGCATCCTGGCTACCATGGTAACCGATCGGAGCCCCAGCGATTAAACTGGGACTCCGATCGGAACTCTCCACTGCCACCAATGATGGGGGGTGGATTTTAATTAGGGGGTGCGGGAGAGGGGAGGCCGCACTGGCCACCAATGCATTTAATACTGGGGAGAGAGAGCCGCACTGGCCACTAATGAATTTAATACTGGGGAGGGAGGGGGGCCACTCTGGCCACCAATGAATTTAATACTGGGGAGGGAGGGGGGGCGCACTGGCCACCAATGAATTTAATAAACCTTCGCCAGAGCACTAGGTCCTCCCCCAGTCAAGGTACAATATGTTGAGCTTTCCATTAGGCCATAAATAAATGAGCATAACTGGGGGGGGGGGAACCTAGTGCCCATGGCAGTACCCCTTGTTTTGAGGTGAAAATCCGAATCATAAGCAAAGTCAGGATATATTAAACTCCCTCAGCTATATATTGTATTTGTTCTGATCTAAATGGTCCATGTTTTTCTAACAGTTTTTTTAGGGATTGTATTCCTTGTTTATGACTGATTATGGTGTACAGGGAATTTACATCCAAAGTACCCAGGATCCACTGTGGCCAATATTGCAGACCCTCAATACTTTGGATTATTTAAGTAGTATCTTAAATATCTGAGAAAGTTTTCTTTACTATTGGTTGCAGTAGTTTGTCCAAATGTTGAGATAGATTAGATAAAAAGGAACCTATACCGGAAATAATCGGCCAACCCGGTGGATTTATTGGGTCTTTATGGATTTTCGGGATACAATAAAAGATCGGTAACCGTTGTTGGGTTCATGTTATGTATTTATACTCCTGTTTATTTAGAAAGCCTTTCTCTAATCCCTTTTCTTTGTATAATGTGGTATGTTTCCACTGGACTCGGAGGTCAAGTGAAGGGGTGGACCATAGGCGCAAAGACGCAACCAGAGTTTTACAAACCAAATTTTTTTTTTATTGTTAACGTGACAACGCGTTTCGGGGTTCTGTGGACCCCTTTTTCCAAGTCTAAAACACATACACATACAGTCATACAAAGTAAGAACACATGATAAGAGGAATAATAGTAATATGACCGTCATGAGGAGGGTCATTCAAGCTTACATAAATATAAATGGATGATTGGGTACATATATATGTGAATAAAATGAAATAAATAATGAATAGATGGTGATAATAGATTTTTTTTTAAAAAGGTAATGAAAATAAATATATTGTATCACTTGTATTGTGTCAAGGTAAAGGTGAATAGACCAATAAAAACAGTGGTTCAAGTGATGGCTGAAAACTAAGGCATAATGTAGTGTTGAGTGGTTAAAGTAAACGCTAAAGGAGAGGGCATGATGTGGTGTTGCACAAGAAGGAATTGATCTTGGGGAACTGAGAGGAAGAATGGCGCTGTGAGACGTACCGGTGGAGAATGCTGCTTATGGAGAATGTGCTACGTGCTGGGCCGGCAAAGAGGAGGCAAAGTGGGCGGGGACAAAGTGGCTGGGTGGGGCAGCGGTGGCGCGACTGCCCCAAATGGGCGGTGCAAGTTGATGGTCGAGTAGGTGCGTGAATGGGCAGGGCCTGGTGACATGATGGAGAGTGCTGAGAAGAGAAGCCGGCGCATCAATGTGAATGTGGAGTGGGCGGACCCGGGTGATGCGATGGGGGCGGTGGGGTGGGGGCGAGAGTGATGGGATGTATAAGGGGATGAGAGGGTGTCATGGATAGATGGGCGGGGACTGAATCATAGAGGGGATGTAACAGCAGGGATCCTGGGGATGAATGGGATAGACAATCAGCGATAATTGGGAATGAGGGAGGGAGAAAAGAGGAATGGGATCGGCTGGAACTAGGGAGATGAGAGAGCGGCACGAGAAGATGGGTGGGGACAGTGTCTGTAAGGGGATGAGATCTCAGTGATGCTAGGGATGAAGGAGATGAATGCACAGCGATGCTGAGGATGAAGGGGGGGAGAGAGAGGGGAATGGGATGGGAATGAAGCATTGCTAGGGATGGAATGGCATGGATAAGAGTTTACTGATTATGTGAAAGCGAGAATAATAAATAAGAACAGAGAGCAAGTTATAGGAGAGCAGTCTAATTATATTTAGAAGCATTTGTTTTCTAGGCTTTCATTAACCACTTAAGGACCACAGGTTTATACCCCCCTAGTGACCAGTTACAAATCGTTACTCCACAACTTTAGCGGTTTATTGCTCGGTCATGCAACTTACCACTCAAATGAATGTTACCTCCTTTTCTTCTCACTAATAGAGCTTTCATTTGGTGGTATGTCATTGCTGCTGACATTTTTACTTTTTTTTGTTATTAATCAAAATTTAATGATTTTTTTGCCAAACAATGTCATTTTTCACTTTCAGTTGTAAAATTTTGCAAAAAAAACAACATCCATATATAAATTTTTCGCTAAATTTATTGTTCTACATGTCTGATAATAAAAAAAATGGTTTGGGTAAAAAAAAAAAATGGTTTGGGTAAAAGTTATAGCGTTTACAAACTATGGTACAAAAATGTGAATTTCCGCTTTTTGAAGCAGCTCTGACTTTCTGAGCACCAGTCATGTTTCCTGAGGTTCTACAATGCCCAGACAGTAGAAAACCCCCACAAATGACCCCATTTCGGAAAGTAGACACCCTAAGGTATTCGCTGATGGGCATAGTGAGTTCATAGAACTTTTATTTTTTTGTCACAAGCTAGCGGAAAATGATGATTTTTATTTTTATTTATTTTTTCTTACAAAGTCTCATATTCCACTAACTTGTGACAAAAAACTAAAACTTCCATGAACTCACTATGCCCATCACAAAATATCTTGGGGTGTCTTCTTTCCAAAATGGGGTCACTTGTGGGGTAGTTATACTGCCCTGGCATTCTAGGGGCCCAGATGCGTGAGAAGAAGTTTGAAATCAAAATCTGTAAAAAATGACCGGTGAAATCCGAAAGGTGCTCTTTGGAATGTGTGCCCCTTTGCCCACCTAGGCTGCAAAAAAGCGTCACACATGTGGTATCACCGTACTCAGGAGAAGTTGGGGAATGTGTTTTGGGGTGTCATTTTACATATACCCATGCTGGGTGAGATAAATATCTTGGTCAAATGCCAACTTTGTATAAAAAAATGGGAAAAGTTGTCTCTTGACAAGATATTTATCTCACCCAGCATGGGTATATGTAAAATGACACCCCAAAACACATTGCCCAACTTCTCCTGAGTACGGCGATACCAGATGTGTGGCACTTTTTTGCAGCCTAGATTCGCAAATGGGCCCACATTCCAAAGAGCACCTTTAGGATTTCACCGGCCATTTTTTACAGATTTTGATTTCAAACTACTTACCACACATTTGGGCCCCTAGAATGCCAGGGCAGCATAACTACCCTACAAGTGACCCCATTTTGGAAAGAAGACACCCTAAGGTATTTCGTGAGGGGTATGGTGAGTTTATGGAATTTTTTTTTTTTGTCACAAGTTAGTGGAATATGAGACTTTGTAAGAAAAAAAATAAAAATAAAAATCATCAGTTTCCGCTAACTTGGGACAAAAAATAAAAAATTCTAGGAACTCAACATACCCCTCACGGAATACCTTGGGGTGTCTTCTTTCCAAAATGGGGTCACTTGTGGGGTAGTTATACTGCCCTGGCATTCTAGAGGCCCAAATGTGTGGTAAGTAGTTTGAAATCAAAATCTGTAAAAAATGACCTGTGAAATCCTAAAGGTGCTCTTTGGAATATGTGCCCCTTTGCCCACCTAGGCTGCAAAAAAGTGTCACACATGTGGTATCGCCGTACTCAGGAGAAGTTGGTGAATGTGTTTTGGGGTGTCATTTTACATATACCCATGCTGGGTGAGAGAAATACCTCTGCAAAAGACAACTTTTCCCATTTTTTTATACAAAGTTGGCATTTGACCAAGATATTTATCTCACCCAGCATGGGTATATGTAAAATGACACCCCAAAACACATTGCCCAACTTCTCCTGAGTACGGCGATACCACATGTGTGACACTTTTTTGCAGCCTAGATGCGCAAAGGTGCCCAAATTCCTTTTAGGAGGGCATTTTTTGACATTTGGATCCCAGACTTCTTCTCACGCTTTCGGGCCCCTAAAAAGCCAGGGCAGTATAAATACCCCACATTTGACCCCATTTTGGAAAGAAGACACCCCAAGGTATTCAATGAGGGGCATGGCGAGTTCATATAAAAAAAAATTTGGGGCACAAGTTAGCGGAAATTTTTTTTTGTTTGTTTTTTCTCACAAAGTCTCCCTTTCCGCTAACTTGGGACAAAAATGTCAATCTTTCATGGACTCAATATGCCCCTCACGGAATACCTTGGGGTGTCTTCTTTCCGAAATGGGGTCACATGTGGGATATTTATACTGCCCTGGCATTTTAGGGGCCCTAAAGCGTGAGAAGAAGTCTGGAATATAAATGTCTAAAAAAATTTACGCATTTGGATTCCGTGAGGGGGTATGGTAAGTTCATGTGAGATTTTATTTTTTGACAAGTTAGTGGAATATGAGACTCTGTAAGAAAAAAAAATATATATATTTCCGCTAACTTGGGTCAAAAAAATGTCTGAATGGAGCCTTACAGGGGGGTGATCAATGACAGGGGGTGATCAGGGAGTGTATATGGGGTGATCACCCCCCTGTCATTGATCACCCCCCGTAAGGCTCCATTCAGACGTCCATATGCATTTTGCGGATCCGATCCATGGATGCGTGGATCCGTAAAACACATACGGGTGTCTGAATGGAGCCTTACAGGGGGGTGATCAATGACAGGGGGTGATCAGGGAGTGTATATGGGGTGATCACCCCCCCTGTAAGGCTCCATTCAGACGTCCGTATGCGTTTTGCGGGTCCGATCCATGGATGCGTGGATCCGTAAAACACATACGGGCGTCTGAATGGAGCCTTACAGGGGGGTGATCAATGACAGGGGGTGATCAGGGAGTGTATATGGGGTGATCACCCCCCTGTCATTGATCACCCCCCGTAAGGCTCCATTCAGACGTCCGTATGCGTTTTGCGGATCCGATCCATGGATGCGTGGATCCGTAAAACACATTCGGGTGTCTGAATGGAGCCTTACAGGGGGGTGATCAATGACAGGGGGTGATCAGGGAGTGTATATGGGGTGATCACCCCCCCTGTAAGGCTCCATTCAGACGTCCGTATGTGTTTTGCAGATCCGATCCATAGATGCGTGGATCCGTAAAACACATACAGGCGTCTGAATGGAGCCTTAAAGGGGTGGATCATCCCATATAGACTCCCTGATCACCCCCCTGTAAGGCTCCATTCAGACGTCCGTATGCGTTTTGCGGATCCGATCCATGGATGCATGGATCCGTAAAACACATACGGGCGTCTGAATGGAGCCTTACAGGGGGGTGATCAGGGAGTGTATATGGGGTGATTACCCCCCTGTCACTGATCACCCCCCTGTATAGCTCCATTCAGATGTCCGTATGTGTTTTGCGGATCCGATCCATAGATGCGTGGATGCGTAAAACACATACGGGTGTCTGAATGGAGCCTTACAGGGGGGTGATCAATGACAGGGGGGTGATCAGGAAGTCTATTTGCGTGATCACCCCCCTGTCAGGCTCCATTCAGACGTCCGTATGTGTTTTGCGGATCCACTGAAAACACATACGTACGTCTGAATGGAGCCTTACAGGGGGGTGATCAATGACAGGGGGGTGATCAATGACAGGGAAGTGATCAGGAAGTCTATATGCGTGATCACCCCCTTGTCATTGATCACCCCCTGTAAGGCTCCATTCAGACGTCCGTATGTGTTTTGCGGATCCGATCCATGTATCCGTGGATCCGTAAAAATCATACGGACCTCTGAATGGAGCCTGACAGGGGGGTGATCAGGGAGTCTATATGGGGTGATCAGGGGTGATCAGTGGTTCATAAAGGGTTAATAAGTGACAGGGGGGTGTAGTGTAGTGTAGTGGTGCTTGGTGCTACTTTACTGAACTACCTGTGTCCTCTGGTGGTCGATCCAAACAAAAGGGACCACCAGAGGACCAGGTAGCAGGTATATTAGACGCTGTTATCAAAACAGCGTCTAATATACCTGTTAGGGGTTAAAAAAATCACATCTCCAGCCTGCCAGCGAGCGATTGGCGCTTGCAGGCTGGATAGCCACTCGCTTACCTTCCGTTCCTGTGAGCGCGCGCGCCTGTGTGTGCGCGCGTTCACAGGAAATCTCGGCTCACGCGAGATGACGCCAATCGGCGTTAGCGTAGCTTGGGAGAGCCGCTGCAATGACGCCTTTCAGCGTTAGCGTGGCGGCAAGCGGTTAAGACCATAAGGTTCCAGTGTTTGGAGTTTATAGCTCCAAAACATTTCTCTCCGTTGTGAAGTCCTGAAACTGTCGGAACAGCTGTCAGAGATATGTTTGATGGGCGTGAAGGTTAGCTTAGTGGGATCCTTGTCTAGAGACACTGTTTTAGGTAGCCCTTTTTGATGTTCCATCTGTGGTTGTTCAGGCGTTCTCTAAGGGTCTGAGTGGTTTGACCTACATATATTTGTCCACAGGTGCAATTCTAGGACATAAATAACAAAACTTAATGGGGGTAATCCGACTTTAATATATGTATTCTAATTACTGTTATTATATTCTATTAAACAATTCTTTAAATCACTTACATTATCTATCTTTCTACGTTTGGCCAGTTCACCTATCTGAATTCCTTATGTCATGTGACCCCCAACGTCAGCAAGCCGGCTCTAGTGATGAGGTCTCGTTTACAGGCTTCTCCCTGCTTGAGGGAGTGGCCAGGCTCTGCAAACGAGACGTCAGAGCCTCTGGTGCCCTCCCCTCTCCAGCTCTTCTAACACTGCCTCGGCGATGGTATGTGATCGCTCATGCGCGGTACGTACCAGAGCTGAGGTGATCTCTTCTCCGGCAGCAGGGTATGTTTCTCCCTCCTGCACTCACTGGTTAGTGAGTTAGTGTGCTCCCCTCTGCATCTGGGGATTGTATCTACAGCCATGTTATCCCCCAACAACTACACATTCTACAGTTAGCACCCCTGGGAAAAAGAAAAATATTAAATTGTCCATCATATTTATTGCTATAGCTATATGTAATCCATATCTGCCATCAATATAAATATATATAAATATATATATATATATCTAAGCAATATCCATATTGAATATATATATTAGAATAATATAGATATTGCTTAATACAGATACTGATAATGGTACTTTCATACTAGTGTAAGGGTATTTTCACACTAGCGGCAGGATGTATCCGACGGGCTGTTTACCCTGTAGGATCCGCGCTGCCGCTATTTGGCCGTGCCGCTGGACTGCCGTTCCGTCCCTATTGACTATAATGGGGGCGGCCAGAACTGCCTGCCGGATCCGGCATTGCCAGACTGATCTGTCCATCCGCATGACAAACAGATAGACGGATCCGTTCTTGCACTGCATTGGTAGATGGATCCGTCCTTGCAATGCATTTGTAGACAGCTCCGCACCCGGCTCCGTCTACAAATGCTGTCAGTTGTCACACTGATCGGCGGATCCATCAGGTAGCTCCGACGACGGAACTGCCTGCCGGATCCCGCATTGCAAAACAACTAAAGGACGGATCCATCCTCCTGGTCTGCGCGTGCGCGGACCATGATTACTGTGAAAAAGACTGCCAGAGAGATCCATCCATCCGCATGACAAGCGGATAGACGGATCCGTTCTTGCAATGCATTTGTAGACGGATCCGTTCTTGCAATGCATTTGTAGACTGATCCGTTCTTGCACTGCATTTGTAGACTGATCCGTTCTTGCAAAGCATTTGTAGACGGATCTGCACCTGGATCCGTCTACAAATGCTGTAGGTTGTCACACTGATCGGCGGATCCGGCAGGCAGCTCCGACGAGAGAACTGCCCGCCGGATCCGGCATTGCAAAACAACTGAAGGGCGGATCCGTCCTTCCCGTCTGCGCATGCGTAGACCATGAAAAGTGTGAAATAGACTGCCAGACGGATCCGTCCATCCGCATGACAAGCGGATAGATGGATCCGTTCTTGCAATGCATTGGTTGATGGATCCGTCCTTGCAATGCATTTGTAGACGGGTCCGCACCCGGATCCGTCTACAAATGCTGTCAGTTGTCACACTGATTAGCGAATCCGGCAGGCACCTCCAGCTGCAATGTGACAGTTAGATCTTCTGCCAGTGTGAGCTAGGAGATGATCGTGTGACCTCAGCCGTGTTAGCCCCCCCATATCAAAATGTTTGAACAAAACATAGGCAGTTGGTTAGATCTTTGTTAGATCAGGTTAGATCAATTGTTGTTTGCATTAGATCTCATACAGAAGTAGAGATATTAACAGTTATTTGCAGGGGGGGCTAACCCGTCATCAGGCCCCCTCTTATCAAATAATTGACCAAAAAATTAGCTATTTTGGAAGATATTTGGTAGATCAGGTATGATCAACTAGTTGTTTTGTTAGATCTCACATAATTACAGACTTAAGTGATTAATGAGGGGGGGCTAGCCCCCCCACATGCAATTTTCTGGTAAAATTTCTTTCAGGCTAATAGGCCTTCGTTAGATCTGGTAAGATCAAGTAGTTTCAACGTTAGATCTCATATAATTACAGAGATATTTTACATGAAAACACAGATATTAATTTTCTGGTCAAATTTGATTCAGACTAATAGATCTGCATTAGATCCGCTAAGATCAAGTGGTTTCAACGTTAGATCTCATATAATTATAGAGATATAAATATTTGGTATTATGTCACTGGGGGCTAGCCCCCCCACATGCAATTTTCTGGTAAAATTTGATACAGACTAATAGGCCTTCGTTAGATCCGGTAAGATCAAGTGGTTTCAATGTTAGATCTCATATAATTACAGAGATATTTCACATAAAAACACAGATATTAGGTAGTATTAAATAGGGGGGCTAGCCCCCCACATGCAATTTTCAGGTAAAATTTTATTCAGTGAGTCTCTCCTGCAAATATGAGGGAAAAAAAGTCCAGTAAATGAAGATGGAAAGTTCTCTGGACCAAAATGTTCATAAGATATTTGAACAGTTCCCCTGCTACTGATCCATGAGTGGCATAACTGACCAAAATCCGGACCCAAAAGAGAGGTGAAAACTGCTGGAAAAATATCAGTAATTCGTCCACAGACGACTCCTACAGATCCACAGATCTCGCACTGAATCTCCAGCCTCTGAATCCAACCACCGAACCTTCAAAGGAATAAAGACAGATGGTGCAGTACTCTCGGTATCTTCAATAGTAAGGTTTTTATTGTACTTACAATCAAGAAGTGTAAAACTTGCACATATAAAAGGCCCGACCCGGGTTTCGCTGTTCGCTTCGTCAGGGGCTGCGGAATACTGACCGCTGCAAACCATGAGTGGAAATACTCTCCCACCCCGGAACTGAAACGGACTTCCGTAATCAGTCACATGTCAATCACAAAGTCGGCTATTCAGACAATAAAAAGTGCATTCAAAATCACAAATAACAATCACATATAAATACAAATTCATATATAAATATAAATAGACATATAAAATCTTCATGGTATAAAATTCAATAAAAATCCATGTATAAAAATTGAATATATAAAACGGAAATATAGATATCATCTGGATCAAGCCATACAAACTGATTTAATGTCCCACTCAATATTCAGCCCTCGCGGTTGTAAAGTGCCCAACTCAAAAATCCACTTTGCTTCTATTTTGTTAATTTGTGTTGCGGGATTACCTCCTCGCCAATGTTGTTTAACCAGTTCAATACCACAAAATTTCAAACCACTGGGGTCTTTCTGGTGTACTCTCTTGAAATGGGCAGAGACACTATGCGTCTCTAAACCTTTTTTAATATTTCTAATGTGCTCTGCCACCCTTACTTTAAGTTTCCTTAGAGTCCTACCTATGTATTGGAGCCCGCAAGGGCATTCCAACGCATAGATGACCCCCTTAGTTTCACAAGAGATATTACCTTTGATTTTTAAGACAGTTGCATTGGAGGTAGACACAATCTCTTTTATCTTTGACTTTTTCTTTTCGTCCCTAGAGCGGTTCTTACAACATGGGCAAAAGCCGCACCATGTGAACACACTGCAGGCTTTAATAGTGCTGGGAACCTCCTTCACAAAGCTATGCACAATGCGATTCCTAACAGTAGGGGCTCTTTTATAAATAAATGGTGGTTTCTTGGGGATAAGATCTCCAATAATACGGTCATTCTTCAGAACATTCCAGTTCTGATGTATGATCTTTCTAATTTGGGGGCAAATAGCAGAATAGGAAGTGGAGAAAGCAAATTGATATTTATCCCTCATAGTTTCTTTCTGTTCCTTTAAGTCTGTAATTTTATTTTTATTTGTTAGCATATCACTATCCAATTTTATTTCTTCCTTTTGCTCATATAATACTTCTTTTTTATATCCCTTTTCAATGAACCGGTCTATAATAATGTTACTTTGATTATCATAATCTTTAATATTGGTACAATTTCTTCTAATGCGTTTTAGTTGGCCTTTCGGTACATTACATAACCAAGGCTTATAGTGACAACTACTACTTTCAATGTACCCATTACGGTCAGTTGGTTTAAAGTAGGTTTTGGTTACGATTTCATTCTCCTCTAATCTGATTTCAAGGTCTAAAAAATGAATGACGGTGTTGCTTATATCCTCCGTGAATTTTATATTCCATTCGTTTAAATTCAGATGCGAAATAAAATTCAACAGACCCTCCTTTGTGCCATACCAAATGCCAACGCAATCATCAATATATCTCCTCCAAAACTGGAGGCTGCCGCCCTCAGCGTCTCTTCCCAGGGCAGGGGAGATGGTAAAATGCTCCCAATATGACATAAACAGATTTGCAAAACTAGGTGCAAATTTCGCACCCATCGCCACACCAGATACCTGTAAATAATAATAATCGTCGTACCAAAAATAATTATGTCCCAAACAAAACCGTATACAATCCAGAATAAATGTTTTATGAGCCTCACTCATTCGTTCGTCACTATCCAGAAAAAACTTAACTGCATCTATACCAATATTATTGGGTATTATAGTATATAATGATGTAACATCCAGTGTCATTAAAAGGGTATTATCTGGGAATTTATCAAAAGCTTTTAACAATTCCAAAACATGCCCTGTATCTCTCAGATAATAGGGGGTGGTGGTAACAAATCGTTGTAAAAAAATATCTATATATTCAGAAACACGGCTGGTAATTGAGTCAATACCGGAGACTATCGGTCTGCCTGGGGGGCGCTCTACATCCTTGTGTACCTTTGGCAGGTAATAAATAGTTGGAGTTTTGGGATATAGGTTATTCAAATATTGGTGTTCCTTCTGATTAAGGACACCTAGAGCTAGCCCTCTATCAAGAAGTATTTTTAATTCTTTTTTATAATCACTGACCGGATCTTTTTTTAGTCTCCTATATGTGTTGACATCACTCAAAATTCTTTGCATTTCCGCATTGTAATCTGTTATATTTAATACCACTATCCCTCCCCCTTTATCGGCCGGCTTAATTATTATTTGGTTATTTTGTTCTAAACTCTTCAAAGACTCTTTCTCTTTTTTGCTCAAATTATTATATTTCATGCCCCTTGTATCTATTTGATCAAGCCCCTTCAGAACCCCTTGTTTAAAAGCCTCAATACATTCATTTTCTTTATTATCTGGATAGAAGGTAGATTTATTCCTAAGGTCTGTATAAATCCCTGTTCCATCCGTTTGGGGTTTTTTAATAGGATTACTCGTCAGATATTTGCGAATGTTCAATTTTCTGATAAAACGATGTAAGTCCAAATAGGTCTCAAACTTGTTACCCCAATAAGTGGGGGCAAACTTGAGACCCTTATCGAGGACCGACCGCTCATCAGACGGTAGAACATGAGAACTAAGGTTATATATTCCTAGTGATTCCCCCTGCCCTTCTTTGCATCGGGGCTTATTGTGTCTCTTTCCTCCCCTGTTGCCTCTGTTTCTCTTTTTTTCTTTCTCGGTGTATCGTCCTTCTTTTGTGGCATTTGTGGTGTTTTTCCATTTATTAACTTGTGTGGAAAATTTTCATCATGGACACTATTGTCAGAGAATTGACAATAGTGTCCATGATGAAAATTTTCCACACAAGTTAATAAATGGAAAAACACCACAAATGCCACAAAAGAAGGACGATACACCGAGAAAGAAAAAAAGAGAAACAGAGGCAACAGGGGAGGAAAGAGACACAATAAGCCCCGATGCAAAGAAGGGCAGGGGGAATCACTAGGAATATATAACCTTAGTTCTCATGTTCTAACGTCTGATGAGCGGTCGGTCCTCGATAAGGGTCTCAAGTTTGCCCCCACTTATTGGGGTAACAAGTTTGAGACCTATTTGGACTTACATCGTTTTATCAGAAAATTGAACATTCGCAAATATCTGACGAGTAATCCTATTAAAAAACCCCAAACGGATGGAACAGGGATTTATACAGACCTTAGGAATAAATCTACCTTCTATCCAGATAATAAAGAAAATGAATGTATTGAGGCTTTTAAACAAGGGGTTCTGAAGGGGCTTGATCAAATAGATACAAGGGGCATGAAATATAATAATTTGAGCAAAAAAGAGAAAGAGTCTTTGAAGAGTTTAGAACAAAATAACCAAATAATAATTAAGCCGGCCGATAAAGGGGGAGGGATAGTGGTATTAAATATAACAGATTACAATGCGGAAATGCAAAGAATTTTGAGTGATGTCAACACATATAGGAGACTAAAAAAAGATCCGGTCAGTGATTATAAAAAAGAATTAAAAATACTTCTTGATAGAGGGCTAGCTCTAGGTGTCCTTAATCAGAAGGAACACCAATATTTGAATAACCTATATCCCAAAACTCCAACTATTTATTACCTGCCAAAGGTACACAAGGATGTAGAGCGCCCCCCAGGCAGACCGATAGTCTCCGGTATTGACTCAATTACCAGCCGTGTTTCTGAATATATAGATATTTTTTTACAACGATTTGTTACCACCACCCCCTATTATCTGAGAGATACAGGGCATGTTTTGGAATTGTTAAAAGCTTTTGATAAATTCCCAGATAATACCCTTTTAATGACACTGGATGTTACATCATTATATACTATAATACTCAATAATATTGGTATAGATGCAGTTAAGTTTTTTCTGGATAGTGACGAACGAATGAGTGAGGCTCATAAAACATTTATTCTGGATTGTATACGGTTTTGTTTGGGACATAATTATTTTTGGTACGACGATTATTATTATTTACAGGTATCTGGTGTGGCGATGGGTGCGAAATTTGCACCTAGTTTTGCAAATCTGTTTATGTCATATTGGGAGCATTTTACCATCTCCCCTGCCCTGGGAAGAGACGCTGAGGGCGGCAGCCTCCAGTTTTGGAGGAGATATATTGATGATTGCGTTGGCATTTGGTATGGCACAAAGGAGGGTCTGTTGAATTTTATTTCGCATCTGAATTTAAACGAATGGAATATAAAATTCACGGAGGATATAAGCAACACCGTCATTCATTTTTTAGACCTTGAAATCAGATTAGAGGAGAATGAAATCGTAACCAAAACCTACTTTAAACCAACTGACCGTAATGGGTACATTGAAAGTAGTAGTTGTCACTATAAGCCTTGGTTATGTAATGTACCGAAAGGCCAACTAAAACGCATTAGAAGAAATTGTACCAATATTAAAGATTATGATAATCAAAGTAACATTATTATAGACCGGTTCATTGAAAAGGGATATAAAAAAGAAGTATTATATGAGCAAAAGGAAGAAATAAAATTGGATAGTGATATGCTAACAAATAAAAATAAAATTACAGACTTAAAGGAACAGAAAGAAACTATGAGGGATAAATATCAATTTGCTTTCTCCACTTCCTATTCTGCTATTTGCCCCCAAATTAGAAAGATCATACATCAGAACTGGAATGTTCTGAAGAATGACCGTATTATTGGAGATCTTATCCCCAAGAAACCACCATTTATTTATAAAAGAGCCCCTACTGTTAGGAATCGCATTGTGCATAGCTTTGTGAAGGAGGTTCCCAGCACTATTAAAGCCTGCAGTGTGTTCACATGGTGCGGCTTTTGCCCATGTTGTAAGAACCGCTCTAGGGACGAAAAGAAAAAGTCAAAGATAAAAGAGATTGTGTCTACCTCCAATGCAACTGTCTTAAAAATCAAAGGTAATATCTCTTGTGAAACTAAGGGGGTCATCTATGCGTTGGAATGCCCTTGCGGGCTCCAATACATAGGTAGGACTCTAAGGAAACTTAAAGTAAGGGTGGCAGAGCACATTAGAAATATTAAAAAAGGTTTAGAGACGCATAGTGTCTCTGCCCATTTCAAGAGAGTACACCAGAAAGACCCCAGTGGTTTGAAATTTTGTGGTATTGAACTGGTTAAACAACATTGGCGAGGAGGTAATCCCGCAACACAAATTAACAAAATAGAAGCAAAGTGGATTTTTGAGTTGGGCACTTTACAACCGCGAGGGCTGAATATTGAGTGGGACATTAAATCAGTTTGTATGGCTTGATCCAGATGATATCTATATTTCCGTTTTATATATTCAATTTTTATACATGGATTTTTATTGAATTTTATACCATGAAGATTTTATATGTCTATTTATATTTATATATGAATTTGTATTTATATGTGATTGTTATTTGTGATTTTGAATGCACTTTTTATTGTCTGAATAGCCGACTTTGTGATTGACATGTGACTGATTACGGAAGTCCGTTTCAGTTCCGGGGTGGGAGAGTATTTCCACTCATGGTTTGCAGCGGTCAGTATTCCGCAGCCCCTGACGAAGCGAACAGCGAAACCCGGGTCGGGCCTTTTATATGTGCAAGTTTTACACTTCTTGATTGTAAGTACAATAAAAACCTTACTATTGAAGATACCGAGGGTACTGCACCATCTGTCTTTATTCCTTTGAAGGTTCGGTGGTTGGATTCAGAGGCTGGAGATTCAGTGCGAGATCTGTGGATCTGTAGGAGTCGTCTGTGGACGAATTACTGATATTTTTCCAGCAGTTTTCACCTCTCTTTTGGGTCCGGATTTTGGTCAGTTATGCCACTCATGGATCAGTAGCAGGGGAACTGTTCAAATATCTTATGAACATTTTGGTCCAGAGAACTTTCCATCTTCATTTACTGGACTTTTTTTCCCTCATATTTGCAGGAGAGACTCACTGACATTTACTTTGTATTTAGAGCGCGGTTCCCGCATCCTTTAACTTTATCTTATTTAGGAGTTTGACCCTACTCCCTTAAGGGCACCGCTGCTATTGTCTATTTCCATACCAGTTAACACTATATATTTTTCCCTAAAATTTTATTCAGGCTAATAGGCCTTCATTAGATCCGGTAAGATCAAGTGGTTTTAATGTTAGATCTCATATAATTACAGAGATATAATGGATATTTGGAATTACATAAGGGCGAGCTAGCCCCCCTATTTAATACTTCCTAATATCTGTGTTTTCATGTGAAAAATCTCTGTAATTATATGAGATCTAACGTTGAAACCACTTGATCTTACCGGATCTAACAAAGGCCTATTAGCCTGAATCAAATTTTACCAGAAAATTGCATGTGGGGGGGCTAGCCCCCCCGACGTAAAATACCAAATATCCATAATATCTCTGTAATTAAATGAGATCTAATGTTGAAACCACTTGATCTTACCGGATCTAATGAAGGCTTATTAGTCTGCATCAAATTTTACCCGAAAATTGCATGTGGGGGGGGCTAGCCCCCCTATTTAATAATACTACCTAATATCTGTGTTTTTATGTGAAATATCTCTGTAATTAAATGAGATCTAACATTGAAACCACTTGATCTTACCGGATCTAACGAAGGCCTATTACTCTAAATCAAATTTTACCCGAAAATTGCATGTGGGGGGGCTAGCCCCCCCTCATTAATCACTTAATAAGTCTGTAATTATGTGAGATCTAACAAAACAACTAGTTCATCATACCTATTCTAACAAATATCTGACAAAATAGCTAATTGGTCAATTTTTTGATAAGGGGGGGCTGATGACGGGTTAGCCCCCCCCCCTGCAAATAACTGTTAATATCTCTACTTCTGTGTGAGATCTAATGCAAACAACAATTGATCTAACCTGATCTAAAAAAGATCTAACCAACTGCATATGTTTTGTTAAAAATTTTTGATATGGGGGGGCTAACACGACTGAGGTGATCGTGTGTGTTATTTTTTTAATGCAAAGTGCAGAGCAGGGTGAGGGAAAGGTCAGGTTGTTCACGCCCAGAAATATTCATGAGGCAGAGCTCAGGCTTTGTTGTTATACGCCCCCTCAGCATGTACTTCAGCATGTAAACACAGCAATGACAGAACCATGAAAAGGTGTACATATGGGTTTTAACTTGATGAAATCTAGCTTAACAAAATTATGTGTATATCCTGATGGGTTTTAAGAGTTTTTTTTTTTTTCATTATGTTGGCTTGTAAAAGCCAACATACTGTTATTCGACAGCCGAAAAGCGTTTCAGCTTATTATTATTCTTAGCCGCGTTTTCTATACGCTACTCCTCCTACAGTTTTGGGGCTACATACCCCAAACTTTCTACACTTCTTCGACCTATAGCAACTCGAGTTGCTTGTGCTTTAATAAGCGATCCCACCCCCGGGGCCCCCGTGGCGGGCCCCGGAAGCCCCCTTTTTTCCCATAGACTTTGACAGGGTACATTTTCAAATCGCTCCAACTCGCCAGGCTTTGAGGCTAAAGTCTCCAAACTTGGGTCACTTAGTCATGGGGTCAACCCGAAAATTTTGGCCACATTTCGGGGCCCCCAAAAAATGGGCGGGGCCACACAGAACCAATCAAAATCCCCCCATTGACTGTAATGAGACCTTCAAATTGCTACTCCTCCAACATTTTTAGGAGTACAAATTCCAAACTTTGCAGACTTGGTCGGCACCCACCCGAGTACCTTGCTTGTGCTTTGTTACCCGATCCCACCCTCTGGGCCCCTGGCACAGGGCCCCCAAAATCCACGTTTTTCCCATTGACTTTGACAGGGAAAATTTTCAAATCGCTCCCAGTCGCACAGATTTTAAACTAAAGTCACAAAACTTGGGTCACTTAGTCATGGGGTCAACGCGCAATTTGTTAGAACATTTCGGAGACCCGAAAATGTGGGCGGGGCCACACAGAACCAATCAAATTCTCCCCATTGACTACAATGAGACGTTCAAATCACTTCTCCTCCCACAGATTTAGGAGAATAAATACCGAACTTTGCACCCTTGGTCGGCACATACCCGACTATCTTGCTTGTGCTTTGTTAATTGATCTCACCCTCCGGGCCCCTGGGGCGGGCCCCCGAAAACCTCTTTTTTTCTCCCATAGAGTTTTATTGGAAAAATGCAAACGTTTGTCACTCATACAGCTTCGGTGTGAAACTCACCAAACTTGGGTCACTTAGTCATGGGGTCAACCTGAAAATTTCTGTCACATTTTGGGGACATTAAAAAGTGGGCGGAGCTACAAACAACCAATCAGATTTTCCCCATTGACTTCAATGAGAAACCTTTAAATTGCTGTCATTCTCACAGTATTTAAGCCAGAATACCCAAACTTGGCACCGTAGGTCATTGGGTGACTGGATTCCAAAAATTATGAAAAAGTGGGCGGAGTCTACAACGGCCAATCAAATTTCAGCCATTTGTTTAAATGGGAAAACTTCAAACTGCCGCTGCTCTTAGACTGTTAATGGCAGGCTCCCCAAACTTGGTACAGTTGGACAATTTAGGATTAGGATTAAAATTTTGAAAAGTGGGCGGGGCCAAAAACAACCAATCAGATTTCTTTCATTGATGTCAATATGGAAAAAAAAAAATTCAGAAAATTGAAAAATGCTGCCATGATTGATGTCTCGGGCTTCAGATCGCTGAAATCAGGTGATAGATTACTTTGGAATCAAAAATTTAAAAAGTGGGCGGAGCCAACAACAACAAATCAGATTTTCCCTATTGACTTCAATGAGAAACCTTTAAATTGCTGTCATTCTCACAGTATTTAAGCCAGAATACCCAAACTTGGCACCGTAGGTCATTGGGTGACTGGATTCAAAAAATTATGAAAAAGTGGGCGGAGTCTACAACGGCCAATCAAATTTCAGCCATTTGTTTAAATGGGAAAAATTCAAACTGCCGCTGCTCTTAGACTGTTAATGGCAGGCTCCCCAAACTTGGTACAGTTGGGCAATTTGGATTAGGATTAAAATTTTGAAAAGTGGGCGGGGCCAAAAACAACCAATCAGATTTCTTTCATTGATGTCAATATGGAGAAAAAAAATTCCAGAAAATTGAAAAATGCTGCCATGATTGATGTCAGGGGCTTCAAATCGCTGAAATCAGGTGATAGATTACTTTGGAATCAAAAATTTAAAAAGTGGGCGGAGCCAACAACAACAAATCAGATTTTCCCTATTGACTTCAATGACAAACCTTTAAATTGCTGTCATTCTCACAGTATTTAAGCCAGAATACCCAAACTTGGCACCGTAGGTCATTGGGTGACTGGGCTCAAATTTTTTTTAAAAGTGGGCGGGGTCTACAACGGCCAATCAAATTTCAGCTATTTGTTTAAATGGGAAAAATTCAAACTGCCGCTGCTCTTAGACTGTTAATGGCAGGGTAATAAAACTTGGCACAGTTGGTCACTGGCGGACTGTGACAATGTATATCTCATTTTGGGGACGCTAAAAAGTGGGCGGAGCCACAAACAACCAATCAGATTTTCCCTATTGACTTCAATAAGAAACCTTCAAACAGCTGCCATTCTCACAGTTTTTAAGCCACAGCACCCAAACTCGGCAGGGTGGGTCAGTGTGAGGCAAAGGTCAAAATTGATAAAAGTGGGCGGAGTCTACATCGGCCAATCAAATTTCAGCCATGTGTTTGAATGGGAAAAATTCAAACCGCCGCCGCTCTTAGACTTTGATTGGCACAGTCTTCAAACTTGGCGCAGTTGGTCACTGGAGGACTGGGATTAAAATTCAAAAAAGTGGGTGGAGCCACCAGCAGCCAATCAGACGACAAGCCAACATCTTGTGGTTTCTTCAGAAACGACACATTCTAGTTAACTCTGATAACCCTTTAAGGAACAGTTCATGAGGCTTTTGATGGAGAATTCTTCCTCTGTAACATTGCTCTCCCTCATTCCCAATTATCGCTGATTGTCTATCCCCTTTCATCCCCAGTTGTCACATCCCCTCTATGATTCAGTCCCCGCCCATCTCTTCATGCCGCTCTCTCATCCCCTTATTCAGCCCATCACTCTCGTCCCCACCCCATCACCCCCATCGCATTACCCAGTTCCACCCACCCCACTTCCACATCCACATTGATGCACCGACTTCTATTCTCAGCCCTCTCAATCGGGTCACCAGGCCCGCCCACTCACACACCCACTCGACCATCAACGTACCAGCAACTTGCTCCGCCCATTAGGGGCGGTCGCGCCAGCGCTGCCCCACCCAGCCGCCTTGTCCCCGCCCACTTTGCCTCCTCTTTGCCGGCCCAGCACTTGCTCCCAGCACACAGCATCTGGACGCTGCACGTGCCAGAAGCAGAGGAGCACACATCACTGTGAGTACACCAAACACAACACTTAGCCCCAGATCACCCCCCATCACCCCAATTAACCCTTTGATCACCCCTGTCAATCACTAGTGAAAGGGAAAAAAGTGATCAGTGTAAACTGTCACTTTTTTTTTTCACTAGTATTGACGGTTAGGTTTTAGGTTAGTTTAGGCCCCTTTGTTAGGTAGTTAGTGTGGGTTAGTGCCCAGCCCACCGCACCGCAATCACTCATTCGCTGATTAGCGTATCGCTAATTAGCATTGGTACTTTTATAGTATCTGTAAGTGATCAGAACTGATCGCAGTCAGATCTATAATAGTATTAGTGTCACCTTAGTTCGCCCTCCACCCAAAATGCAGTGTTTGCCCGATCAGGCCTGATTGGTCGCCCACACGTGTGTTCACCCAAGCCCGCCCCGTCGCAGTGACAAAATTTGTATTTATTTTTTATCACTGCACAATCACTTTACAAGTGCTATGGCGATAAAAAAATATCAAAACATATATATTTTTTTTTATCAATCGCATCGGCTTCCGGTACTTCTCTAGCCTCCCATTTGTAAGACAGGCTTGCTTTTTTTCTTGGGTAGTCTCAGGGAATACCCCCTAAATTTTGTTGACCAAATGGCAAGTAAGGGGTATTCTTCTGAAGAGGCCTACAGGCTTCTGACCCAGTCAGATGAGGAATGGGAACCCTCATCTTACGAATCCAGCGGGTCAGAATACAAACCTGTTTATTAAGCAGTGGCAGTCTGACCCAAAGTTCGGACGATGAGGTTAAGGTCCGTGATACCACCAGTCGTACCCAGCCCCGTGTTGCTAGACCACAGGTTGCGCAGGATCCGCTTCAAGGGCAGCAGAGTGGGGCTGGTGCTGTCAGATTACGTGGTGAGGCATAAACCAGCAGCGCAGGCCATCCTGGACCAAGTACCAGCACTGTCGTAGAACATGGTGAAGTATTGAGCACCAGAAGGGCAGTTAAAGCTGGTACGTGCATTAGTTGCCCCGTCGCAGCCACCGCACAGACAGGCCCGTAGAGCCCCTAGAGTCCCTGAGGTGCTAGCAAACCCTGATTGGCAGCCCCCAACTTCAGCCGCACCAGTAGTTCCCCCTTTCACTGCCCAGTCTGGGGTTCGGGTTGAGACAGGTCAGATCGGATTGGCACTAGGGTTTTTTTAGCTGTTCTTGACTGCAGAGCTCTTGGACTTAGTCGTCGCAGAAACAAACCGGTATGCCACTTAATTTATAGCCACCAACCCGGGAAGCTTTTATGCCCAGTATTTCCAGTGGAAACCCGTCCAAGTTTCCGAATTTAAAACTTTTCTGGGCCTTCTCCTCAACATGGGCCTGACAAAAAAGCATGAATTGCGGTGATATTGGTCCACGAACCCAATTCATCACATGCCCATGTTCTCTGCTGCCATGTCCAGTGACAATAGCACCTCTCGTCCCAGAGGCCACCCAGCTTTTGACCGACTCCACAAAATTCGGCCCCTCATAGACCACTTTAACACCAAATTTGCAGATTTGTATACTCCTGAGCAAAACATCTGCATAGACGAGTCCCTGATACATTTTACCGGGTGCCTTGGCTTCAAACAATACATCCCAAGCAAGCGCGCCCGGTATGGGGTCAAATTGTATAAGCTCTGTGAAAGGGCCACAGGCTATACGCACAAATTTTGTGTCTATGAGGGTAAAGATCAGACCCTGGAGCCGGTCGGTTGCCCTGACTACCTGGGGAGCAGTGGGAAGACAGTCTGGGACTTGGTGTCACCCTTATTTGGCAAGGGGTATCATCTTTAAGTGGACAATTTCTATACGTGTGCCCCTCTTCAGGCATTTGTTTCTAGAAGAGATTGGCTGCTGTGGCACCGCGCGACCTTGTCGCCAGGGCTTCCCCCAACGGCTCGTTACCACCCGTCTTGCAAGGGGGGGAGAGGGCAGCCTTGTGTAACGAAGAACTGCTCGCGGTGAAATGTAGAGACAAGCGTGAAGTTTACATGCTCTCCTCCATTCACGCAGACACGACAATCCAAATAGAACGAGCAACCAGTGTCATTGAAAGCCCCTCTCGGTCCACGACTATAATTTGCTCATGGGAGGGGTGGGAGTTTTTTTTTACCTTCTAGGTGGACCAACCGATGAACCAGCTGCAGCACTAATGTGCATTCTGATAGAAGCATTGCGCTGCTGTCAGATTACACAAGTCGTGTATGCGGTGCTGCAAGGCGAGATTTCTCCTCTGCAGTAAAAAAGATATGTTTGTCGAGGCTTATGAGCTGTGCGGCGGTGCTTTTACAAACACTTTGCATATCATTTTTTTTTTTTTTAATCCCGGCAATGATCTATTCATCCACATCGATCGGTGTGAATGGAGAAATCGGGTTTGCCAGGGCATACGAGCTGTGTGGGTTTGGATGTTGGGCGGAGCTCCTATGTCCTGGCAGACGCCTTTCCCCTCTTTTTTTTTTTTTTTTTTTTTTTTGGGCACATTTTTTGGCAGAGATTTTTTCATCCACATTGATCGATGCGAATAATGAAATCTGTGCCGTTAATTTTTTCTTTCAGCCCAGAGGCTGAACGGAAAAAAAAAATCTTACCCGTATGCTCAATATAGGGAGAATAGCGGAAACTCCTAATGCTGGCTATGCATGTAATTATTGCGGAGACCCTCAAATGCCAGGGCAGTACAAACACCCCACAAATATCCCCATTTTGGAAAGAAGACACCCCAAGGTATTCGTTGAGGGTAATATTAAGTCCATGAAAGATTGAAGTTTTTGTCCCAAGTTAGCAGAATAGGAGACTTTGTGAGAAAAAAATCAATAAATAAAAATTTACGCTAACTTGTGCCAAAAAAATAAATAAATCTTCTATGAACTCGCCATTCCCCTCACGGAATACCTTGGGGTGTCTTCTTTCCAAAATGGGGTCACATGTGGGGTATTTATACTGACCTGGCATTTTAGGGGCCCTAAAGCTTGAGAAGAAGTCTGGAATCCAAATTTCTAAAAATGCCCTCTTAAAAGGTACTCATTGGAATTTGGGCCCCTTTGTGCACCTAGGCTGAAAAAAAGTGTCACAAATGTGGAATCGCCGTACTCAGGAGAAGTAGGGCAATGTGTTTTGGGGTGTATTTTTGCATATACCCATGCTGGGTGAGAGAAATATCTCTGTCAAATGACAACTTTGTATAAAAAAATGGGAAAAGTTGTCTTTTAGAGAGATATTTCTCTCACCCAGCATGGGTATATGTAAAAAAACACCCCAAAACACATTCCCCAACTTCTCCTGAGTACGGCGATACCACATGTGTGACACTTTTTTGCAGCCAAGATGTGCAAAGGAGCCCACATTATACTTTCAGGATTTCACAGGGCATTTTTGCGCATTTGGATTCCAAACTACTTCTCACGCTTTAGGGCCCCTAAAAATCCAAGGCAGTATAAATACCCCCATTTTAGAAAGAAGACACCCCAAGGTATTCTGTGAGGTGTATGGTTAGTTCATGTAAAATTTTATTTTTTGTCACAAGTTTGTGGAATGTGAGAGTTTATTTATTTTTATTTTTTCTTACAATCATTTTTCGCTAACTTGTGACAAAAAATAAAAACTTTCACGAACTCACTATGCCCATCAGCAAATACCTTAGGGTATCTACTTTCCCAAATGGGGTCATTTGTGGCGTGTTTCTACTGTCTGGGCATTGTAGAACTTCAGGAAACATGACAAGTGCTCAGAAGGTCAGAGCTGCTTCAAAATGCAGAAATTCACATTTTTCTACCATAGTTTGTAAACGCTATAACTTTTGCGCAAACCAATAAATATACACTTATTGCATTTTTTTTATCAGAGACATGTAGAACAATACATTTAGAGAAATATTTATATAGAAATGTAGTTTTATTTGAAAAATTTTACAACTGAAATGACATTTTTTGGCCCAAATTTCGGTCAATTTCGATTAATAACAAAAAAAGTAAAAATGTCAGCAGCAATGAAATACCACCAAATGAAATCTCTATTAGTGAGAAGAAAAGGAGGTCAAATTCATTTGGGTGGTAAGTTGTATGACCAAGCAATAAACCATGAAAGTAGTGTAGTGCAGAATTGTAAAAAGTGCTCTGGTCATTAAGGGGGTTTAAGCTAGGGGAGCTGAGTTGGTTAATAGTGGTAAATAGTTTAGACGGAACAATGTTCCTTGGTCATGTCCTATTTTAATTCCCAGATATGTGATGTGTGGGGTTTCCCAAATAAAATGGGAACTGGATTTAAGTATAATCGGGGTGAGAAAACCAACATTTAAAATGTGGGATTTGTTCATGTTTATTTTGAAGTTTGAAAATAGACTAAATTGTTCTAGTATATGATAATTGTGTGGAAGGGCTTGTGCAGTTTTTATTTTGTTATAATGAGTAAGTGGTCAGCAACAGCTGCAACTTTATGTTCATATTTACCAACCTGGATCCCCCAGATCTTCTTTTGCCCCTAATTGCCTGTAACAGAGATTCCATCACAAGTACAAATAGTAGGGGCAATAGGGGGCAACCTTGCCTGGTCCCATTTCAAATTAACAACGGGGAATACAGGGAGTTGTTGATAATGATAGAGGCCGAAGCATTGGAATACAGGGAAAAAAATGCTTCAATAAATTTGTCAGGGATCCCAAAGGCCTTCTCAGCATCTGTGCTGAGAAGGACTAGCGGATATTTGGATTTCTTTGCATGAAAGATACTATTTAGAACTCTGGAAGTATTATCCTTGCCCTCCCTACCCTGAACAAAGCCCACTTTGTCTCTTTGAATTAAATCTGGCAAAAGCAGGGATAGGTGTGAAGCTAACATTTTTGCAAGTTTCTTTAGGTCTAAATTTAACAGGGAAATCGGGCGATAGTTCGCGCGTTGGGAACCATCCTTCCCCTCCTTAGGGATTAGGGAAATGTGGGCTCTGGTCATGTCAACTGACATTGGGGTGCCAGATAGGGAACTATTGCATATTTTAAGTAGGTAAGGGCCTAAAACTTTGCAAAAAGTGTGGTAATATGAAGTTGGGAAGCCGTCAGGGCCTGGGCATTTCCTTCTAGGAAGCTGTTTGATGGTGTTTTCTAATTCGTCTATTGTGAATGGAGCTTGTAGTGATTGTGCCTGTTGGTCAGATAGGGCAGGAAGGAAAGAGAGCGCAGGAAAGAGGTTATGAGCTCAGGAGGAGGGAGGGGTGAGTCCGATTTGACAACATGGTTTCTTTTAAATTATATAGGGAATAATAAAACTCCCTGAACTGCGTGGCAATGGCCGAGGTGGTAAAATCCTCTCCCCCACCTGGTACTTTTATAAGATGGATATAGTTGTGAGCCTTCTTTCGTTGGATGCATTGCATCATGAATTTGGAAGCCTTATCACCATGGGCATAGTATTTCAATTGTGAGTGAAGGTAATATTTAGCTGAGGCATTATTTAGATTTTTTTTTAAAGGGAACCTGTCACTGGGATTTTGGATATAGAGCTGAGGACATGGGTTGCTAGATGGCCCCTAGCACATCCACAATACCCAGTCCCCATAGCTCTGTGTGCTTTTATTGTGTAGAAAACCTGATTTGATACATATGCAAATTAACATAAAAGAGTCATATCTTACTTGTGTGACCAGAGAAGTCATATTTTCAAGCTCTGACTCATCTCAGGTTAATTTGGATATGTATCAAATCGTTTTTTTATACACAATAAAAGCACACAGAGCTATGGGGACTGGGTATTGCGGATGTGCTAGTGGCCATCTAGCAACCCATGTCCTCAGCTCTATACCCAAAATCTTGGTGACAGGTTCCCTTTAAAGCTTCACAGGGTTCGTTAAGTTCAGCAAGGTGGGTCTCTAATAAGGATTATTTGTGTAGGGTTTCTAGCCACTTGGAAAGAAGGGTATCTATCTGTGCTCTCCTCTCCTTCTTAATTTTAGATCCCATACATATGAATTGACCCCTCATATATGCTTTATGGGCATTCCATATCACCCGGGGCGAGGTCTCCGGTTTGGAGTTAAGAGCAAAGTATTCTTCCAGTAACTTTTGAGTACGAATGAGAGAGTCACCCGGGGATATAAGCTGCTCATTTAGGCGCCATCTAAAGGGCGAGGCTCTAGGGTGGGTGCCAACAAGGTCAGGAACACTGGAGAATGGTCGGATAGGTGCATGATTACAATATTGGTTTGGCTACAGTACTGGAGATGCTCTTTTGATATAAACAAATAATCAAGTCTTTGATAAGACCCATGAACTGATGAAAAAAAGGTGTAGTCGCGCACATTTGCGTTAAAAAGTCTCCAGACATCACAAACAGACCAACTATGTAGTCTTTTCTTGAGGTGTCTGAGAGCTTTGGTTGAGATTGCTAATCTTCTAGAAGTTGAGTCTAGATTGGGTTCTAGGAGGTGGTTTGATATTGGGACACATTTTAATATCCTTTGGCTACACAGTGGAGGTGGCGACACTATACACATGGTGGGTTCACATGTCACTGTTTGTTTGAGCACTTGTTTAGTGCCACCCCACCTGCCTATAATTATTAGGGATTTTTAGGTCACGTTCCCCCTATTTTATTGATATACCAATAAAAGTTAAATTTTAGCGTATCCCACACCGTCCGTGATCCATATTCATTAGGGATGCTTTACTTTATCACCTATTGATTTCCGTGAATTGTTATTTATTTATTTATTTATTTCTATTCTGAGGTATGGCAGGATTTCTTGCTGGTGGGATCAATAGAGAATTATGGGATAGTAAGGCTAGGTTAGTGTTTTCATAAGGCACCCTCCCAGCGACTGAATACACAGTAACCATCAACGGCACCTTCAAGAATCTTACACTCGCCTATAAGGAGAATATTAGGGGTTGATGGGAGATCCAGACCCTTGAGAAATATTTTCAAAATAAGATTGTCCCGAGGGGCCTGCGTATCCCACTGTTTCCAGGCACGCATCTGAGATCCTCTGAGTTCATCAAAAAGTGGGAGGCAACATCCATAAAGTCCTCTCTCTGTCTTATGGGCTTGTTTATAGAGGAGGAGAGGTCCCTATTTGAAAAAAGTACTGTTGCCTTTCAGAAACTGGAAATATTCTCATCTTATGTAGAATTTTCACGTAAAGAACAGGAATTAGAACAGGCTGTTCAGAGGTATACTGCCCAGTTAAAATAGAAAAAAACAAGGGCAGTATATGAGTATACGACTGATTTCAGGGAAGGACGTCTATTTGACTATAAGGCTAAACCAGTGAGGGTCTTTGAGGTGGAAACTGAGCCCTCCTCAACAGAAGGGGAGGCAGAAACTGAAGGCGCATCAGGATCCATCACACTTATACAGCTGTCAAGAAACTTCAGGGGATATAATAGGGGCAGACCTCGCAGGGGCAGGGGGTGCAGAATCGAGAGGCAATTTTTTAGGCCTGGGACCTCCTCTGTCGTCATACCTATTGCAAGAGAGGAAGGATCTATAAATATGTGTCGTCCCAACCCCCCTCCCACAGCCCCTTCATCAGATGAGTTGCAGGTTATCAATTTGTCCCATAGAGTGCTCACGGATGGGGAGGTGAGCCTCCTTAAAAAAGGCCTGTCGTTTGTCTCCACACATTCCTTTGACCTATTCACATGGGTCAAGGACTTGAATTTATACGTGAGAGGTCTTAAGTGGAAAAAAAATTTTACCCACCGCGACAGGCGTCAGTGCGAAGAACTAGGCATTGACTCATCAGATTTGGTGGATGTGCGTAACCTTGTGGATCTCCTTAATGAAAGTGAGAAGGACCCTTCACTCTCATGAGGCAACGTTCCTGGGTTGAATCCCCCTATTAATGATGTCACACCTCTGGATGTGTTCCTCAAGGTGGTCACTGATGAATTGACACAGTTGGAGGGGAGACACTGGGGTTCCAATAACCTTGAGAGGCAGGAACTTGAGGGCCTCTTTTCCCTGGACAATGACAATACCATTGTCATAAAACCAGCGGACAAGGGGGGCAATATTGTGGTGTTAGATCAAGAGCAATATGTCAGTATGTGTATGAACATTCTAAAAAACAGGGAATGTTATGGGATCTTGTCTAGAAATCCAATTGAAGAATACTTAACCGCTTAAGGACACAGCCTTATTACACCTTAGGACCAGGCCATTTTTTGCAAATCTGACCAGTGTCACTTTAAGTGCTGATAACTTTAAAACGCTTTGACTTATCCAGGCCGTTCTGACATTGTTTTTTCGTCACATATTGTACTTCATGACACTAGTAAAATTTAGTCCCAAAAATTATTTTTTTGCACCCAAAAATACCTAATTTAACAAAAATTTTGAGAAATTAGCAAATTTCAAAGTTTCAGTTTCTCTACTTCTGTAATACATAGTAATACCCCCCAAAATTCAAAATTGTGATGACTTTACATTCCCCATATGTCTACTTCATGTTTGTAGCATTTTGGGAATGATATTTTATTTTTTGGGGATGTTATAAGGCTTTGAAGTTTAGAAGCAAATCTTGAAATTTTTCAGAAATTCACAAAAACTCAATATTTAGGGACCAGTTCAGGTCTGAAGTCACTTTGCGAGGCTTACATAATATAAATGACCCCATCTAAGAAACTACACCCCTCAAGGTGTTCAAAACTGATTTTACATACGTTGTTAACCCTTTAGGTGTTGCACAAGAGTTAGTGGCAAATGGGGATGAAATTTGAGAATTTCATTTTTTTGTCTAATATTTCATTTTTACCCATTTTTTCCACTAACAAATCAAGGGTTACCAGCCAAACAAGACTGTATCTTTATTGCCCTGACTCTGCCGTTTACAGAAACACCCAATATGTGGTCGTAAACTACTGTACGGCCACACAGCAGGGCGTAGAGTGAAAGGTGCGCCGTTTGGTTTTTGGAGGGCTGATTTTTATGGACCGGTTTATTTACACCGCGTCCTGTTTCAACCCCCCTGATGCACCCCTGGAGTAGAAACTCCCTAAAAGTGACCCCATCTAAGAAACTACACCCCTCAAGGTATTCAAAACTGATTTTACATACGTCGTTAACCCTTTAGGTGTTGCACAAGAGTTATTGGCAAATGGGGATGAAATATGAAAATTTCATTTTTTTGCCTTATTTTCCATTTTAACCCATGTTTTCCACTAATAAATTAAGGGTTAACAGCCAAACAAGACTATCTTTATTGCCCTGACTCTGCCGTTTACAGAAACACCCAATATGTGGCCGTAAACTACTGTACGGCCACACAGCAGGGCGTAGAGTGAAAGGTGCGCCGTTTGGTTTTTGGAGGGCTGATTTTTATGGACCAGTTTATTTACACCATGTCCTGTTTCAACCCCCCTGATGCACCCCTGGAGTCGAAACTCCCTAAAAGTGACCCCATTTTGGAAACTACGGGATAAGGTGGCATTTTTTTGGGGAGTATTTTTAGGGTAAATATGATTTTTGGTTGCTCTATATTACATTTTTGTGAAGCAAGGTTACCAAAAATTGAAATTCTGAAATTTCATCTCCATTTGCCATTAACTGTTGAACACCTAAAGGATTAATAAAGTTTGTATAATCAGTTTTGAATACCTTGAGGGGTGTAGTTTCTTAGATGGGGTCATTTTTAGGGAGTTTTTACTTTAGGGGGGCATCAGGGGGGCTTCAAAAGGGATATGGTGTCAATAAAAAAGGCCATCAAAATCGGCCTTTCAGAAACCGTGTCGGTCCTCTCCTTTTGCGGCCTCCCTTTTACTGATACAGCAGTTTACTACCACAAATCTGGCATTTCTGTAAACTGCAATATCAGGGTAATAAATATTAACTTTTGTTTGGTTGTTAACCCTTGTTTTGTTACCGGAAAAAACGGACTGAAATGGAAAAGTGCCCAAAAATAGAGGTTTTGGCACTTTTTTTTTTTTTGTGTTAATCTGGGTAGTTAGGTCATGGGATATTGTTATAGAAGAGATTCTTACGGACGCGGCAATATCTAATAAGTCTACTTTTTTACAATTATTTTGGTTTTTGACTATATTATCTTTTTTGATACAATTTTTTTTGGGTATCTCTAAAGTCTAAGTGTCATTTTTTTTATTTTATTTTATCCAATTATCTTATGTGGGGGCTCATTTTTTGCGGGATGAGCGGACGGTTTTATTGGCCCTTTTTTGGGGGCTATATGACTTTATCGCTTGCTATTAAACTTTTTGTTATGTAAGGTGACCAAAAAAAATTTTTTTTGCACCTATTTATTATATTTTTTTGACTGTGTTAATCTGGGGGGTTGGGTCATAGGGTATTTTTATAGAGGAGATTATTACCGACGCGGCAATACCTAATATGTCTACTTTTAATAAATTATTTTAGTTTTTTTGGGTGTCTCAAGTCTGAGAACCAGTTTTTATTTTTATCCGATGTCAGTGCTAAATTGGGATATAAATTTAGTACTCCATGGAAGTGTGATACTCGCTGAAGCAACCGTCAATGCAGAGGCCCGGATGGTCGGGGCATGTGTCGCACTGAGTAGTTGGTGTCCTTCCGTATCCCCCTCCTGCGACACACTCTGCACTTTTTTTGGGTTCGTCCCTTCTTTCCAGTATGGGGGACCACACCTGGAAAGTGTTGGCCAGGGACGATCCGGGCGCCTACAGTTCCCGAGGTACTCCGGCCTGCTCTTTCCCGGTCCGAAAAGATCAGGGCCTTGAGGACTGCCTCATAGAACTGGAGGAATGTCCCTGTGCTGCCAGCGCTTCGGGATAGTACAAAAGAGTTGTACATGGCATCCTGCACCAAGTAGACCGCAACTTTTTTGTACCATGCCCGGGTTTTGCGCATGGCGTTATATGGCTTAAGGACTTGATCCGAGAGATCAACTCCTCCCATATACCGATTGTAGGCGATGATACAATCGGGCTTGAGGACCTATCCCCTGGGGATAGGTACCTGGAGGGGGTGGGCAGGGAGGCCGCGTTGATTTTTCTGCATGGTCCCACAAGCGGACGTGGATCTGGCGGCAAGGGACTGGAACAAGGGGATACTGGCATAAAATTTATCCACGTACAGGTGGTAACCCTTATCCAGCAGTGGGTGCATAAGGTCCCACACAAGTTTCCCGGTAACACCCAGAGTGGGGGGACATTCTGGGGGTTGAATCCGGGAATCTCGCCCCTCGTATACACGAAATTTGTAAGTGTACCCTGAGGTATGCTCACAAATTTTGTATAGCTTCGCGCCATACCTCGCCCACTTGGAAGGCACATACTGGCGGAAAATGAGTCTCCCCTTGAACGCAATGAGAGACTCATCAACCACGACCTCCCTTCCAGGTACATAGGCCTCCATGAATTTGGCCCCAAAGTGATCGATGACCGGCCGTATCTTATACAGAATGTCATGGGCAGGATCACCTCGGGGGGGACATGCTGCATTATCGGAATAATGCAGACATTTCCGGATGGCCTCAAACCGGGAGCGTGTCATGTCTGTACTGTAAAGTGGGGTCTGGTATAGGACGTCCCCACTCCAGTACAGCCTGGCACTGGGTTTCTTGACCAGGCCCATATGCAGCATGAGGCCCCAAAATGTCCTCATTTCGGCTGCACTGACCGGCGTCCAGCCACCGGGCCTGGCCAAAAAGGAGCCCGGGTGTTGAGCAACGAACTGTTGGGCGTACAGATTCATCTGCTCCACCATCAGATTTACCAGTGGGTCACTGAAAAAATTACAAAAAAAGTCATATTCAGTGTAGCCCACTGTGGAAATCTGGATTCCTGATTGGCCTACAAAATCAGGAATCACAGGCTCGTATTGCTCTGGGTTACACCAGACTAGTTCACCGGCAGGGTGCTCCGGTGGATTTAACTGGTGGGCAGGGAAACCAGTACGAGCCCCAGAGCTGCTCGTACTAGTGTGGGCCACAGGGTCCCTAACATGGCGGTCCCGTTGCTCCGCCTGGCGGCGTCTCCACCGCCTTGGGGGCTCATCATCATCACTAGATGATGAGGAGGATGCGGATGACAACAGGAATGTGGGGTCATCCTCATCCTCACTGGGACTCTCGAAGTCGGAGGCAGCTGGGCGTATGCCTCCTCGGCCAAGAACGTCCGGCGGGCCATAGGGGAGTGTGTGTCTGCGTGTGTATGTGTGTATGTGCGTGTGTGTAAATCTTTATTTGGTGTGCGTGTGTGTGGGGGCACGGGTGTTCACGAACTCACCCTAAAACTAACAGAAAAAAAAAAAAAAAGAACAAAAAAAAGGGCAAAAAATGTGGGGAAAAAAATTCTAATCCGCTGATCAACCGTCCGACCGTCCGAAGTTAATCAGCAGTGGGGTGTGCGATGCGCTAACAGTGGCCGGACGCTAAGTGCCGGCCACAGTCAGCGTACACAAAAAAAGCACCCCAAAAAAGGTGGGGGGGAGTGGGGCAAGTGGCAGCACCCCTGGGGGGTCTAGGGTCTGTGGACCCCAGACTCCCTAACTGGGGTGATACAATAAAAGTAAAAAAAAACTACCTTTCCCTTTTTTTCCCTGCCTAACCCAAACTTTCCCTAGCTGTCCCTATGTACCTGATGGGGGTTGCTGGTGGCAGAGATCGGGTCCTGGGGGCACAGATCGGGTGCAGGCAGCGGTGCAGCGGTGGCAGCAGACACGTGCAGGCAGCTCCTCTCTCCTCCGGAACATAAAAGGAGGAGGAGAGGAGCGCCTGCCTCTTTTGAATATCGCGCCGGACCGCCCACAGACCAATCAGAAAGCGATCCTGAGTGGTGATGATACCATCACCACTCAGGATCGCTGGATGGTGATTGGTGGAGTGAAATCACACCACCATCACCATCCTGTTCCGGGTTATCGGGTCTTCAGAGACCCGAATAACCCGGAAACGCAGAAAACCGCAGGTCTGAATTGACCTGCGGTTTTCTGCGATCGCATACATGGGGGGGGTCACCGGACCCTCGGACGCATTTGCCCTAAGTGCCTGCTCAATGATTTGAGCAGGCACGGGGTTCCGATCGCCGCCGGCCGCGCAGCGGTAATCAAAAATACACAGGGCGTACATGTACGCCCTGTGTCCTTAAGTACCAGGGCACAAGGGCGTACCTGTACGCCCTGTGTCCTTAAGGGGTTAAAACAATTTAAGGATATTCTCAATTCAGCTTATGTTTTGTGTTTGATAAGCAAATCTGAATTGGATGTTTTACTACCTAAATACCCACATACTGCCTGCTTCTATTGTTTGCCCAAGGTGCACAAGGGACAGCATCTGCTCAAGGGTAGGCCAATTGTTTTGGGTACAAATGGTCTTACCCACCAGGTCAGCACCTATGTGGACACAATCCTGTGATCATTTGCTTTGTCATTACCCTCTTACGTGAGGGACTCCATGGAAATCGTGAACAAGATGGACGGCCTCATCGTCGAGGATAATATCCACCTTGCGAATCTCAACGTTAAAGCCCTCTATAGTTCCATCGCTCATGTGGAGGGTTGTAGGGCTGTTCAGTTTTTCTTGAATGAGCGTGGGAGGGAATTTGCATGACATAACCAATTTGTCATCGGTCTGCTGGAGTTCATCCTACATCACAATGTGTTTTTATTAAATTGCCGCTTCTACCACCAGCTCAGGGGTGTGGCCATGGGCAGTCCCTGTGCCCCGTCTTAAGCCAACCTATACCTAGGCTGGTGGGAGAGGAAGGTAGTATTTGGCGACGAGATGGTGTGTTGGGCAGGTCACTTCACGATGTGAATTTGTGAGGGTCCTGAATGTAAACAAGTGTGGTCTGTTTTTCACCCAAGAGATCAATGCAACACAAATAACATTCCTCGACCTCACCATCGCAATTGATCCTCCTTCTCAGATTTTCAGATCAAAGCTGGTGATTTGACTAACAGGTTTCATCAATCGTGGATACCCTCGTGGCACACTTGCCTCTCCCTATCAGCATTCGGTATCCTGCACTCATGAGACATTATTAAATCCTCGGGAGCGAGGTGAGAGCCAGGGAAGGTTTGCCTTATTGCCACCTTCGATGGGGCAAGTGGTGCCATACGTGATATTATCAGTAAGCACTGGGGGATTCTACAGATGGATCCTGACGTGGGTCACCTTATGGGCCCCACACCTGCAATTACATTTCAGAGGGGCCACAATCTTAAGGATCGCCTCTGCCACAGCCATTTTCGGTCTCCAGTCTCTTCTACATGGCTAGGAGACTCCCCTAAAGGGACCTTTCACTGTGGCAGTTGCATAGCCTGTGATTCTATCAAAAGGGGTTCTGAGTTCAGCAGTACAGTTACTGCGAAAACATATACCATCCGTGCGTTTATTAACTGCAGATCCTCTGGTGTGGTTTACCTGGCCACATGCGACTGTTGTCTCCAATACGTGGGGAAAACGATTCATGAGTTTCGCCGTCATATAGGGGAGCATATTAGATATCAAAAAGAACGTGGACACTCCTGTGTCCCGTCATGTCAACAACTGTCACTCGGGGGATATTGGGTCTATCTGTTTTCAGGGGATAGAGATTGTCAGACCTTCTCCTAGAGGGGGCAACCTGGATCAGTGGGTCATTCAAAAAGAGGCGCAGTGGACCTTTAAATTGGGGACCCTTCACCCTAACAGGCAGAATGACCATATATCTGTCACCGCTAGACATCTGAGAAGCTCTGACAGACGTTCTTCAGAACCTCCTGCTTGAGGTTCTTTTGTTTTGCTTTCGTTTTGTCATCTCGTTTACCTCTCTCAGCTATCATCTAATTGCACTGATTGCATCCCTTTAAATCCCCTCCCATACTGCATCACTTTGCGGTTTATACAACTTCCTGGAGTGTGTGCATGCTGGATGCTACAACTGATGCTTCTACAGATAAGTCTGTACATTTATTTTTGTTTTCCGGTTTGCTTGATCCTAGGTGATGCTGACTCCCTCCGTATTAAGTGTAGGGAGCCGGTGGTGGTATCCCCTCACTATTATAGGGTGTTGAGATGTCATACAGTCGAGGAACGAGGGTATGCGATTATCTACCATAGAGATTTTTGCATAGGCTGAGCAGTAAGGGAGAGAGCTGGGGCTGTTACAGGGCTTACCCTTTGGTTCCTTAGTTTTGGATCAAGTCAGTCGGATCTTCATTTGTGTCTTCTAGTTTTCTGTAACACCATCCGTGACATTATAAACCGCCAAAACCGTCTCGAGCATGGATCCGGTTTCACTTTTGACTGAACGCATGCAGGGTCTTTCATTGGAGGTAGCAGATCTCCGTAAAACTGTATCTCAGTTTCAGGTGACCGGTTCAGCTTGCGTTCATGGAGTTTGTTCTGAGCCTAAGATCTCGCTACCGGATACGTTCTCCGGGGGTAGTGAGAATTTTGTTTGTTTTAGAGAGGCTTGCAAACTCCATTTTCGCTTACTTCCCCATTCCTCTGGTGATGAGTAGCAGAGGGTGGGGATCATCATCTCACTGCTCAGGGATAACACTCAGTCTTGGGCCTTTTCGCTGCCGATGGGGGCACGGCCCCTCAGTTCAGTGGATTATTTTTTTTTAGCCCTGGGTCAGATATATGATGATCCGGATCGTATTGCTTTGGCTGAGTCTAGACTACGTCTGTTATGCCAGGGTAAACAATCCGCAGAGATATACTGTTCAGAATTTCGGAGATGGGCAGCTGATACTGGTTGGAATGATGCTGCACTCCGAAGTCAATTTTGCCATGGTCTTTCAGAGGGATTGAAAGATGCATTTGCCTTTCATGAGAGACCTACCTCCTTGGACTCTGCCATGTCTCGGGCCGTTCGTATTGACAGGCGTCTTAGAGAGAGAGGAGAGATCACTCCTTCCTGTCATACTCAGTCCAAGGACAGTGCGGCGGTCTTATTCAGTGCGCAGGGGTCTCAGTCTCTCTCAATTTCCTCTGAGCAGGAGCCCATTCAGCTGGGTTTGCTTGCCTCTGACAATAGAATATTCAGCTCTCAGAGGAGGGTTTGTTTCTGTTGTAGAGGTATGAATCATTTGGCAAATGTTTGTCCCTCTAGGAGATTCAGGCAGTTTTTTGAGAGTAATAAAGAAACAAAAAGAGAAAAATCCTCTAAAAACGTTCCATCTGTTACTATTGGCAAAGTTGATGCGGAAATTGTAAGGTTTTCCGTTTGCTTGTAGTTCCCGTTTTGTCCTACCTGCCAGGGTGGTACTAGAGAGCAAGGAACATTTTTTGTGAGATTTTTGTTGATAGTGGAGCAGCTGTCAATCTCATTGATAATCAATTTGCTATAACACATGGTTTCCAGGTATGCACTTTGAGAAAGGATATACCTGTTTTTGCTATTGATTCCGCTCCACTTTCTCAGAAATCGTTATAGGGCATAGTTCACAATATCCGTTTGATTGTGAGTGATACTGATTGTGAGGATGTGTCATGTTTCATCCTAAGCGGGTTGCCTACTCCTAGTGTTGGGGCTACCCTGGCTCACTAAACATAACCCCACCTTTGATTGGGAAGCAAGGCAAATAAATGGTTGGAGTGACTTTTGCAGAGAGAATTGCCTCACAACATCTGTTTCAGAGGTTTCTACTAAGACTGTACCATCTTTTCTCTCTGAATTTTCGGATGTGTTTTCTGAGTGGTGTTCAGGAGCTGCCCCCTCACAGGGAGTACGATTGCCCTATTAATCTCATCCCAGGTGCCAAGCTGCCTAAATCTCGTTTATACAATCTCTCCCAACCTGAAAGGGTCGCTATGCGTGCTTATATCGCTGAGAGCCTGAGAAAGGGACACATACGACCCTCGAAGTCACCTGTTGCCGCAGTTTTTTTCTTTAAGAAAAAAGATGGTTCTATAAGACCATGTCTGGATTTCAGGGAGCTGAACAGTATCACAATTTGTGACCCTTATCCGCTTCCTCTGATCCCGGACCTGTTTAACCAGATTATTGGGGCTAAAGTTTTTTACAAGTTGGATCTAAGAAGGGCACGCAACCTGGTCAGGGTCAGAGAAGGAGACAAATGGAAGATGGCCTTCAATACCCCTGAGGGCCATTTTAAGAATTTGGTTATGCCTTTTGATTTGATGAATGCTCCGGCCGTCTTTCAGCATTTTGTGAACAGCAGTTTATCTCGATGACAGTCTTGCTCATCCTGTGAGAGAATAAATTGTACGCTAACCTGGAAAAATGTGTGTTTGCGGTTCCAGAAATTCAGTTTCTGGGGTTTCTTCTCTCCACTTCTGGTTTTCGCATGGACCCCGAGAAGGTCCGCGCTGTGCTTGAGTGGGAGCTTCCTGAGAATCAGAAGGCGCTGATGTGTTTTTTGGGTTGTTACCGTGTTTACCGACCATAAGAATCTGGCCTACTTGGAGTCAGCCAAGTGTCTGAACCCGAGACAGGCCAGATGGTCTTTGTTCTTTTCAAGGTTTAATTTTGTTGTCACGTTCCGCCCTGGGGTTAAGAATGTGAAGGCGGATGCCCTGTCACGTCGTTTTCCGGGAGGTGGGAATTTTGAAGACCCGGGTCCCATTTTGGCTGAAGGTGTGGTGGTCTCTGCTCTTTATCCTGAATTGGAGGCAGAGGTTCAGGCAGCCCAGGCAGAGGCTCCTGATCTTTGTCCTCCTGGGAGGTTGTTTGTGCCTCTTGCTTTAAGACACAAGGTTTTTAAGGAGCACCACAATACTGTCCTTGCTGGGCACCAGGGGGTAGAGCCACAGTGGATCTCATTGCTTGGAGATTCTGGTGGCCGGCGCTTCGTAAGTCGGTTGAGGGTTTTGTGGCAGCCTGCGAGACCTGTGATTGTGCCAAAGTCCCTCATTCACGGCCATCAGGTCCTTTTTCTCCCGTTACCCATTGCTTCCCGTCCTTGGGCACATCTGTCTATGGATTTGATTACGAACCTGCCTCGTTCCTCGGGGAAGACTGTGATTCTGGTGGTGGTGGACTGTTTTAGCAAAATGGCGCATTTCATTCATTTTCCTGGGTTGCCCAATGCTAAGACGCTGGCGCAGGCATTTATTGATCACAGTGTCAAATTGCATGGTATTCCTTCAGACATAGTCTCTGATAGGGGCACGCAGTTTGTTTCTAGATTCTGGAAGGCTTTCTGTTCTCGCTTGGGGGTTCAGCTGTCATTCTCTTCTGCTTTCCACCCACATTCAAATGTTGATCTTGATTTTCAGGTCTCTAGGATTGTGGATTCTCGTGTTGTCCGCGGTTCTCTCCAGTACCTCGTTCATTGTGAGGGTTATGGTCCTGAGGAGACAATGTGGGTCCCAGTGACTGACATTAATGCCACTCGTCTCATCGGGGCTTTCCATAGGTCCCATCCTGAGAAGGTGGGCTCTGTGTGTCCGGAGTCCACTCGTAGAAGGAGGGGCACTGTCACCGCCAGACATCTGAGAAGCTCTGACAGACGTTCTTCAGAACCTCCTGCTTGAGGTTCTTTTGTTTTGCTTTCGTTTTGTCATCTCGTTTCCCTTTCTCAGCTGTCATCTAGTTGCACTGATTGCATCCCTTTAAATCCCCTCCCATACTGCATCACTTTGCGGTTTATACAACTTCCTGGAGTGTGTGCATGCTGGATGCTACAACTGATGCTTCTACAGATAAGTCTGTTCATTTATTTGCTTATTTTCCTGTTTGCTTGATCCTAGGTGACCCTGACTCCCTCCGTATTAAGTGTAGGGATCTGGTGGTCGTGTCCCCTCACTTTTATAGGGTTTTCAGGTGTCATACAGTCGAGGAGCGAGGGTATGCAATAATCTACCATAGAGATTTTTGCATAGGCTGAGCAGTAAGGGAGAGAGCTAGGACTGTTACAGGGCTTACCCTTTGGTTCCTTAGTTTTGGATCAAGTCATTCGGATCTTCATTTGTGTCTTCTAGTTGTCTGTGACACCATCCGTGACAATATCATATCTCCGTTTCATTGAATAGTCGCCTAAATAACAGGCTCTCCCCCCCCCTTTTTTTTTTGATTAATGAGTGGTGAATTTTTGTATGAACACCCTGATTAAAATTCTGATCGTATACATATATGGCACTTTTTGAACGTTGTTTCATTCTTACTCCCGTGGTAACCAATGGTAACCAATAGTGATTGTTCACTGTTTTTCAGCTTGTAGTGTGCTCCCTATGGATAATGACATCTACATAGGCGGTTGCTGCTGATTTTCGTCGTTTCCTTCACATATCCCTTCTCTATATTCCATCCAGCATTATTAAATGTTTTGCCAAGTATTCCTCTATGCATATACACTATACCTACAGGGAGTGCAGAATTATTAGGCAAGTTGTATTTTTGAGGATTAATTTTATTATTGAACAACAACCATGTTCTCAATGAACCTAAAAAACTCATTAATATCAAAGCTGAATATTTTTGGAAGTAGTTTTTAGTTTGTTTTTAGTTTTAGCTATTTTAGGGGGATATCTGTGTTGCAGGTGACTTACTGTGCATAATTATTAGGTAACTTAACAAAAAACAAATATATACCCATTTCAATTATTTATTTTTACCAGTGAAACCAATATAACATCTCAACATTCACAAATATACATTTCTGACATTCAAAAACAAAATAAAAACAAATCAGTGACCAATATAGCCACCTTTCTTTGCAAGGACACTCAAAAGCCTGCCATCCATGGATTCTGTCAGTGTTTTGATCTGTTCACCATCAACATTGCGTGCAGCAGCAGCAACCACAGCCTCCCAGACACTGTTCAGAGAGGTGTACTGTTTTCCCTCCTTGTAAATCTCACATTTGATGATGGACCACAGGTTCTCAATGGGGTTCAGATCAGGTGAACAAGGAGGCCATGTCATTAGATTTTCTTCTTTTATACCCTTTCTTGCCAGCCACGCTGTGGAGTACTTGGACACGTGTGATGGAGCATTGTCCTGCATGAAAATCATGTTTTTCTTGAAGGATGCAGACTTCTTCCTGTACCACTGCTTGAAGAAGGTGTCTTCCAGAAACTGGCAGTAGGACTGGGAGTTGAGCTTGACTCCATCCTCAACCCGAAAAGGCCCCACAAGCTCATCTTTGATGATACCAGCCCAAACCAGTACTCCGCCTCCACCTTGCTGGCGTCTGAGTCGGACTGGAGCTCTCTGCCCTTTACCAATCCAGCCACGGGCCCATCCATCTGGCCCATCAAGACTCACTCTCATTTCATCAGTCCATAAAACCTTAGAAAAATCAGTCTTGAGATATTTCTTGGCCCAGTCTTGACGTTTCAGCTTGTGTGTCTTGTTCAGTGGTGGTCGTCTTTCAGCCTTTCTTACCTTGGCCATGTCTCTGAGTATTGCACACCTTGTGCTTTTGGGCACTCCAGTGATGTTGCAGCTCTGAAATATGGCCAAACTGGTGGCAAGTGGCATCTTGGCAGCTGCACGCTTGACTTTTCTCAGTTCATGGGCAGTTATTTTGCGCCTTGGTTTTTCCACACACTTCTTGCGACCCTGTTGACTATTTTGAATGAAACGCATTGATTGTTCGATGATCACGCTTCAGAAGCTTTGCAATTTTAAGAGTGCTGCATCCCTCTGCAAGATATCTCACTATTTTTGACTTTTCTGAGCCTGTCAAGTCCTTCTTTTGACCCATTTTGCCAAAGGAAAGGAAGTTGCCTAATAATTATGCACACCTGATATAGGGTGTTGATGTCATTAGACCACACCCCTTCTCATTACAGAGATGCACATCACCTAATATGCTTAATTGGTAGTAGGCTTTCGAGCCTATACAGCTTAGAGTAAGACAACATGCATAAAGAGGATGATGTGGTCAAAATACTAATTTGCCTAATAATTCTGCACTCCCTGTAGATGCAGGCATCGCTTACTTTGGTCTAGCCCGCGTGATGTGGGAGGTTTATAGGCACCCCGCCCCTTCCACACATGATTGACTAACATGCGATCCCTGCGTCATGAATGGGGGAGGGCTTTCCTCCTTAAATCAGAGCGCTTTCGGCCGCTGCCTCACCGCCATACTAGCGCCGGATATGCTGTCATGCTGTTGCTCTGAATGAATGAGATAGCTCAGCTTAGATAGGCAGGTTATTTTTGCTCCTGATGATTCTTACATAAGAGGAAACGCGTTGAGCTAGTATTACTGCGATAGCATGAGCTAGATGACAGTTCTCTTAGGAAGTAGGATTGGGTGCGAGCCTGCAGGATATCTCTGGCTGTGTTGCTACAACCTGAATTATACAGCACAGAGGTGATCCATGCTTGACACAGTGCATTAGGATTCCGTATCACCAGGGCACCCTGATCTGCACCCAACCCTGTTCTTTCCAATTTAATCACCACAGCTTGTCTGAGAGCGCTGGGACATTGTAGGGTCTATCACACAAATATACTCTTGTCTTCTGTCTGTCATGCTGCCACTATAGCATCAGCAGTTGGTGATTAGCTTGTATGTGATTCCTATCATACCTCTGCTTAGTTGTACCTGGATAGCCTTCCAGGTTCAAGGAGTTGGTTTGATATTGGGACACATTTTCATATCCCTTTGGCTACAGAGTGGAGGTGGTGACACTATACACATGGTGGGTTCACATGTCACTGTTTGTTTGAGCACTTGGTTAGTGCCATCCCACCTGCCTAAAATTATTAGGGATTTTTTAGGTCATGTTCTTCCCCCTATTTTATTGATATACCAATAAAAGTTACATTTTAGAGTATCACCTTCCGTGATCTAGATTGAGATCTCCACCCAGCACCACTACACCTTTTTTATGTATTTCTAATGAGGACAATACCTCATCTATCCAGGCAACCTGGTTGACATTGGGGGCATATAAGTTAATAAAGGTATACATTTGTTTCAAAATGGATCCCTTAAGCATAAGATACCTCCCCTTATTATCCTGAACATGTTTAATATATGTAAATGGGACATGCTTCCGAAACCCGATACTTACACCCCTGGAGGCTGAGGACCCCGAACCGCAACGGTACCACTTTGGGTATAGAGAGTGCGAAAAATGTGGGTATTTATGAAATTTGAAGTGTGTCTCTTAGAGGAAAAATGACCGAGCATTTCTCTTTCTTTAGATAAGAGAAAACATGGCTACCTTTTGTAAGGGGAGTGGAATCCCTTTACATTAAACAAGGCTGAGCAGAGATCAGCCATTGCTCAGAGGAAAGCTAGATGAGAAGGCGTTATTGATGGTGTTAAGCCTGATAGCAATAGCAAGTAAGAAGTAAAAACACTTAACCTCATTGGGTGAAGCAGCGGGGTATTTGGCCACCCCAACTTTGTTTTGTGGAGAGTAGAAGGATGATACTGTACCTGGTCTGAGAAGAAAAACAAGAAAAAATATAATATATAAACTGGACTAAACAGTAAATGTTAGTCAGCAGGAAAGCTCCAATAACATATTGGGGGTGTGATAGTATCTCAACGTAAATCCCTCTAAAGAGCATCAGATTCTAGACCCTATCATAGCTCTAGAGTTACTATTCTTCGCTCTCCCAGGACATTACTAGGGGCAACAAAAGCCCGTATGCTAAGACCTAATGCTCCAACAGGGACATAGGGAGATAAGGATATGTATAACACTTAAAATCTTAGAAATTAATCAGGAACTTGTGATTTAACCCCTTAAGGACCGGGCTCATTTTCACAATTTTTTGCAAATCTGACCAGTGTCACTTTATGTGGTGATAACGTTAAAACACTTGGAGTTATCCAGGCCATTCTGAGATTGTTTTTTTTGTCACATATTCTACTTCATGACACTGGTAAAATGGAGTAAAAAAAATCATTTTGATTTATAAAAAATACAAAATTTACCAAAAATTTGAAATCTCCAAGTTTCAATTTCTCAACTTCTATAATACATAGTAATAACTACAAAATAGTTATTAATTTACATTTCCCATATGTCTACTTCATGTTTGGATCATTTTGGGAATGACATTTTATATTTTGGGAATGTTATAAGGCTTAGAAACTTTTTTTATTTTTGGCAGATTTTCCATTTTAATATTTTTTTTCCCAGTTACAAAGCAAGGGTTAACAGCCAAACAAAACTCAATATTTTTGGATCTGATTCTGCAGTTTACAGAAACACCCCATATGTGGTCGTAAACTGCTGTACGTGCACATGGCAGGGCGCAGAAGGAAAGGAATGCCATATGGTTTTTGGAAGGCAGATTTTGCTGGACTGTTTTTTTTGACACCATGTCCCATTTGAAGCCCCCCCGATGCACCCTTAGAGTAGAAACTCCAAAAAAGTGACCCGATTTTAGAAACTACGGGATAGGGTGGCAGTTTTGTTGGTACTATTTTAGAGTACATATGATTTTTGGCTGCTCTATATTACACTTTTTGTGATTCAAGGTAACAAGAAATAGCTGTTTTGGCACAGTTTTTATTTTTTGTTATTTACAACAATCATCTGACAGGTTAGATCATGAGGTATTTTTGTAGAGCAGGTTATTACAGAAGCAACAATACCAAATATGACTACTTTTTTTGTTTCAGTTTTACATAAAGCATTTTTTTTTTTTTTTTTAGTGTCTCTACATTCTGAAAGCCATAGTTGTATACATTTTTTGATTGACGGTCTTGTGTAGGGGCTCATTTGTTTCGGGATGAGATAATGGTTTGATTGGCACTATTTTTGGGTGTGTGCGACTTTTTGATTGCTTGCTATTACACTTTTTGTGATGTAAGGTGCCAAATATTTTCTTTTAATTTTTTTTTACAGTATTTACCTGAGGGGTTAGGTCATGTGATATTTTTATAGAGCAGGTTATTACGGACGCAGTGATACCTAATATGTATACTTTTTTTTTTATTTATGTAAGTTTTACACAATGATTTCATTTTTTGAACAAAAATAAATCATGTTTTAAACACTCGAGTCGCATCAAGCCGCATCCTTGAATCACCAGACAGCGGTCACTGCTTCCCTCCATCGTTGCACGGCGCCCCTTAATGAGTTGCACAACGCCCTGGAGGACCAGAAAAATAGGACGCCGCAACAATTTGAGATTCAGAGGCATACCCGAATCGATACTGCCGTGCGAAATCTCCACCACCATCATCTCTATTTGTAGCTCTTTGCTAAGCCCTGATTATCCACAGGAAATCGCCATCGAACGCGCACATAGGGCACTACGCCCTAAACCCAAGCTGACTGAACCACCGTGCGACACCATATGTAGGTTCCTAAACTTCCCAGTTAAAGCGGCCATACTGGATGCTGCGCGTAATGGTGCCGATCTAACATATGAAGATACCAAGCTGGAAGTATATCAGGATCTTGCTCCATCCACCCTCAAGAAGCGGAGAGCCCTGAAGCCCCTGACCGACTGGCTGAGGTCCAATAAGGTCCTGTACTGCTGGTCCTTCCCATTTGGACTCTCGTTCTCAATAGCAGGCAAGCGATCCAACATCATGTCATATGCGGACGTTGCACCCATCCTAGAGGAGCTGGACATTCCTTCCTTGCAGATTGAAAACTGGGAACTTTATCGCGACCTTGGAGACCTGCCAGATCTCCCCAAAGTTATTCCGTTTGAGGTCCAGCGCACCCCAAAATCTTCCAGGTCCAAGAAGAGAGTGCACCAGCTCACACCCAGGAGCCTCTCCCGGGAAACCTGAAAGGTTCATCTTAACAGCTCTGTTTAACTCCCGCTAGAACTGTCTCTGCCGTCTCTTTAGATTTGACATATTTTGTATTTCAACCTGCTTCCCTCTTCCCACCTCCTAGAACCTGTAGTATATACATCATCCTCACTCCTTACCCTATGGCCCCCTCTAAGGTGCTATACGGTCCCTATCCGGGTCATTTGACCTACCATCCCCCCCCCCCATGCTCATAGCGTACTCACGTATGCTTGACACGCATTCTCTTGTTTTAAATTGTTCTGTTTTTGTTACCCCTCTTCCCCCACTTTCAAGGTACTCGCTGTTTCCTCAAAAACACAGTGAGATCTTCATCATTCTAACCCGCATCCTGAATATGATGAAAGTGCTTCTCATGGTGGCCGTACTCTCCTGGAGGACACATCATTGGCTACAAGGTACCCTAACCCGCACAGCTTACTATGGCTGACCTTCATATAGCTTCATACAATGTAAAAGGCTTCCAATCTCCCTCAAAACGCAGCCAAATTTTTGCTATTCTTAGGAAAGCCGGGGCTAATGTAGTGTTCCTCCAGGAGACGCACTTTCGCTTTAATCACTACCCCAATACGCAATTTTCCCACTACTCCCAATGGTACCACTGCGGAGGAGGCTCATCTGCTTCCAAGAGAAGACCCCCTTCTCTTATATATGTAATTTACAAGATCCCGATGGGAGATACATACTGGTAAAGGCACCATAGGCCCGCAAACATACACCTTTATAAACCTTTACGTCCCCAACTCCAATCAATCCAGATGGTTCTCAAACATCTGCCCCCTAATCAACTCATTCAAGGAGGGAATAGTAGTTCTGGGAGGAGATCTAAACATAGCTTTACACCCACTTATGGATACATCTTCCAAGAAAATCACATCACTCCTTCAGATCCCTCAAAAGCTTCCGAGACAATCTCTGGAATCTTCACCTAATTGATGTGTGGAGATCACACCATCCAAACACCTGGGGCTATTCATTTTTCTCCCCAATGCATGGTTCTTATCACAGCCTGGACTATCTTTTTATTTCCAAAGAACATCTCCACCTATGTAGTGAGGCCTCCATAGGTTCCATGCATCTCTCTGACCACTCCCCAATCTGTCTCTCTGTATTGGCCCCCAATAGTACCCCCGCGCGTTTCAATTGGAGACTAAATGAATCCTTATTGGGACACCAGTCCACGATTGATTTGATCTCCAAACACATGAAAGAATACTTTTCTATTAACAAGCGCCCCGACCTCTCTGCTAACTCGCTTTGGGATGCGCACAAACCCTATATCAGGGGCCAATTCATCAGTATCGGTTCCTATCAGGAAAAATTGAGGGAAAAAGCAATAGATGAAGCCTTCAAGAACATCCAAAGGCTTGTATCCCACCACAAAAGTAACCCCACAGATGCCCATCTCCAAGAATTGTCGAAGTTCAGAGCAGAGCTCAAAGCCCTCCTTCAAGCTAAATCAGCCTAATTCTATTTGAATTCCCAGAACAAATTTTTTGCCCATGGTGATAAGGCCACCACAAGTAGGAGAGCTGCGAGTTATATCCATCAACTCACTTCTCTCGAAGGCAAACCTATATTTTCTGCCACCCAGATCGCTGCCCAGTTCTGGTCCTTCTATGAAAATCTATACAACCTCCCCCCCCCCCCCCAACACTGCACCAGATACTCGAGCTCGCCTCATATCAACTTTCCTTGATTCCTCCAACATCCCTACCATTACGCGAGAACAAAAGACGCTTTTAGAAGCTCCTTTCACTCTAGTTGAACTCAATAAAGCATTAAATCAAATGCCGAAAGGAAAGAGCCCTGGCCCAGATGGCTTACCAGTGCCATATTACAAAACCTTCAAAGAGACCCTTTTGCCCTTTTGCAATTTATCCCTCAAAGGTGTCCCACTATCCAGAGATATGACTGTAGCCCACATCACTCTTATCCCTAAAGAAGGGAAAGACCCCAAACTGTGCTCCAATTATAGGCCTATATCCCTCCTAAATATAGACCTCAAACTCCTGGCCAAAATGCTGACCAACAGATTGGCTACTCTTCTTCCCTCTCTTGTTCACAGGGATCAGGTTGGCTTTATCTGCAATAGGGAGGGCAAAGATAACACCTCCAGAGTGATTAATGCTCTCTGCCACGCTAACCGCACCTCCTCTCCCTTACTCCTTTTTAGCACGGATGCTGAGAAGTCATTCGACAGAGTGAATTGGTTATATCTGAAGCATGCATTGCTCAGGTTCGGCCTCCCTGATCCCTTTGTTCAAGCTACCTTTACCATGTACGACCAAGCATCAGCTCGGGTCATGGTCAATGGGAACCTCTCCTCTCCATTCACTATAAAGAACGGGACGCGACAGGGATGCCCTCTGTCTCCACTCTTTTTTATCCTAGCCCTAGAACCGCTTTTATCTATCATAAGGTTGGACAGGAAAATTGAGGGTCTATATTTAGGAGGCAGGGAACAAAATGACGGTAAATCCTTAAGTCTCCCTCCCTTGTATCCAGTCCCATCTCAACCTTTATAGTGCGGTCTCCAACTTCAAGATAAACGCCAATAAATCCCTAGTTCTATGCTCAGGTATCAACCCTACTGCCAAACGACACCTCATGGAAAACTTGCCCTTTAACTGGTCCTCCCCCACCATTACCTACCTGGGCGTAATAATTAGCCCCAAGATAAATGATTTATTCTCCCTTGATTATGTCCCCCTAAAGTCTTCAATCTTCAAAGCCATAGATAGCCTGGCCCAATCCAACCCCACCTTGTCCTGGTTTGGCCGCAAAAATTTGCTCTTCCCTTTTCCTCCCCCGCCTTACTTATTTACAACAGGTTCTCCCAATTCCTATACCCAAACATTATTATGTAGCACTACAAAAAAAAAATCAGATCCTTTATTTGGAATGGGAGGAAGGCCAGACTAGCCTTCTCCCTCCTTACTAGGCCTAGGGGGGACGGGGGAATAGGCCTGCCTAACCCAGAGCTATATGGCAAAGCTATACTCCTCGCTCGTGCAGTGGCCTGGCTACGCCCATCTACGCATTATTCTGTAGCGGAAATGGAACTTGAGATACTAGGGAAGCCAATTAGGGCCCTCTTATTAGGTCGCCAAAACATCATAATTGAAACACTTTCTCACTATCCTATTGTCAAAGCCACTCTCGAGGCTTGGAAATGGTTTTCTACCTCCCACTGCTCCATACCTTTCCCCTGCCCACTTCTTACAATAAAGGATGCGTTGGGCACGGCCCCCCCAGCCCTGAAAGCGACCACATCACTAGGACTGTCCTCTTCAGCAATCACTCTTTCATCGCTGATGGACCACTCTGGCAAACCACTTGACTTGGACGCCATGAAAGGCCTTCTTAACCCTTGCGTGATATGTTCTCAGTAATATATCTCAGAGCTTACATAAACCAGCACATTCAGTTGGGTGCCCTCCTACGTCCCATAGTTTGTTTCAAATCAGTGATCTCCCTCCCCTCAACCCCTAAAAAATTGATCTCACAAATCTAGGCCAAACCAGCCTTCCTGAAACAATGGGAAGCTAAATATTACCATCCCCTTCACATCCCTCCCTAAGCTCCTCGAGTCTCCCCACAGGAACTCCCGTTGTGTCCGTATCCAGGAGAATGGATACAAAATCCTCACAAGATGGTACAATACTCCTGATAAGACAGCTATTTTTTCTCCTACTGCCTCAGGCACATGCTGGAGGTGCCTACAGGGGAAAGGTGACTTCCTCCATATCCATAACCAAATGGTGGTCCGAAATATTCTCCTTGGCAAAGAAGATCTGTCGCACCTCCACCCAACCCTCACCCCAACTAGCCCTATTGTCCATCAATCAGGAAATGACTCCCTTTACGACTCCCCTTCATCTTCACTCAAATGTTATTAGCTGCCCGCCTCATACTCCCTACCTACTGGATGCAAACCCAAATCTCCTCTCTAGAAAAGTGGATTTTAAGGTGGACCAGTTATACAGGTTTGAGGAAATGTCATCATGGGAAGCCCGCACGCATACCACATTCCTTAAAAAGTGGCTCCCATGGTCGGCCTATAGGTCTCCCAACAGGAAAGTCACCCCTGTCCAGGTCCCTAAGCCCCATGGGTTAGGCCCAAGATATTGTTAGACGCATTTAACTTGGCCTTTCCATCGAGATTGCTAACTCCTCCACTGAATGCCACCCTCTCATAACAGGCCTCTCACCTACTATATTACCCACTAGTCTATCACTAAGCTTCACTATGTTGCCTTTGACCTACGGTAGTGACCCACAACCACTACCCTCCCTCAATTTGCTACCCATCCCACAGCAACCAATGATGCAGTGCGCTCCTGCTCTCAACAGGATGCCAAGCTTTGTTACCACTGACCGCTCTCAGCCTCGGAACATGGCCATGTGCATTTGGTCTTAGGGAGGTTCACCAACGTCTCAGTGTAGGTTGAAGTACTCTATTATTTCGGGAGTGATGTGAAGTTCAGTTCTTCAATCATCTATGAGTGGTAGCCTCCTTGGTGTTGTAGATGTGTTGCCTCTCCTTGCCCTTTGCAATTTGAGGGTACAAGGTAACTCCCAGGGAATAACAGTAGGAAGGTCAGGAAGAGCTGCAAGGTCTTGAAATAGCTCCCAGTTTTCAGTCTGTAGTGGATGCATCTTGAAGTGGGCATAGATCTTGTCTAGATCCTTTTAAGAGTATATGGATAGACGTCGACCATCATGAATGAAGGAAAGGCCGAAAGGGAATGTCCATCTGTATAAAATCTTTTATGAGCTTAGCCAATCAGTGAGAGGTATCAAAGATCTACGTTTTTTAAGTGTGGACTGTGCTAAATCTTGGAAAATAGAAATATTGTTGTCTTCCCACTTCAAGGACGGATTTCCCCTGGCGCTCGCAAGTATTGCTTCTTTGACTGGGAAATGTAGGAATTTACAAATTACGTCCCATAGGGGTTCGTTAGGTTGATGCTTGGGCCGGAGAGCTCTGTGAGCCCTTTCTATAGTCCCCTCATGCGCCGTATCAGGGCCTAGTAAGTGTAGGCAAATCTGAATAACTGTTTAAGGGATGTTGTTAGGAGCAACCGATTCAGGGATGCCCCTGAAACGCAAATTATTGTGCCTTCCCCGATTTTCCTGGTCTTCTAGAGCAGTATATAGTGTTAATGTGTGACTGGCATTTGGCCATATTAAAGGACACTTTTTTTTAATGCAGTATGAGAGAGGTTTGAGTCTCTTCAAGAGTTTCTACTCTTTTGCCTATGGGGCGTATGTCTCCCCTGATTGCAGCTGAGGCCCCATGCACACGGCCGTTGTTCACGGCCGTGTGCGGGCCGTGGAACCGCGGCCTGGATCCCTTCCTGTGAGCTGGAGCGCACGGCGTCACTGGTTGCTATGACGCCGTGCGCTCCCTGCTGCCGCCGCAATACAGTTCTACACTGGTATGATCTATACCAGTGTATTACTGTACTGTGCCGGCAGCAGGGGGCGCACGGCGTCATAGCAACCAGTGACGCCGTGCGCTCCAGCTCACAGGAAGGGATCCAGGCCGCGGTTCCACGGCCCGCACACGGCCGTGAACAACGGCCGTGTGCATGGGGCCTAAGTCAGAGCTCAGGGGTTCCAGCGATTCAGCTAGCGATTCTTTTAGGAAGCCCCTGGAGATCGGCAGGGCATCTGTTCCTGGGAAGTCTTCCCTACCTCTTTCAGCGCCGCCAGAGACTCTTGGTGTTCCGGGCACCATCTTGGGTTCTTTAACAACACGCGCGATCTCCCTTCTTGATGAATTTGTCCATATCTCCGGGCTGAATCGCCGCTTTAGCTGGACTGGAAGGTTCTGTGGATTTAGGTCCCCCAATTTTAACCATTTTGGGTCTTGAAAGCTGTATATCACAGGCTATGAGGGATATTCAGTCAGCGGAGCAGTGCTTCACACAGCCATCTTCTCACCTAAAAAAAACTATTTAAATAGTTAAGACATTTTCGGATGCGGTGATATCTGATGTTATTTTTTTATTGTTTATATGTTTTATATGTCAAATTGGGAAAGGGGGCGATTTAAACTTTTAGTACAGTAATGATTTTTTTTTACATTTTTTTTTTACTTTTACAATAACTTTTAACCCCTTTAGAGATCTGTTAGTGTGAATTACATTATACATTATAAAACTGCTGGGCCGAATCACACATGCAAATATACTGACATTGTCCATCCCAGTTATTAGTACAACATCCAAGTTGATTGCGTCGGATGTCATCTTTTTTTTTGTATTCTTAGTTTGTGGAATACTGTATATGGTATTTTTCAATTACATGCTGCTGGGGGCCAGCAGTGTTTTTTTTATTTTTAAATCCTTTTTATATTTTGAATTACCTATTACTTATAGTATTTTATACTTTAATATTTGTTTTAGACTGCATCTTTTTGCCTTGTATGTTACTTTTCCAGTATATAATTGTTTTTACTGTATAGAAGTCATTTCTAGAAGTAAAAAGAATACATTTCACAATTGACTACTGTATTGTATTGCTTTTATGCCTAGAGTTCTGAAGATTTGGTATATTGTGCTATATGACATTACTCACAGTGTTGTATTTTAACCCTTTGCCTCTGCAAAATAAGTTTGTGTGCATGAGCCCTTAGACTGGATACACCAAAGTTGCTGGATAACTTCAGCGAATCTACGACAGCCTTAATAACCAACCCCTATTTTTCAAATCTGACGTGTCACTTTGTGATAATGACTTTGGAAAGCTCTTATTCTGAAATTGTTTTCCCGTGACACACAATATTTCATATTAGTAGCAAATTTTAGTTACGTTTTACCTTTATTAAAAAAAAATCTAAAATTTACAGAAAATTAGAATATCTCTGCTTTCAAGATGGAGAGTACATTAGTTGTGACATAACATTTACGATGTTTACTTTATTTTGCCAAAATTTTGTAAATGTAATTACATTTTTTTAATGTTAGAAAGCTTAGAATTTTGGAATCAAGGGGATTATTTATTAAGACCAGCGTTTTAGATGCCGGTCTTAATAACCCCTATAGCTGTCATGGATTCGCTGAAGTTATGAAGAGGCGCCGGCCTCTACACAACTTTGGCGCATCCAGCACTAGTCTAAGGGCTCATGCACACAAACGTATTTTCTTTCCTCGTTCATTCCGTTTTTTTTTTTCGTACCGCATGCTGAACCTTTCATTTCAATGGGTCGCAAAAAGAACAGAAGTTACTCATTGTGAATTCTGTTTCTGTGTGTCCGTTCCGCAAAAAATGAATATTTCCTAATTTTGTCCACATTATGGACAAGGATAGTACCATTCTATTAGGGGCCAGCTGTCCTGCAAAATATGAAATGGACACGGACGTCATCTGTATTTTTTGCGGATCCATTTTTTGCAGACTGCAAAATACATGCTGTCATGTGCATGAGCCCTAAATGTAAGCCGGGGCTTCCCTTCCTGTGCCACGTCCACTTTTTTAGATCTGATATGAGTGGGGAAAAGTCACAGATTGAGACGCAAATAACCTTTGCGACGCATTCTGTTCCAGAAATACACCTAATACAGATGAATTTCTGAATAATAACTGACTCCCCACATATTTTTTTTTTTTTTAAGAAAAGTTTCAAAAACGACTCCAAGGACAAATTAAGTTATTAAGTCACTTTTAGGGGCTGACATAATATAAACCATCCATAAATTACCCCATTTTACACACCTCGAATTAGGCTATTTTCACACTAGCGTTTTTTGCGGATCAGTCATCGATCTGCAAAAACGCTTCAGTTACAATAATATAACCGCATGCATCCGTCATGAACGGATCTGGTTGTATTTTGTCTTCTATAGCCATGACGGATCCGTCTTAACCGCCTCCGGACCGCCTAACGCAGGATCGCGGTCCGGAGGCGGCAGCTCTGCGCAGAGTCACGCGTCGGCGCGTCATCTCGCGAGACACGTGACTTCCTGTGAACGCGCGCACACAGGCGCGCGCGTTCACAGGATCGGAAGGTAAGCGAGTGGATCTACAGCCTGCCAGCGGCGATCGTTCGCTGGCAGGCTGTAGATGCGATTTTTTTAACCCCTAACAGGTATATTAGACGCTGTTTTGATAACAGCGTCTAATATACCTGCTACCTGGTCCTCTGGTGGTCCCTTTTGCTTGGATCGACCACCAGAGGACACAGGTAGCTCTGTAAAGTAGCACCAAACACCACTACACTACACCCCCCCTGTCACTTATTAACCCCTTATGAACCCCTGATCACCCCATATAGACTCCCTGATCACCCCCCTGTCATTGCTCACCCCCGCTGTAAGGCTCCATTCAGACGTCCGTATGATTTTTACGGATCCACGGATACATGGATCGGATCCGAAAAACGCATACGGACGTCTAAATGGAGCCTTACAGGGGGGTGATCACCCCATATAGACTCCCTGATCACCCCCCTGTCATTGATCACCCCCCTGTCATTAATCACCCCCCTGTAAGGCTCCATTCAGACGTCCGTATGATTTTTACAGGTCCACGGATACATGGATCGGATCCGCAAAAGACATACGAACGTCTGAATGGAGCCTTACAGGCGGGTGATCAATGACAGGGGGGTGATCACCCATATAGACTCCCTGATCACCTCCCTGTCATTGATCACTCCCCTGTAAGGCTCCATTCAGACGTCCGTATGTGTTTTACGGATCCACGCATCTATGGATCGGATCCGCAAAACACATACAGACGTCTGAATGGAGCCTTACAGGGGGGTGATCACCCCATATAGACTTCCTGATCACCCCCCTGTCATTAATCACCCCCCCCTCCCCGTAAGGCTCCATTCCGACATTTTTTTGGCACAAGTTAGTGGAAATTTAAAAAAAAAAAATTTCTTACAAAGTCTCATATTCCCACTAACTTGTGTCAAAAAATAAAATCTCACTTGAACTCACCATACCCTTCACAGAATCCAAATGCATAATTTTTTTTTAGACATTTATATTCCAGACTTCTTCTCACGCTTTAGGGCCCCTAAAATGCCAGGGAAGTATAAATACCCCACATGTGACCCCATTTCGGAAAGAAGACACCCCAAGGTATTCCATGAGGGGCATATTAAGTCCATGAAAGATTGAAATTTTTGTCCCAAGTCAGCAGAAAGGGAGACTTTGTGAGAAAAAAAAAAAAAATCGCAATGCCCCTCATTGAATACCTTGGGGTGTCTGCATCTGGGCTGCAAAAAACATGTGGTATCGCCGTACTCAGGAGAAGTTGGGGAATGTGTTTCGGGGTGTCATTTTACATATACCCATGCTGGGTGAGAGAAATATCATATAAGACAACTTTTCCCATTTTTTTATACAAAGTTGGCATTTGACCAAGATATTTATCTCACCCAGCATGGGTATATGTAAAATGACACCCCAAAACACATTCCCCAACTTCTCCTGAGTACGGCGATACCACATGTGTGACGCTTTTTTGCAGCCTAGGTGGGCAAAGGGGCACACATTCCAAAGAGCACCTTTCGGATTTCACCGGTCATTTTTTACAGATTTTGATTTCAAACTTCTTCTCGCGCATCTGGGCCCCTAGAATGCCAGGGCAGTATAACTACCCCACAAGTGACCCCATTTTGGAAAGAAGACACCCCAAGGTATTTTGTGATGGGCATAGTGAGTTCATGGAAGTTTTAGTTTTTTGTCACAAGTTAGTGGAATATGAGACTTTGTAAGAAAAAATAAATAAAAATAAAAATCATCATTTTCCGCTAGCTTGTGACAAAAAATAAAAGTTCTATGAACTCACTATGCCCATCAGCGAATACCTTAGGGTGTCTACTTTCCGAAATGGGGTCATTTGTGGGGGTTTTCTACTGTCTGGGCATTGTAGAACCTCAGGAAACATGACTGGTGCTCAGAAAGTCAGAGCTGCTTCAAAAAGCGGAAATTCACATTTTTGTACCATAGTTTGTAAACGCTATAACTTTTACCCAAACCATTTTTTTTTTTTACCCAAACCATTTTTTTTTATTATCAGACATGTAGAACAATAAATTTAGCGAAAAATTTATATATGGATGTCGTTTTTTTTTTGCAAAATTTTACAACTGAAAGTGAAAAATGACATTGTTTGGAGGAAAAAATCGTTAAATTTCGATTAATAACAAAAAAAAGTAAAAATGTCAGCAGCAATGACATACCACCAAATGAAAGCTCTATTAGTGAGAAGTAAATAACACCCCAAAACACATTCCCCAACTTCTCCTGAGTACGGCGATACCACATGTGTGACACTTTTTTGCAGCCTAGGTGGGCAAAGGGGCCCACATTCCAAAGAGCACCTTTCGGATTTCACCGGCCATTTTTTACAGATTTTGATTTCAAACTACTTTGCACACATTTGGGCCCCTAAAATGCCAGGGCAGTATAACTACCCCACAAGTGACCCCATTTTGGAAAGAAGACACCCCAAGGTATTTCATGATGGGCATAGTGAGTTCATGGAAGTTTTTAATTTTTGTCACAAGTTAGTGGAATATGAGACTTTGTAAGGAAAAAAATAAAAAGAAAAAAAATTCATAATTTTCCGCTAACTTGTGACAAAAAATAAAAAGTTCTATGAACTCACTATGCCCATCAGCGAATACCTTAGGGTGTCTACTTTCCGAAATGGGGGCTTATTTGTGGGGGTTTTCTACTGTCTGGGCATTGTAGAACCTCAGGAAACATGACAGGTGCTCAGAAAGTCAGGCTGCTTCAAAAAGCGGAAATTCACATTTTTGTACCATAGTTTGTAAACGCTATAACATTTACCCAAACATTTTTTTTTTATCAAAGACATGTAGAACAATAAATTTAGCGAAACATTTATATATGGATGTCCTCTTTTTTTTTGCAAAATTTTACAACTGAAAGTGAAATTAAATTAGTTAGATTTCGATTAATAACAAAAAAAGTTAAAATGTCAGCAGCTATGAAATGAAAGCTCTATTAGTGAGAAGAAAAGGAGGTAAAATTTATTTGGGTGGTAAGTTGCATGACCGAGCAATAAACGGTGAAAGTAGTGTAGTGCAGAAGTGTAAAAAGTGGCCTGGTCATTAAGGGTGTTTCAGCTAGCGGGGTTGAAGTGGTTAAACACCATTGAAAGTCAATGGGGGACGGATCCATTTTCTATTGTGCAAGATTGTGTCAGAGAAAACAGATCCATCCCCATTGACTTACATTGTGTGCCAGGATGGATTCGTTTGGCTCTGCCTCATCAGGCGGACAGCAAAACGCTGCAGGCAGCGTTTTGGTATCCGCCTCTAGAGCGGAATGGTGACTGAACTGAGGCAAACTGATCCATTCTGAGCAGATCCTTTTCCATTCATAATGCATTAGGGTAAAACTAATGTGTTTTGGACCACTTCTGAGAGCCCTGAATGGATCTCACAAATGGAAAGCCAAAACGCTAGTGTGAAAGTAGCCTTAAAACTGACTTTTGAAACTTTGTTAACCCTTTAGGTGGTCCACAGGAATTAAAGGAAAATGGAGGTGAAATTTTAAAATGTAATTTTTGTTGTGTGCAGATTTTCCATATTAATCAACTTTTCCTGTAGCACAGCAAGGGTTATCAGTAAAATGGCCAAAAGATAAGATGGTAGACGTTCTCAAATATAACCAAATATTTCACTGCCTAAGGAAAACGCTAAGAAAAAAGCAAAAAAATATCTTTATTAAATATCTACATTATATATTAAAACACATGAAGGGGTAGGGAAGTAGCCATATGGTGTGGCCAGACAATGTAATACATGGTGTGATTTGACTGTCATTCACACTGGTGGGATTCTCACACAGGTGCCGCATGAGCAAATCCTCACCATACAATTATACCCAGTACCTACCTAAACTAGGGCAGGAGGGTGCAGATAAATCAGTGGCACAGGTGTGTCTGCGGGTCAGGACTGTTAGGGAGATTAGACCATACAGATCATACCACAGTCTCCCCATGTCACCGCCAGATCTCTGAGAAGTTCTGACATATGTTCTTCAGTACCTCCTGCATGATGTTCTTTTGTTTTGGTTTTGCTTTGACATCTCTTCTCCCTCTTCCAGCTGTCATCTATTAGCAGTGATTGCCTTCCTTTATATCCCCTCCCATACTGCCTCACTTTGCGGTTTATACTACTTCCTGGATTGTGTTCATTGCTAGATGCTACTACTGCTGGTTCCTCAGTTAAGTCTATTTCTGTATCTGTGTTTTCCTGTTGGCTTGATTCTAGGTGACCCTGACTCCCTCCGTATTAAGTGAAGGGAGACGGTGGTCGTGTCCCTCACTATTATAGGGTTTGCAGGTGTCACTCAGTCTAGGTACGTGGACATGCAACTTTCTATCATAAAGATCTTTGCATGAGCTGAGCAGTCAGGGAGAGCTCTAGGGCTTTTATAGGGCTCACCTATTTGTTACTTAGTTTGGGATCAAGTCAGTCGGATCTTTATTTGTTACTTCTTGTTTTCTGCAACACCATCCATGACACTCCAATTACTACTGCACCTCTGAGATTGCCAATGATTTGTAAAAGCAAGCCCTCCCAGCCAGGCCACTGTGCAATCAGCCAGTGGTAAGGGGCTATTAGTGAAGATACGCCGCCTGGAACTATCACCTATCTACTCAGTTGAGTGGTGACTGACAGTGATGGCGAGTTTGCAGAGGTAAGCAAGCCAGTCTGAAACAAATGTGGTCACCGTGAACAGGCAGTTTCCGAGAACAACTCGATGAAGGCCCCCTGCGGCTGTTCTCAGAATTGACTGCTCCCGGTGACCACATTTGTTTTTTCGCGTTTCATTACTTTTGCAGCAGAAAAATCACTTTTGTATTAAAAATAAAATGTATTTTGCATTGCCATATACTAACATGCGTAACATTTTTTTATTTTTTTTGCCAATGTAACTGGTGGGATGGGCTGTAGTATACATATGGAATACATATGACATTTTGGTCACTTTTTGTAAACTTTTTTTGGGAGGTGAGGTGACAAACAGCAATTCCGTCATTGATTTTAATTTGTTATTTTTTTTTTTACGGTGTTCACCACCTGGGATTAGTAACATGATTTTTTTATCGATCAGGTCATTATGGAAGCAGCAATACCAATTATGTGTAGTTTGTTTAATTTTTCCCTTTTTTATTCAATTATAAATGAGCAGATAATGGCAAAAAGCCTATTTTTCTTATTTAATTTTTTTATTTTTTTTTTACTTACGATTTTGATCCAATCGGGCTGATGGCTGTACTATACTGTGCAATAATCTCCTATGGCAGAGTATAGTACCGTCAATTGTTATGCTGACACTAAGGCCTCTTTCACACTACTGTATGGCTATTTCAGTGTTTTGCGGTCCGTTTTTCACGGATCCGTTGCTCCGTGTTTTGTTTCTGTTGTGTTTCGGTTCCGTTTTTCCGTTCCGTTTTTCCATATAGCATATACAGTAATTACATAGAACAAATTGGGTTGGGCATAACATTTTTAATAGATGGTTCCGCAAAAAACAGAACGGATGCATTTCCGTATGAATTCAGTTTTTTTTACTGACCCATTGACTTTAATGGAGCCACGGAACTTGATTTGCGGCCAAATATAGGACATGTTCTATCTTTGCACGGAATGGAGATACGGAAACACAGAAATGGAGTGCATATGTGGTACATTCCTTTTTTTGCGGACCCATTCAAAGGAGTGGTCTGTCAGGCTTAGATACATGGCAAGCCTGGATGCCTTTTATAAGACATCCGTTTGCCATGGCAACCATCTGGCTGCTGCCATTGTAATGCAGCAGCCAGATTGGGGGGAGAGGAAGTCCCTCTTTCTGTTAAACCCATGGATGTCATGGGTGGCTACTAGAAGTTTAGAAGCAAATCTTGAAATCTTTCGGAAAATTTCTAAAACCCACTTTTTTAGGACCAGTTCAGGTCTAAAGTCACTTTGTGAGGCTTACATAATAGAAACCACTTAAAAATGACCCTATTTTACAAACTACACCCCTCAAGGTATTTAAAACAGATTTTACAAACTTTGTTAACCCTTTAGGTGTTCCACAAGAATTAATGGAAAATTGAGATAAAATTTCACTTTTGGGCAGATTTTCCATTTGAATCCATTTTTTCCAGTTAGGGTCCATTCACACGTCCGTTGTTTCTTTCCTGATCTGTTCTGTTTTTTGCGGAACAGATCTGGACCAGATCTGGACCCATTCATTTTCAATGGGTCCTGAAAAAAATCGGACAGCACAATGTCAGATTTTTTTTCAGGACCCATTGAAAATGAATGGGTACAGATCTGGTCCAGATCTGTTCCGCAAAAAACGGAACAGATCAGGAAAGAAACAACGGACGTGTGAATGGACCCTTACAAAGCAATGGTTAACAGACAAACAAAACTCAATATTTATGGCCCTGATTCTGTCGTTTACAGAAACACCCCATATGTGGTTGTAAACTGCTGTACGGGCACATGGCATTGCGCAGAAGGAAAGGAACGCCATATGGTTTTTAGAAAGCAGATTTCACTGGGATGATTTTAAGCTGCTTATATCTGAAGACCCCCTGATGCACCCCTAGAGTAGACACTCCATAAAAGTGACCCCATTTTAGAAACTACACACCTCAAGGTATACAAAACTGATTTTACAAACTTTGTTAACCCTTTAGGTGTTTCACAAGAATTAATGGCAAATAAAGATGACATTTCTGAATATCACTTTTTTGGCAGAATTTCCATTTGAATTTTTTTCATTTACAAAGCAAGGGTTAACAGCCAAACACAACTCCATATTTATGACCCTGATTCTTTAGTTTACAGAAACACCCCATATGTGGTCGTAAACTGCTGTACGGGCACACTGCATTGCGCAGAAGGAAAGGAACGCCATACGGTTTTTGGAAGGCAGATTTTGCTGGACTGTTTTTTTTTTACACCATGTCCCATTTGAAGCCCCCCTGATGCATCCCTAGAGTAGAAACTCCAAAAAAGTGACCCCATTTTGGAAACTATGGGATAAGGTGTCAGTTTTGTTCGTACTATTTTAGGGTTCATATGATTTTTGGTAGCTTTATATTGCACTTTTTCTGAGGCAAGGTAATAGCTGTTTTGGCACCTTTTTTATTTTTTATTTACAAAATTCATCTGACAGGTTAGATCATGTGGTATTCTTATAGAGCAAGTTGTTACGGATGCGACAATACCAAATATGACTAAATTATTTTTTTTGTGTCTCTACATTCTGAAAGCCTTTTTTACATTTTTTGGGCGACTTTCTTGTGTAGGGGCTGATTGTTTTCGGGATGAGATGACGGTTTGGCACTATTTTGGGGTGCGTATGACTTTTTGATCGCTTACCATTGCACTTTTTGTGATGTAAGGTGACAAAAAGTAGCTTTTTTTACACCATTTTTATTTAATTTTTTTATGGTGTTCACCTGAGGGATTAGGTCATGTGATATTTTTATAGAGCAGGTTCTTACTGACGCGGCGATACCTAATATGTATACTTTTTTTATTTCCTTAAGTCTTACACAAAAACAGTTTCAGGGTCTCCATATTCTAAGCCATATTTTATTTTTATTTTTTGGGTGATTGTCTTAGGTAGGGGCTTATTGTTTGCGGCATGAGTCGATGGTTAGATTGATACTATTTTGGCGGGCATACACCTTTTTGTTCGCTTGTATTTTTGGTGATGTAAGTTGACAAAAAAAAAATTATTTAGCACAGTTAGGTCATGGGATATGTTTATAGAGCCGGTCGATAAGGACACGGCGATACCTAGTATGTCAACTTTTCTTTTTTTCCCTTTTTTTTTTTTTTTAACTTTATTTGGGGAAAATGACTTCCTGTCTGTGAGATCTAGGGGCCTGATAGGATTAGATACATAGCTCAGCAGACATTATCACACGTTATAGGATTAGATACAAAGCGCAGCAGACAGTATCACACTGGATAGGATTGCATAGACAGATTAGCAGGCAGTATCATACAGGATAGGATTAAATACACAGCTCAGCAGACAGTATTACCCAGGATAGGATTAGATACACAGCTCAGCAGACAGTATCGCTCAGAATATGATTACATACACAGCTCAGCAAGGATTAGATATACAGCTCAGCGGACAGTATCACATAGGATAGGGTATTAGATACATAGCTCAGCAGACAGTATCACACATGATCGGATTAGATACACAGCTGAGCAGACAGTATCACACATGATAGGATTATATACACAGCTCAGTAAACAGTATTGTCCTGGTTCTATTTTGGTTCTGACCCAAAATCGGTTACTTTGTGACAGCTGTTTCCAATTATTCTATTTTTAGGCAATATTGCAAATCCGTGCACGGAGAGAGAGGAACTGACTCACCACGAGACGTTATGAGACAATATTATTTGAGAAAGTTGCATTTTTTATATTCCCTTATTAGGGCGTTATCTAATAAGCTAATAAGCGTATTTATGATAGGCTTAATGTTATTGTCCAGTATCTCAAGTACACTTACTTAGTTCTGCGATTCGCTATATATGGATATAAAAGTGTGCAGATTATATGTTTTCCTATCGCATACAAGCTTTATAATTTTGTATGTCATATACGTAATGTACTAGTATAAAAAAAGCAAGCATATGATTATTTGGTCATTGCAATATTGAAAAGGGGAGAAGGAGGGGGAGGCAGACAGACAGGAGGGAGAGAGAGAGAGAGAGAGACTTGTAAATCAAGAATACATTCTGTCATCCCATCAATTCCATAACAGTATCACACATTACAGGATTAGATACCCAGCTCGGCAGACAGTATCACACAGGATAGGATTAGATACACAGCTCAGCAGACAGTATTACCCATTATAGGATTAGATACACAGCTCATGACACTGGATAGGATTAGATACAGATCAGCAGGCAGTATCACACAGGATAAGATTAGATACACCACTCAGCAGACAGTATCACACAGGATAGGATTAGATACACAGCTCAGCAGACAGTATCACACAGGATAAGATTAGATACACCACTCAGCAGACAGTATCACACAGGATAGGATTAGATACACAGCTCAGCAGACAGTATCACACATGACAAGATTAGATACACAGCTCAGCAGACAGTATCACACAGGATAGGATTAGATACACAGCTCTGCAGACAGTATCACAAAGGATAGGATTAGATACACAGCTCAGCAGACAGTATCGCACAGAATAGGATTAAATACATAGCTCAGCAGACAGTAGCACACAACATAAGTTTAGCTACACAGCTTGGCAGGCAGTATCACACAGGATAGGATTAGATACACATCTCAGTAGACAGTATCACGTGTTATAGGATTAGATACACAGCACAGCAGAGAGTATCAAACAGGATAGGATTAGATACCCAGCTCAGCAGATAGTAGATCGGGGTGCTGTATTGGTCACTGTTATGGGGGATACTGTTGATATCTTTTAATGACACACAGAAACATTAAATTAAATAGATAAAATATACTCGTGCAAAGCCGGGTCTTTCTGCTAGTAATATAATAAAAGTCATAACATCTTGAAACTTCAACAAGGTGGCTTTACATGGGGTGATTATCGGCCGAATGTTTATGGGTCACCGTATCAGCGCATGACGTGTCATACACTGATCAGGTGACCCGGAAGCCTTGTGGGGATTGGATACAGCATGAAATTCAAAAGCTGCAGCCAGAGAAGCGAGAAATGGCGGCTGGAGGAAGGACTGAGGAGGGCCAGGACATGCTGGGCAGGGAATGTGTTTTTTGTTTTTTTTCTCAGCAATTTCTCGTTATCAATAAGTCACTTATAAGTGGTGTACCCCAAGGTTCAGTGCTCGACCCTTTATTATTTAATTTATTTGTTAATGATATTGAGAAGGGGATTAATAGCACCATATCTATTTTTGCAGATGACACTAAGCTATGTAGAACTGTACAGTCCATAAACTACACTCTGAGTGATTGGGTATCAACTTGGCGAATGAGATTCAATGTGGACAAATGCATCTTGGTAGTAATAATCTCTGTGCTTTATGTGTCCTAGGTCAGTGATGGCTAACCTTGGCACTCCAGCTGTGGTAAAACTACTGCTCCCAGCATGCTCCATTTATTTCTATAGAGTTCTTAGAGCAGCCAAGCAAGGGGGGCATCTTGGGAGTTGTAGTTTTACCACAGCTGGAGGTTAGGTTAGCCATCACTGTCCTAGGTGATGTAGCACTGGGAGAGTCACTTATAGAGAAGGATTTGGGTGTCCTTGTGAATGGTAGATTAAATTGCAGCATACAAGGGATTTTTTATTCCCCTAAAGTGAGGAAAATTGGCTTCTACCTCACAGTTTGTTTGTTTTTTGCCTTCCTCTGGGTCAACTTGCAGGATGACAGACCAAACTGGATGGACAAATGTATTTGTTCGGCCTTATGTACTATGTTACAATGTCAATCAGCTGCTTCTAAGGCCACCAGGATATTGTCATGCATTAAACGAGGCATGGACTCGCGGGGCAGGGATGTAATATTACCACTTTACAAAGCGTTGGTGTGGCCTCATCTGGAATATGCATTTCAGTTCTGAGCACCAGTACATAGAAAGGATGCACTGCAGCAGGAAAAAGTACATAGGAGAGCGACTAAACTGATAAGGGGAATAGAGGGTCTTAATTATGAAGAAAGATTAAAATAATTGAATTTATTTAGTCTTGAGAAGAGACGTCTAAGGGGGGACATGATTAACCTATATAAATGGGCCATACAAAAAATTCTGTGAAAAACTGTTCCATGTAAAATGTGCTCATTAGACAAAGGGGCACTACTTCCGATTGGAGAGGAAAAAGTTCAGTTTCCGGAAGCGTCAAAGCTTCTTTACTGTAAGAACTCTGAAGCTGTGGAATAGACTTCCTCAGGACATGGTCAGAGCAGGAACAGTAGACCGTTTCAAAAAGGGTTAAAAAAAAATCTTAAAAGTAAAAAACATTAATGCTTATGAAAACGTGTAGAAATTCCTTCTGGGATTTGCATCCCCACCTATCCCTTGGCTGAACTTGATGGGCGTATGTAATTTTTCTCCCGTACTAACTATGTAACTTATTGCTCAATGCAAGGGACAACTATCCAGGGACAACAAATCGCCCAGTAGTCATCCCATGTTTTGAGACCTTTGATCTAGCAAATACTTGCTTCAATATAAAAGTTTAAAGGTAAACACTGAAAACATTAAAAAGATCATACATATTTTCAAGATAAAGTGCATGTTCTGTTGTTGACTGCAGATTGAAGATTGCAGGAAATGACAATCAATCCATGGAGTCTCCGACGTTTGTTTAGATGATGATGTTGCAACATAACAGATTTGCTGTGGCAAATGTCTCTGCATCAGTTTCCCAGACTCCATCACAAGACATTCCAGAGATGTTCACATATTCATTGACATTTTGGTTCAAGTAGTCCTGTCTTTTTTTTTTTTGTCAAGTCAGTTTTCATGTGGTGGATGACTTTATCTCAGAGAAGAAAGTGTTTTTTTTCTCTGTTCCTGTCAGAATGTAGCTGATGGCCTGGAAGTAGCAGTTACCATCACCTTTTGTTTTATATGTACGTCGTAGTTGTCCAAGGTCCCTTGTGCATCCATAGTGTACAACCCTACCAAAGGTAAGGCCAAGAGTGGTGCTAAGCTACTTCCTTCCTTAACTTAGTAGTGGGATGAAAGTCTTAGTTTGCTTGTGTTTCTGTGTGGCAGAGTCACTGGGACAGTCATCCTGGGACTGAGTTGGTGAAGAAGTCTCTTCATCCTGGTAAATCTTAAGGTAGCTGGCATGGTAGTTGTTTTTTAGTCTTATTGTTCTTAAGTTTTACTCGTCCCTTGGTCAAGGATTCCACAATTAGTAGGGTCCAATCCAGCGTGGTTGCATACTTGAATCCATGAGATGAATACAGTGTTGATTCTCAATGGTACCAACATTGATTACTTTGTTGCTGTCCTGTAAGTTATAAAAGGCACGCTTCTGGTCTTCCTGGGCAGAGTGGATGTTAGTACTGATGGTTGTGCAGAGCCTTTTAAGAATGGTTGTCAGTGTATTAAGCACATTATCGTTGGCATAATATGAAATGGACACGGGGGTCCACAGTGTCATTTGCTGAGGGATTGAGGTCCATAGGAAGCTTGGCCTTCCGTCCATACATGACCTCAAATGGAGTGCACTTGGTTGAGTCATTCACAGATGTGTGATAGGCAAACAGAACACCAGTGATGAACTGATCCTAGTTGTATCCTTGGATATTGACAAGCTTACTAAGAGATTTTTTACACTGTTCGTATGCCACATTCCCGCTGGCCATTTGTTTGTGGGTGGTAGACAGATGAAATGCGGTGATCTGTTTAAAAATGCTCCATCAGGTTGTTGATGATCGAGTTCGCAAACTCTCTTCCCTGCTCACTAATCAGAGTGTCCATACAGCCGCCTTGGCAAATAACAGAGTGCAAAAATAATTCTACTGACTTGGCACTCTTATCTGGTATAGTGTCACGATCTGGATATGAATACTAGGGGCTCAGGGATGGGCCCCCCAGAGACCCAAGAAGACCATCAAATTGTGACCCACTAAAACGCGACAAAATAGTTACACCCTTATACCTACGCCCAAGCTGTCAGAGGACACCGTAAAAGTAGAACAATATTGAAAAGCAATGGGAACAACCAACAGTATGATCATATTAAAACCCACTGTGGATAGAAATGGTACCTCAAGAAGCCCCATCATTAAAGGAAATATCCCTTCCAAGTCAGGGACTACCATCCCTACATATCTGTCCTACACTTATTATCCAAATACTCACTCTAAAACACACCATGACCTTCATATTCAGGGCCTCAAATATCTCGGTATTCCTCATTCGAAAACAAATAAATAATTATCAGATATCACGGAAAATGGACGTAAATAATTTAGTTAAATGTATCAGAAAAATATTTTGCTTATTAAATCTTCCTTTATTAATTATATTCAAGGGTAACTGAGCAAATAATGCCCCAGTGATAACAAATATCTAAAGGCAAAAAAGCCCTTAATAAATATAGACACCTAATGAAAAGAAAAATAAATTAAGTAAAGAACCCAACGCGTTTCACCCGCACCCGGCGGTTCATCAGGGGGTGATAAATCAAAATTATTGTAGGAAAAAATTAAAATGATAGATATGAAGGATACTTAGCTCCCATAAATGGCTTGTAGGGTCAAGATGCAGACTAGGATGACCATACCAGCGGATAGAAAACCTGTAAGTTAAACAGCAATGTCACTAAATACATAACCAGTATGCAGATAAACACTGTCAGTATATAATGTACTTACTAGTAGAGGGACTCACTCATGCAGATGTAAGGGGAGCTGACGCGGCTAGTGTGGGATGCCATTGCTCAGTATTTAAGCGCTGGCGCCACATGAAAAGCATGCCAAACAGCATACTTCTGGCAAATGGTACTCATAGATCAAAGAAAAAGGAGCGCAAGGTCAAATGGGAGGTACAAAGAAGTGTGTAGAACTTAAAGATGATAGATATCCACTGCAAAATAGCTTATAAAGACCTCGTATTTACTAGAGACAAAATATAAGTCACTAATGCTTCAACTAGCTGCAATTTCTTTAAGGGAGAGTGGTAAATCCATTTAGTCTCCCTTTGGAGAATCTTCCAGTCCCAGTCGCCCTTTCTAGGGGACATGTGTACAGCTTCAACTGCCGAACAGTGTGCTGTCCGTGTTTTTTGGGGACACATTGAAATGAATTGGTCCGCATCCTATCAGCAAAAAAAATGGAACGGACACGGAAACAAACAACGTTCGTGTGCATGTAGCCTTATTTGTATACAATATTGGGCACGCTCCACAGTGGAACGCACATCTACGCATGTGAGTTCCATTCTGACACTCCCCCGGCTCATTTGATTGAATGCCCATATGCTTCTCACCCTGGAGCGCATAGTACCGGATGTGATGTCCTGTCCAGCATCACTTCTGGCCTTCGATGCCTCTGGCGCATATATGCACCTGCGGCTGGAGGCTCCACAAAAAAGTCCCCCACATATAGACCTGCAATCTAGGGGAATCCGCATGTATGTCATGCATGTTCATTTAAGAATTTTCTACAAAACACCTCCGTGTGTTCCATTGTGGAGCGCATATCACCGGAAGTGGCATGTGTGTACATGTCACTTCCAGTTCAGTTCTTCTTTCCCACAATTTGAACATGTGCTAAGCCCTTCTTAAAGGTATAAAAGCTGTTTTATTGATAATTGTATAGATTGTATTTGTACTACTCCTGAGGAAGGGGGCTATTTCAGAAATGTGTTAAGTGTCATGAGTGCCGTGAGTTTTGAATAAAGGAATATCAATCTGAGGCTGGATCTATGGCTGCCATCATTTCCTACCATCTTAGAAGCGAACCCAGCTGGGTCGAACTCTGTGTGTAGGTGTCCAACAGACATTGTCCCCAGAAAAGTGAGTGCTACATATTTCTCTTTTTTTAACAGTCATATTTGAACTTCTCTATAGAGGTTGTATTATAATTATTTGCAAATAATACTTCTATTTTCTATCTTCTGATACTACAGTTGGTGTGACTATCTTGGCTGAGGAGTGTCGCCTTTTAGTGGGTCACGATTGATGGTCTTCTTGCATCTCTGGGGGGGGCCCATCACTGAGCCCCTAGTATCCATATCCAGACCGTGGCACTATATCTGTTCTGCTGTTTACCCTTGCTATACCCTGACCACGTGGCTGCCTTTCCTTCAATACTTTACTCTTCCTTATACGTTTTTCCATCTCTGTGTTCTGGCATCTACTATCCACCTTCCTGGCGCCCCATAATTTTATATATTCTGGGTACACACCCTTAATATATACTTGTGATGGGCCCTAGGTTCCTGTGTATGAGCCATCCTACCATCTGGGTTCACTCATACGGTTAGGAGTCAGGGTTCGGATTAGGGTGGCATTAGGAGGTGACCTGCTCCCTGTCCTCAGTCTCCAGGCCTAGTCCTTATTCCCGCATCCTATCAGTGTTCGGTGGGGAGTTTCCTTCCACACCGCACTGTGACAGTATTTCCCACAAGGTGGCCCTCAAGGACTGGGAAGGTGGAATACCCAGCACCAGAGAGTATCTCCAGCACCAACAGAGGCTGGAGACAACTAACCCCAGACTACCATGCACAGGCTAAATAGCTCCAAGTGACCACACCCGACCAGGAACTTAACCCCACACGCACCAGACAGAGAATGAACCAGGAGAAAGGAGTAAAGCATACACATGCTGCATAAACAACAAGTTGCCGCAGGCAACCAGCATGCACTGCTAACGTTTCATGGCAAACAACAACGAGACAATGACACAGCCATGACAGCCTGGCCTGGAGGGGTATAGTTTGGCCTAGGCTATTTTACATCCTCGGGTATAGTTTGGCTTAGGACAGTTAATCCCCGGGGTATAGTCTGGCCTGGGCCAAACTATACTCGGGTTTAATCGGGGAAGGGGTTAATTTGGCTTGCTACACATGGGGACCACACAGAAGGCTGCAGGAGGCATATTGGGCACAGGGGGCATCAGTTGCATGGCATCAGGGGGGCCATGCCTGGTTGTTATGCAAGTTGGTATGGACCCATTGCGCCACTGACCGGCTATACCCTGGAGGGGCATGGCTAAGTAACTACCAGGTCTTCACTAGAGCCTCTGATCGTGAGAATAGGCTTGGGCCATTAGGGTAGTTACCAGGTACCACTCCAGAGTAGTCCCCTGGTCAGTGGCAGTTGACCAGCGAGTCAGAGATACCAGTGCAAGCACGAAGGGGAAAGACGTAGCCAGGAATTCTGGAGTCAGGGCAGGCAGCGATCACGTAAAGTCCATAATTGAAGTCCAAGGTCAGAGGCAGTCAGAAAACGAGCAAAATCTGTTGAATAAAGAATCAGTTTCTGGTACACAGAAAAGCAGAAACTCCCAAACACCTTCACACAAGGAACTAGACTAGCAAGTGACCAATATTGCTCAGGCGCCTTCCTGGGGCAGGAATCGCCTTCAAATACTTCCTGCAACCCAACCATAGGCTGGGGAGAGAGTGCAAGGGAGGAGAGTGCCCAAGCATGGCCTAACAAACAGTGCAGGACTCAAGCAGGAAGTAAGCTCTGGCAGGGAGCACAGATACAACAGCTGCCTGCGCTTGTCAGCACGGTAGCAGGAGGGAATGAGGGAGCCCGGTGCCCATGCCTACGTGTATGGCCAGCCGCACAGGCAAGAAGCGTTGGGCTAACACAGAATTTTTACATTACCACGTCTGCACAGACTAAACAATCAGGACAATTGCTGGCAAGGTACCCCTCTGATTGGTCCCTTTCCATTTTCTCTCAGTGAGAGTGGAGACTCTGGGTCTCTGACACTTTATAGTGTCACAGTCCCGGTTAACCGATTGCACATAGCTGTACGTCTGATTGCAACAAGTTACATGCAATCTGGATGTACAGCTACGTCCATTTGCATCAAGGGGTTAATGCCAATTAAAGTAGTTGTCTGGCAAAAGAAAATATATAAAAATAAATATCCAAATGCCTTAAAACTGTGGAAAAAGAGATGCTCCCGTATTCCCTTCTCAGGTCCCTGCTGGTCTCTGTTTATTGGTCCCTCTCAACACACAGGAATTGTCCACTCAACAGGGCCGTATTTAGAATTCATGCTGTGCTAGGCTCTTTAGTTCCACCTCCCCATTGATGTCCATACAATTTAGATAGCTAATGGCCAAATGCTTCCTACGCTGTCAGCTATCCCTTACAACCAGGGTTGCCAACCTTCCATTTAAATTTTTGTGGACAACTGAGCTAAAAGTCATGGACAACCCACAATTTTTATGGACATACTCCACGCCCCTTTTTAAAGGCCACACACCGATTCCACAACCTTATAATGCCCTTGAACCAAAAACACCTCACAAGTTGTTATACAGTAATTAAAAATAAAATATAGCAGCAGCATGTGGAAAAAAAAACTCAATTCTCAACTGTTACATTCCTACCACTCTAGTCTGCGTGCTTTGTTTCTATTGCTGCAGTGATAATGTATGTGACGTTCATTATACAATATAAAGTGGCTATACAATCCCTTTAAAGACTTATTTGGAAGGACATCACATACAGTGCTACAAAACATACGGGGTAATACAGTACCACATTTCTTTTACATCCTTTCACGCAGTGCAGTTTCTAGGTAAAATTTCTCTCAGGGCGAGTGTCAAAAAAACTCCCCCCCCCCCCCCCCCGTGAGGTACAGTGAGTGAGCGCCGCCCGCACTGCCTGCCTGCCTGCCTGTGGGGGGACATTATTTTTAATAAGGATCACTATGGACATTATTTAGAATGGAGGCTGCTGTGGTTGTCATTATAACTGTATAATGTCTGATAGGCCTAGTTCTGAGTTATATTACCCTGCCCTGTATAATAATGTACCCTGATACCCCTTAGTTATATTACTCCAGCAGGGTAATATAACTAAGGGGTATCAGGGATGGGTACATTATTATACAGGGCATGGGCAGGGTAATATAACTCAGCTCAGGACTAGGCCTATCAGACATTATACAGTTATAATGAGTAATGACACCAACAGCAGCCTCCATTCTAAATAATGTCCATAGTGATCCTTATTAAACTTAATGTCCCCCACAGTGACAGTGGCCCCCATTTTCATGTCTCCCACAGTGGCCCCCCCATTGTAATTAATTCCCCCCATTGTAATTAATGCCCCCCCCCCATTGTAATAACCCCCATCCCCCCATTGTAATTAATGCCCCCCCAGACCATCACTCGCCTCACAGCAGGCATCAGCACTGCTCAGGGCGGGCGGTAACAGGCAGGCAGTGCGGCGCTCACTCAGTCACTGTATGTCACGCGCCTGCGCCGCCTAGTGGGAGGATCAGGCGCGTGACGTCAGTAAGTCTGACCAGGGCCGGTGCAAGGATTTTTGCCGCCCTAGGCAAGATAAAAATTGGCACCCCAGCCCCCCCCCCCCCTTATCAGATCCGGAATTGCGGACCCGGATCCGCAATTCCGAACCTGAAAAAAAATAGTACATGTCCTATTCTTGTCCCCAATAACGGACAAGAATAGGCATATTCTCTTAGTGCCGGCAATGTGCGGTCCGCAAAATGTAGTATTAATAACTAAACAATTAAATAATACACATATTGCATTGTCTACTTACCACCAGGACAATTAGATGATCTGGTCTCTGGCTGCAGTCTGGCTCTGCGGACTCCCTTGTCACTCTCTTCCCCCCCCCTCCCTTGTCACTCTCTTCTCCCCCCCCTCCCTTGTCACTCTCTTCTTCCCCCCCCCGCTCCTTTGTCACTCTCTTCTCCCCCCCTCCCTTGTCACTCTCTTCTCCCCCCCCCTCCCTTGTCACTCTCTTCTCCCCCCCTCCCTTGTCACTCTCTTCTCCCCCCCCTCCCTTGTCACTCTCTTCTCCCCCCCCCTCCCTTGTCACTCTTCTCCCCCCCCCCTTGTCACTCTCATTCTACTACTCCCCCCCCTCCCTTGTCACTCTCAGTCTCATTCTACTCCCCCCCCTCCTCTCATTTCCTCCCCCTTGTCAATGTCACCTCTAATGTAGCGTGGCCGAGCTCTGTTCGCTCTGCGGTACAGGAGCTTTTGTTTCCTGTACCCGGCTGACAGGAAGTGCTCACTTAGTGTGAGCTCGGCCACGCTACACTAACAACTCAGCAGTCTGCAGCGCAGGCAGGCTGCGCAGCACTGAGCCGGCCGCTCAGCATGAGGGGCGCCGCCGGCCGGCCGCCCGATCCTTTAACGAAATTTTTTATTTTTTTTACCTCAACGGGCGCCCCCTGCTTCTGACAGCGCCCCGGGCGGCCGCCCGTCCCGCCCGCCCCTAGAAACGGCCCTGCTTTCACGTCTCCAATGATGTAGACATTCTCTTTCCTAATCTTCTCGATTCAGCTCAGACACATCATCACATCTTCTCTTTGTAGACTTGCTCACAGACATCTTACGTTCCTCACTTTTCTGTCATTCTAATCCTGGTGCCGTAGCAGAGTTATCCTGCTGCTACCCTACATACAGTGCCTACTGTGTGCCCAAATGCCCCCAAATACCATGCTGTAGATATAATAGTTCCATACAGATAGTCCCCTTGATAGACCCAAAGTCCCACTAACACTAAGGCCTCTTTCACACAAGCATGACGGATTAGGTTTGGATGCGTTCAGGGTGCGTTCAGTGAAACTCGCACCATTTTGCAAGCAAGTTCAGTCAGTTTTGTCTGCGATTGCATTCAGTTGTTCAGTTGTTTGATTCGTTTTTCACGTGTGTGATTAAAAAAACTGAAGGTTTACAAATAACATCTCTTAGTAACCATCAGTGAAAAACCCATTGCATCTGCACTTGCTTGCGGATGCAATGCGTTTTTCACTGAAGCCCCATTCACTTCTATGGGGCCAGGGCTGCGTGAAAAACATAGAACATGCTGTGCTTTTCATGCAACGTAGAACTTATGTGTGAAAAAAATGGGCAGGATTCAGTGCGGGTGCTATGCGTTCACGTCACGCGTTGCACCCATGCGGAAAACTCGCTCATGTTAAAGGGGCCTAATATTTATCACCCGGAGTGCCCTAATAGTGATAATGCTCCCCCGAAAGTACCCCTGTTAGCAGTAGTGCCCTTCACATTTTAATAGTCACATTTAATATAAACACTGTCCAGGAGCTGTACTATTATTGTTTGCATTAAATGTGACGATAACCCCCCTCATTCATAGAAATACACCATGTGCAGCAGTGCATGGGTGAATTCCTATGGATGAGGGGGGGTTATAGTCACATTTAATATAAACACTGTTCAGGGATTGTACCATAATTGACCTGTGTATATTAAATGTGACCATAAGCCCCCTCATCTATAGGAACACACCCATGTACTGCAGTACATGGGTCCATTCCTATTGATGAGGGGGTTATAACACTTAGGTGAATTACAGTACACTGGACAGTGTTTATATTAAATGACTATAACACCCCTCAGCCATAGGTATGCACCCATGTACTTCATGTTTTTAGCCCACCTTTTTGGTTAAAAATATTTTTTTTTGTTATGTTCCTCCTCTAAAACCTGGGGTGTGTCTTATATTTGGGGGCATCCTATAAAGTGAAAAATATAGTACTTGATTCCCACCCCATGCTGCATCCGCGATGTAGGGCACACATCTCTTCCAAGTCGGCCTGCAGTCTGTGACTTGGGCTCTGACCGGCCCAGGCGGCGTACCACAAGATGGTGTCTTTACCGGACACGTGGGCCAACTGTGCAGGGACAAAGCTAAGTTACAGGCTGCAGGCTGATCTGGAAGAAGCATGCGGCCTAGAAAATGCACAGCAGCCGCGGGCGCAGTGAATACTGAAGAAAATTCATGGATGGGATTTTTTCTACCAGACGCTACGGACTGTTTATAAATCTACGGACGGTTGGCAACCTTGCTCACAACACCCCCATATGCATGCACACTTAACTGAAAGCCACACTAAAATAAATAAATATATGCAAAATGCAATCGGTCAGCTTGGTTGAAGGCTACCATTTCCTATGCCACTGTTAATAAGACCACTGAAGTTAGGTGCACCTAATTTATTTGAAATTGAAGAAAAATGATTAGCTTCAAAGAGAACCTGTCACCACTCCTGAAATGCCTGTTTTAATAGCATCATCCATTCCCCGTGTAATAATAATTCTGGAGCATCTACTCTTATGACCTTTTATTCTACTAGAAGTTACTGTATAAATGAACTGCTAGCAGTCTGCAGTAAGGCCCCTTAAACACAGGTGAGTATTCCGCTCGGGTGCAATGAGTGATGTGAACGCATTGCACCCGCACTGAATCCGGACCCATTCATTTCTATGTGGCTGTGCACATGAGCTGTGATTTTCACGCATCACTTGTGCGTTGTGTGAAAATCGCAGCATGCTCTATATTCAGCGTTTTTCACGCAACGCAGGCACCCTAGAAGTGAATGGGGCCGCGTGAAAATCGCAAGCATCAGCAAGCAAGTATGCAGATGCGGATGCAGTGCGATTTTCACGCATGGTCGCTAGGTGACGATCGGGCTGGGGACCCGATCTGTATTATTTTCCCTTATAACATGGTTATAAGGGAAAATAATAGCATTCTGAATACAGAATGCAAAGTAAAATAGTGATGGAGGGGTTAAAAATAAAAAAAATAACTCAGAGTCCACGTGATTGCGTAATTGCGGATCTCTGTCTTCTTCTGTAATGTTGAGCTGCAGGATAAGGACCTGTGGTGATTTGACATCACATGGTCCCTCACCATGGTGATGAACCATGTGATTGGACCATGTGATGAGCACAGTGACGTCACCACAGGTCTTTTGCCAGGTCCTGAGGATAGAACAGAGACCGGCAGCTATGGAGCAGGTAAGTTAACTTTTGTTTTTTAACCCCTCCATCCCTAATTTACTTTGCATTCTGTATTAAGAATGCTATTATTTTCCCTTATAACAAATAATAAAATCTACACAACACCTAACCCAAACCTGAACTTCAGTAATGAAGTCCGGGTTTGGGTCTGGTACCAAACATGGCGATTTTTCTCATGCGTGTGCAAAACACATTAAAACGCTTTGCACTCGCGCGGAAAAATTGCGCATTTTACAGCAACGCACCCGCATCTTATCGAGCCCTCACACGCCACGCTCGTGTGAAAGAGGCCTAAGGATAGAGAGAGGTGGTAACAAGTTGGGGATGTGTACCTGCACATTTGAATGGATAGAGTGAGTTTATACCCTAACTGCAGACTGCTTGCAATTCATTCATAATTTGTAGTTGAAGTAATAAAGGAATGACAGGACATAGAGCCATAAGAATAGATGTCCCAGAATTGTTATTACACAGGGAATGCCTGGCATATCAGGAGCGGTGACAGGTTATCTTTAAAAAACAATTATTACATATGTGCATTGACTTTAGTTTATAGTCAGAGGGAGTATGCTGTCTTGCTATAAGCTTTTGATTACAGAGTAAAGAGCAGACCATGTGTCACGGATGGTGTTGCAGAAAACAAGAAGTAACAAATAAAGATCCGACTGACTTGATCCCAAACTAAGGAACAAAAGGGTGAGCCCTATTAAAGCCTTATAGCTCTCCCTGACTGCTCAGCCCATGCAAAGATCTTTGTGATAGAAAGTTGCATGTCCATGTACCTAGACTCAGTGACACCTGAAAACCCTATAATAGTTAGGGGACACGACCACCGGCTCCCTGCACTTAATACGGAGGGAGTCAGGGTCACCTAGAATCAAGCCAACAGGAAAACACAAATAAAGGGAAAGACTTATCTGAGAAACCAGCAGTAGCAAACTTCTAGCAGTGAGCACAATCCAGGAAGTAGTATAAACCGCAATGTGAGGCAGTATGGGAGGGGATATAAAGGGAGGCAATCACTGCTAATAGATGACAGCTGTGAGAGGGAGAAGAGATGTCAAAGTGAAACCAAAACAAAAGAACATCATGCAGGAGGTACTGAAAAACGTCTATCATTCTACCCCTCATTCTACAAGTGGACTCCGGACACTCAGAGCCCACCTTCTCAGGATGGGACCTATGGAACGCCCTGATAAGACGAGTGGCTTTAATGTCCACCATTGGAACCCACATCCTCTCGTCAGGACCATAACCCTCCCAATAAACGAGGTACTGAAGAGAACCGCTGATAATACGAGAGTCCACAATCCTAGAGACCTGAAATTCAAGATTACCATCAACCACAATCTGAGGCGGAGGCAAAGAGGAGGGTACAGTGGGTTGGACATAAGGTTTTAATAGGGACTTGTGAAAAACATTTATGGATCCTCCAAGTCTGAGGAACCTCAAGACGGTAGGATTGATGACGGAAAATATTTTGTAAGGCCCAATAAACTTAGGACTCAACTTCCAGGAGGGAACCTTCAATTTGACATTCTTAGTAGACAACCACACCAGATCACCAACATTCAGGTCCAGACCAGGCACACGTCTCTTATCCGCCACACGCTTATATCTCTCACTCATGCTCTTTAGATTATCCTGAATCTTTTGCCAAATAGATGACAAAGACGAGAAGAATCTCTTCTCATGGTGACTTATCAGAGGACTCCTGACGACGGTTATTTAAAGCAAACTCAGCAAAACAGCAATCCTCCTGATTTTCCGCCACAAAACAGTGCAGATATGTCTCCAGATTCTGATTGACGCACTCTGGCCATTCGACTGCGGGTGGAAAGCAGAAGAGAATGACAACCGAACCCCCAAGCGAGAACAGAAAGCCTTCCAGAATCTGGAAACAAACTGCGTGCCCCTATCAGAGACTATGTCTGAAGGAATACCATGCAATTTGACAATGTGATCAATCAATGCCTGCGCCAGCGTTTTAGCATTGGGCAACCCAGGAAAAGGAATGAAATGTGTCATTTTGCTGAAACGGGCCACCACTACCAGAATCACAGTCTTCCCCGAGGAACGAGGCACATCCGTAATGAAGTCCACAGATGTGTCCAAGGACGGGAAGGAATGGGTAACGGGAGGAGAGGACCTGATGGCCGTGAATAAGGGACCTTGGCATTAGCACAGGTCTCGCAGGCTGCCACAAAACCCTCAACCGGCTTAAGAAGAGCCGGCCACCAGAATCTCCAGGCAATGAGATCCACTGTGGCTCTACCCCCCGGGTGCCCAGCAAGGACAGTATCATGGTGCTCCTTAAAAACCTTGTGTCGTAAAGCGAAAGGCACAAACAACCTCCCAGGAGGACAAAGATCAGGAGCCTCTGCCTGGGCTGCCTGAACCCCTGCCTCCAATTCAGGATAAAGAGCAGAGACCACCACCCCTTCAGCCAAAATGGGACCCGGGTCTTCAAAGTTCCCCCCTCCTGGAAAACAACGTGACAGGGCATCCGCCTTCACATTCTTAGCCCCAGGGCGGAACGTGACAACAAAATTAAACCTTGAAAAGAACAAAGACCATTTGGCCTGTCTCGGGTTCAGACGCTTGGCTGATTCCAAGTAGGCCAGATTCTTATGGTCGGTAAACACGGTAATAGGGTATCTGGCTCCCTCTAGCCATTCCTCAAAGGCTAACTTGATGGCCAACAACTCCCTATCTCCCACATCGTATTTTCTCTCTGCGGAGGAGAGTTTCTTCAAGAATAAGGCACACAGATGCCATTTGGCAGGAGAGGGATCCTGAGACAAAACCGCATCCACACCCACCTCAGAAGCGTCCACCTCAACAATGAAGGGCAGAGAGACATCAGGTTGTGCCAAGATGGGAGCGGAAGCAAAACTCTCTTTGATACTAGAAAAGGCCTTACGTGCCTCTACCGACCAGGAGGAAAAATCTACCCCCTTTCTAGTCATATCAGTGAGTGGCTTAACAGAGGAATAATTCAAAATGAACTTCCTGTAATAATTGGCAAAGCCCAAAAAAACGCATCAGCGCCTTCTGATTCTCAGGAAGCTCCCAATCAAGCACAGTGCAGACCTTCTCGGGGTCCATGCGAAAACCATAAGCGGAGAGGAGAAAACCCAGAAATTGAATTTCTGGAACCGCAAACACACATTTTTCCAGTTTAGCGTATAATTTATTCTCCCGCAGAATGAGCAAGACCTCATGTAGGTGGTCCCTAAGAGTTTTGAAATTAGGAGAAAAAAAATCGAAATGTCATCTAGATACACTAGTACAAATTTCCACATTAAATGATAAAAAATGCTGGTCACAAAATGTTGGAAAACGGCTGGAGCATTCATCAAACCAAAAGGCATAACCAAATTCTCGAAATGGCCCTCAGGGGTATTGAAGGCCGTCTTCCATTTGTCCCCTTCTCTGACCCTGACCAGGTTGTATGCCCCTCTTAAAGGGAACCTGTCATGTGGATATTTGATTATAATCTAACTAATTATATACAATCATTAACTACTAAAAAGTACCTTAGATGTATTCACTTAATAGTGTGACAGATGGTTACCTCATAATATACACACACAGATGTCGCATGCCGCATGTTAATAAGCTGATTCAAATCCGGCGTGATGTCATTGAGTCAAGCGTATATTTAATTCAGAGCCATAGCCACTCCCCTGCCCACCTGCTGCTGATTCCTATGGAAACAAACTGTCAATCAGCAGCAGGTAGGCGGGAGAGTCAGGAGCTCATAAATATTCATGACTCATCATTATCAGCTGGAGCTTTTCAATACAAGATGTTGGCAGATTGACTGGGTCAATTAAAGAAAGTGACCCAGCATTTTGCTATGCGAATCAGTCACTTATTTATGTTGCCCTTAGTTAGGACACCATAAAACTGGTGACAGGTTCCCTTTAAATCCAACTTGGAAAAAACTTTAGCCCCAACATTCTGGTTAAACAGGTCCGGGATCAGAGGAAGCGGATAAGGGTCACGAATTGTGATACTGTTCAGCTCCCTGAAATCCAAACATGGTCTTAAAGAACCATCTTTTTTCTTAACAAAAAAAAAACAGCGGCAACAGGTGACTTCGAGGGTCGTATGTGTCCCTTTCTCAGGCTCTCAGAGATATAAGTACGCATAGCGACCCTTTCAGGTTGGGAGAGATTGTATAAATGAGATTTAGGCAGCTTGGCGTCTGGGATTAGATTAATAGGGCAATCATGCTCCCTGTGAGGGGATAATTCAGGAACACCACTCTCAGAAAACACATCCGAAAATTCAGAGTGAAAAGATGGTACAGTCTTAGTAGAAACCTCTGAAAGAGACATCGAGAGGCAATTCTCTCTGCAAAAGTCACTCCAACCATTTATTTTCCTCGCTTGCCAATCAATGGTGGGGCTATGTTTAGTGAGCCAGGGTAGCCCCAACACTAAAGGAGTATGTAACCCGTTTAGGACGAAACATGACACATCCTCAACATGAGTATCATCAGTCAAACGGATATTGTGAACTCTTTAACGATTTTTGAGAAAGTGGAGCGGAATCAATAGCAAAAACAGGTATGTCCTGTCCCAAAGTGCATACCTGGAAACCATGTGTTATAGCAAATTGATTATCAATGATATTGACAGCTGCTCCACTGTCTGCAAAAATCTCACAAACAATGTTCTTGCTCTCTAGAGCCACTCTGGCATGTAGAACAAAACGGGAACAAGCAAACGGAAAACCTTCAATTTCCGCATCGACCTTGCCAATTGTAACAGATGGAACGTTTTTAGAGGATTTTGTTTCTTTTTGTTTATTTTTTACTCTCAAAAAACTCCCTGAATATCCTAGAGGGACAAACATTTGCCAAATGATTTATACCTCCACAACAGAAACAAACCCTCCTCTGAGAGCTGAATCCTCTGTTGTAAGAGGCAAGCAAACCCAGCTGCATGGGCTCCTGCTCAGAGGGGATTGAGAGAGATTGAGACCCTTGCGCACTGAATGAGACCGTCCCACTGTACTTGGACGGAGTATGACAGGAAGGAGTGATCTCTCCTCTCTCTCTAAGACGCCTGTCAATGAACGGCCCGAGACATGGCAGATTCCAAGATGGTAGGTCTCTCATGAAAGGCAAATGCATCTTTCAATCCCTCTGAAAGACCATGGCAAAATTGACTTCGGAGTGCAGCATCATTCCAACCAGTATCAGCTGCCCATCTCCGAAATTATGAACAGTATATCTCTGCGGACTGTTTACCCTGGCATAAAAGACGCAGTTTAGATTCAGCCAGAGCAATACGATCTGGATCATCATATATCTGACCCAGAGCTACAAAAAATTAATCCACTGATCGGAGGGGCCGTGCCCCCACCGGCAACGAAAAGGCCCAAGACTGAGCGTTATCCCTGAGCAGTGAGATGATGATCCCCACCCTCTGCTCCTCATCACCAGAGGAATGGGGAAGTAGCCGAAAATGGAGTTTGCAAGCCTCTCTAAAACAAACAAAATTCTCACTGCCCCCAGAGAAGGTAGCCGGAAGCGAGATCTTAGGCTCAGAACAAACTCCATGAACGCAAGCAGAACCGGTCACCTGAAACTGAGACACAGTTTTATGGAGCTCTGCGACCTCTAAGTGAAAGACCCCGCATGCGGTCTGTCAAGGCTGAAAGCGGATCCATGCTTAAGATGGTTTTGGCGGTTTATGATGTCACGAATGGTGTTGCAGAAAACAAGAATTGACAAATAAAGATCCGAGTGACTTGATCCCAAACTAAGGAACAAAAGGGTGAGCCCTATTAAAGCCCTATAGCTCTCCCTGACTGCTCAGCCCATGCTTAGATCTCTATGATAGAAAGTTGCATGTACACGTACCTAGACTGAATGACACCTGAAAACCCTGTAATAGTGAGAGGACCCGACCACTGGCTGCCTGCACTTAATACGGAGGGAGTCAGGGTCACCTAGAATCAAGCCAACAGGAAAACACAAATAAAGGGAAAGACTTAACTGAAAAACCATCAGTAGCAAACTTCTAGCAGTGAGCACAATCCAGGAAGTAGTATAAACCGCAATGTGAGGCAGTATGGGAGGGGATATAAAGGGAGGCAATCGTTGCTAATAGATGACAGCTGGGAGAGGGAGAAGAGATGTCAAAGCGAAACCAAACATCATGCAGGAGGTACTGAAGAACGTCTATCAGAACTTCTCAGAGATCTGGCGGTGACACCATGTTGGCAAGTAATTGCAGAAATAGTCAACAGAAATTATCAGCAATTCCAGATGTGGGCTGTGTATATGTTTGGAGAACAGCTGTGTGACTTGTAATTTCATGAATATCAAGCAGAGAAAAGCTGTGTAGCTGAGAGTCATAAATCATTCCGTGGAATGTGAATGGGTGTGGCTTTAAGTTGCACTTGTGTTGAATATGAGTGCTGGTGGATGCTCTGTAGAGCTATGTGTGCAAAACTTCAAGTATAAGGGTGTGATCATGAGCTGTGTCTCGATATGGATAAATAATGCTGGAGCAAGAAATGAATAAATGACAATGTCAATGTGTATGGAGTGCATTTTTTTTATAATGTGCATTGGGATTTTTTTTATTTATTGGGATATGATATTTGTATTTATTTTTTATTGGTGCCAAAGTTTAGCTCTACATTTTTTTTTATTGAATTCAATTAAACATTTTTTAATGTGCCCTTCAAGTGTTCATGTCTGCATTGTCAAATGCATTGTCTATGTTTGTATTATATGTTGACTGTTGAATGTTCTGATAACACCAGAGATTGAAATTAGACTGACTGAAAGAGGGAGGATTGCACTGTCGGTGTCACGGATGTTCCCGTGGCAGGTACCAGGAGATCGGAGAGACTGGAAACTCGTGGGTTAAAATTGACAAGTTCACTGTGGATCTTATTGTGTCTATGTTTTGGTGAATGCCACACCCCTTGCTTCAGGTGTTGCTTGTTGGTAAACTACCTTTCCCATAAGTAGCAGCTTCTCACTCTTGGAGGTGCGGTTTATAGACTAGCTGGTCGAGTGTACTCTGTGGTGCTTCTGGAGTTGCCAGTTTTCTACTTCCAGATAAGTCTTGTCTGTTCTTATTGTTTTGTGTTTGTTATATTCCCTGTTGTTTGTATCTGGGCCTGAGACAGAGACTTCAATTCGTCCATCTGGGGAGGAATGTATTGTCTCTGGTCTTAAAGGGGTTGTCCGAGGTATGAAAAAAAAATATCTAGCACTGAAAATCTGAAGGGCAACAATATATAACTGAGCTAAGCTAGTTTTATGCAAAATATATATATATATATTTCTTAATTTCCCTGGTTATTGTCTGGCCCTTTGTTTACATGCAATAAAAACAATCTCTGCCCCTCCCCCTGCTTTGCTAAGGGAGTGGATACAAGAGCTGCCCTGGGTGACATGTCTGCCTGCTGGGAGAATCAACAGCAACTTGTAAGTGTAGAACTACAAGTCCCAGCTGTATAATGACACTGCTAATACACACAGGATCTTCCCCCTACCTTCTTGTGCAATGCTCTCTCGAGTCTGTCAGCTTCTGTGCCCAGCATTGTCACTGCTGCAGCTAGCCAGTCTGTGCAGCTGAAGGGGTTAAGAATCCTAGGACAGAAAAGACGGCAGTGAAAGGGGGTGTGGTCAGCGCAGTGACGTCTAGTTTACAGGCTTGTAAACAAACTTTATAAGAGCAGGGATAGAAGCTGACCTCACTTGTCATGTGACCCTCAGTCAAATCTGAAAAACCAGCCACTGGAGATAAAGTGAATTAATTAGAAAGCTGTTACATTTGCTTAGTTAGGAACATAGAACAAAAAAATAACTTGGACAACCCCTTTAACCTCATTCCAGGGCCTTATAGGGATATAAGGGCCTAGGTATGCAGCATATAAATATTCCTACCTTCAAGGTCTATTTCCAGGCCCAGTTACTGTTTCCCTTACCTCCTGTGTTAGTATGGAGTTTTTCCCCCACACTGATCGTGAAATTATGAACCACCGAATAACCGTCATTTTGTTGTCTGTATCAGTTCAGCCATGGATGTTATCGCTGCACTGACCGGACAACTACAGGGGCTGTCTCTGGAGGTGGATGACCTCCGCACGACCGTCTCACAGATGCAAAGGCCACTTGCGGCTTTTACCTGGTGCAACGGCGGTGCCATCGGGTCCCCATGCGGCTGTGGGGGGAACCCGATGGCATGGAAGGCAGCGTGATGTCTAAGGAAGGCATTGCGCTGCCTACCGGTGAAGAGCCTGTGAGATCCAGCCCCCTGGATCTCACAGGCCGGAAGCTGTATGAGTAATACACACAGTATTACTCATAAAAAACTTACATAAATAAATAAAAAAGTATACATATTAGGTATCGCCGCATCCGTATCACATGACCTAACCCCTCAGATGAACACCGTAAAAAATTTAAAATAAAATCTGTGCTAAGTAAACCATTTTTTGTCACCTTACATCATAAAAAGTGTAATACCAAGCGATCAAAAAGTCACACGCACCCCAAAATAGTGCCAATAAAACCGTCATCTCATCCCGCAAATATCATACCCTATCTAAGGTAATCACCCAAAAACTGAAAAAATTATGGCTCTCAGACTATGGAAACACTAAAATATTATTTATGTTTTTATTCAAAAATGAAATCATTGTGTAAAACTTACATAAATAACAAAAAGTATACATATTAGGTATCGCCGCATCTGTGACAACCTGGTGTATAAAAATATCACATGATCTAACCTGTCAGATGAATGTTGTAAATAACAAAAAATAAAAACTGTGCCAAAACAGCTGTTTCTTGTTATCTTGCCTAACAAAAAGTGTAATATAGAGCAACCAAAAATCAAATGTACCCTAAACTAGTACCAACAATACTGCCACCCTATCCCGTAGTTTCTAAAATGGGGCTACTTTTTTGGAGTTTCTACTCTAGGGGTGCATCAGGGGGGTTTCAAATGCAACATGGTGTCCAAATAACCAGTCCAGAAAAATCTGCCTTCCAAAAACCGTATGGCATTACTTTCCTTCTGCACCCTGCCATGTGCCCTTACAGTAGTTTACGGCCACATATGAGGTGTTTCTGTAAACTACAGAATCAGGGCCATAGATATTGAGTTTGGTTTGGCTGTTAACCCTTGCTTTGTAACTAGAAAAAAATTATTAAAATGGAAAATCTGCCAAAAAAGTTAAATTTTGAAATTGTATCTCTATTTTCTATGAATTCTTGTGGAACACCTAAATCATTAACAAAGTTTGTAAAATCAGTTTTGTATACCTTGAGGGGGTTAGTTTATAGAATGGAGTCCTTTTTGGTTGGTTTATATTATGTAAGCCTCTCAAAGGGACTTCAGACCTGAACTGGTCCTTAAAAATTGGGTTTGTGAAAATTTCTGAAAAATTGCAAGATTTGCTTTTAAACTTCTAAGCTTTGTAACATCCCCAAAAAATAAAATATAATTCCCAACATGATCCAAACATTAAGTAGACATATGGGGAATGTAAAGTAATTACTATTTTTTGGAGGTATTACTATGTATTATAGAAGTAGAGAAATTGAAACTTGGAAATTTGCAATTTATTTTTATTTTTTGGGTAAATTTGGTATTTTTTTATAAATAATTTTTTTTTTTTTTTTACTTTATTTTACCAGTGCCATGAAGTACAATATGTGACAAAAAAAACAATCTCTCAGAATGGCCAGGATAAGTCAAAGCATTTTAAAGTTATCAGCACTTAAATTGACCCTGGTCAGATTAGCAAAAAATGGCCAAGTCCGTAAGGTGAAATAGGGCCGAGTCATTAAGGGGTTAAAGGATAACTGTCACATTTAGACCCTAATTTCAATTTTCATATATGTAGTTACTAACAACATGATATTCCAGAATCAGTTACTATTAGACTGACTTACCCCATATTTATTAAGATTCAGCCCTTAGCAACCAGTCTGCATAAAACTGCAATTTCACTATTCAGTTAATATGGCCACCACTGCCCTCACCCTGAGGCTAATCCCGCCTGCCCTCACTAGCCAGTAACAATAGCCCCCCAAAAGTGTCAGTAACCAGAGCCCTCCCCCCTAAAGCGTTAATCTCCTGCAGCACAAAGGGGTCCTCTTACCACATGTTGCTTTCATTTATACACCGAGCAGATGGCAGATCTCCCTTCCCTGGTCTGCGCTGGTTCAACTCTGCATTCTCCTGCTCTGCTGAGTGAGGGAGCGTCTACCAAGCACAGGGACAGGGAGAAGTGCACACAGCCTAGGCACTGTTATCAGCTGCTGGGGAGGACCTGGCTTAAATCATTTACTTACAGTCCCTGGCTGCCAGTAATGTGACCCTGCACACAGCATGCTCCGTCCTTCAACAGATAGACCATGCCTAGCAACCTTATTTTAAGCACAGGTAAAAATAGGCAGTACAGGGAACAAAAATGTGGAATTAAGGGGTAATTGAATACACAGTGAAAAGTTAAAATAGGCCACCAAGGTGATATTAATCACCACAATCCAATACTCCCAAAAAAAAAAAAAAATATGACAGTTATACTTTAAAAGAGATGCCCAGTCTTGGGCTTTTTCTCTCCCGACCGGATCACAGTCTCTCTGATCAGTTGATGCATTTTTCGGAGCTTTAGGTCTCATATATGATAACCCAATGTCACGGATGATGTTACAGATAGCTGGAAGTTATAAATAAACATCTGACTGGCTTGATTCCAAACTAAGGAGCATATAGGTGACCCCTATAAAATCTTAAAGACGTGGAATTCAAGCCAAAATAGTCGACCAGTCATGAAGTGGCAAGGGTGGGAACAGCATGAGAAGTCCACAGAGTGGACCTATGAAATGTTAGTGAGGTGGCAGCAGTATGAGGAGGCCACAGAGTGGCACAAAGACCGAGGTTGGCAGCAATATGAGGAGGCCACCAAGTAGCACAATGACAGAGTCTGGAGGTGGCGACAGTACGAGGAGGCCACAAAAACAATGACAGTCTGGAGGTGGTGGCAGTATTAGGAGACCACCGAGTGTCACAATGACAAAGTTTGGAGGTGGCGGCATCAAGAGAAGGTCACCAAGTGGCACAATGACAGAGTCTGGAGGTGGCAGATGCAGCATCATGAGAAGGTCACAGAATGGCACAATTATAGAGTCTGGAGGTGGCGGCAGCATCAGGAGGTTGTCTTTGTTTTCATTTACTTTTTGTATATTTGTTGTTTCATAACATATATTTTCCTCACACTTTCAGACCTCGCACAACCTCACACAACGTCATTCAGTCCATACAGCAAAAGGAGTTTTTCAGTCATCCATCATTTTTACCGGAAAAAAAACAACCCTTGAAAACTTATAATTAATGGCTTGCTGGTGAGCTGAACCTCTAAAAAAAAATTTATATGCAAGGGCCTGCAGGTGAGCTGACCCTGTAAAATATTTAGGTGAGGGCCTGCTGGTGAGCTAACCCTGTAAAAGATTATATGCGAGGGCACATATAGAGTAAGCTGCGAGAGCTCCGCAGCTTAATAGGAAGGAGGGACCGTGAATACTATAAATATACTGCTATTTTGATAGTACAGTCGTGGCCAAAAGTTTTGAGAATGACACAAATATTAGTTTTCACAAAGTTTGCTGCTAAACTGCTTTTAGATCTTTGTTTCAGTTGTTTCTGTGATGTAGTAAAATATAATTACACGCACTTCATACGTTTCAAAGGCTTTTATCGACAATTACATGACATTTATACAAAGAGTCAGTATTTGCAGTGTTGGCCCTTCTTTTTCCGGATCTCTGCAATTCGACTGGGCATGCTCTCAATCAACTTCTGGGCCAATTCCTGACTGATAGCAACCCATTCTTTCATAATCACTTCTTGGAGTTTGTCAGAATTAGTGGGTTTTTGTTTGTCCACCCGCCTCTTGAGGATTGACCACAAGTTCTCAATAGGATTAAGATCTGGGGAGTTTCCAGGCCATGGACGCAAAATGTCAACGTTTTGGTCCCCGAGCCACTTAGTTATCACTTTTGCCTTATGGCACGGTGCTCCATCGTGCTGGAAAATGCATTGTTCTTCACCAAACTGTTGTTGGATTGTTGGAAGAAGTTGCTGTTGGAGGGTGTTTTGGTACCATTTTTATTCATGGCTGTGTTTTGGGGAAAGATTGTGAGTGAGCCCACTCCCGTGGATGAGAAGCAACCCCACACATAAATGGTCTCAGGATGCTTTACTGTTGGCATGACACAGGACCGATGGTAGCGCTCACCTTTTCTTCTCCAGACAAGCCTTTTTCCTGATGCCCCAAACAATCGGAAAGAGGCTTCATTGGAGAATATGACTTTGCCCCAGTCCTCAGCAGTCCATTCACCATATTTTCTGCCGAAGATGAAACTGTCCCTGATGTTATTTTCGGAGATAAGTGGCTTCTTTGCTGCCCTTCTTGACACCAGGCCATCTTCCAAAAGTCTTCACCTCACTGTGCATGCAGATGCGCTCACACCTGCCTGCTGCCATTCCTGAGCAAGCTCTGCACTGGTGGCACTCCGATCCCGCAGCTGAATCCTCTTTAGGAGACGATCCTGGTGCTTGCTGGACTTTCTTGGACACCCTGAAGCCTTCTTAACAAGAATTGAACCTCTTTCCTTGAAGTTCTTGATGATCCTATAAATTGTTGTTTGAGGTGCAATCTTAGTAGCCACAATATCCTTGCCTGTGAAGCCATTTCTATGCAACGCAATGATGGCTGCACGCGTTTCTTTGCAGGTCACCATGGTTAACAATGGAAGAACAATGATTTCAAGCATCACCCTCCTTTTAACAGGTCAAGCCTGCCATTTTAACCCAATCAGCCTGACATAACGATCTCTAGCCTTGTGCTCGTCAACATTCTCACCTGAGTTAACAAGACGATTACGGAAATGATCTCAGCAGGTCTTTTAATGACAGCAATGAAATGCAGTGGAAAGTTTTTTTGGGGATTAAGTAAATTTTCATGGCAAAGAAGGACTATGCAATTCATCTGATCACTCTTCATAACATTCTGGAGTATATGCAAATTGCTATTATAAAAACTTAAGCAGCAAATTTTCCAATTTCCAATATTTATGTAATTCTCAAAACTTTTGGCTACGACTGTATATTTTAGAATTATATTTTAGAATTGTATTTGATTTTATACTGCTATTTGGTGTATCTATGTCAGTACATAAGAGTGTATTTCTGTATGTATGATTGGCCAATATCTGGCACGATTTTATAGGTTGAGATTAAATTAGATTTAATTGACTTCTTGTGAGCTGGCCATCTTTTTGTATATTTATTGTCTAGCTATTGTATGGTAGCAGGCCGTGCTCTATTTTGGTGAGCTTCCCATAATTGTTTTTGTGTACACTTAAGGACATTTTCTTATTTCCCCTGTATAATAAATATGGAGAATGTCGCACTAAAATGAGATGGGGGTCCAACAGAGGTGCACCCACTAACAGACAACACCCAGTCTGATAGAAATAAATGTATAAAAGAATGGAAGTGGGGCACTCACTAGAAGTATAGGGATCTTTAATTACATATATCACATCAATACACACAATATAATGTTGGCAATACAATAAAAGGAAAGCAGATAAAAAATTGGTACTAGCAAGGATAAAACAGATTAAAAAAAGGATTACATTCAGCAATATTAATATGAATAAATTACTATAAATAGGATCCCAATGTGTACAATTGAGGATAGGATGGTGAATTCAAATATCAGGCAATAGTGGTATTCACTCGTTAAATTCTGATGGATAGTTCCATATATTGTAATCCACTCCGGCAACCAGTCTCTCATATATGATATAGTAGAGTCCCGGGCGTATGCAGCTGTAAGGTTTTACTAAACAATAATTCAGCTGCTAATACGCGCAGCGGCGTCCCGCTGTATTAATAGGAAGCGATCGCTTTAGGTGGGATGTGCAAGGTCTTACCCGAGGATCCTTTGCACTGGATGATGGCCCCTCGACTCGGCGTATTGTGTCTAACTCCGGTCTCAAGGGTTGATGTTCTGATTCAAATTTGGCGCCAGTGGAGATGTTTGCTACACGTGGTTAGATTGCCTTACGTGTAGTGACGTCGGTGTACTTCGGTAATTCTCTGGCCCACAAAGTATGCTCTCCAGGCTTCCTCGAACCCGCAGTCCCACTCCTCTTGGTGGGGGGGATACCAGACGCGTTTCGGGGATTTACATGAAAGACCCCTTCCTATTAATAAAGCGGGACGCCGCTGCGCGTATTAGCAGCTGAATTATTGTTTAGTAAAACCTTACAGCTGCATACGCCCGGGACTCTACTATATCATATATGAGAGACCTGCTATAAGGACTGGTTGCCGGAGTGGATTAACATATATGGAACTATTTCCCCTGTGCAACTTACTTTATTGGTTTACTTTGTTTAATACTGTGTAAGTACATTTTATTTGCTGTGATATATGCCTTGTTCATGTGCACTGTATTTGCATAGCACTGTGAAAAGAGTTAAGGAATGCTTAGATACTTTTGGGACATTGAATGAGAAGCTGGTAATTTTCCACAGCTACCATGGGGTTTAAAGGAGAGTATGTTCTAGAGGGAAAAACAGACTTGTTTATCACCAAAATCACCAGTCTGACCTTAGGAATGTCTGGTTTATCTATGCTGTTATGTCCGAAAACCTGTTTTGTCTGAAAAAAAAAAAACTGCTGTGTCATTGCCATTGAAGCTGTAATGTAAGTCTATGACAGACAGGAGTTGTAACAATTTTTCTATTTGTGCTGAGATTCTCTGCTCCACCCCTCCCACTAGAAGGTTCTAATTAGCCAGAATCTGTACATAAGGAGAGCAGTCAGAGCCTCTAGTGTTCTGCAGTTAGGGATCAGGGCTTGGAGGGGGAGACTCATGCCAGTCTGCGTGAGTGATCAGAAGAGGTAGGTGAAGTGGGGAAGCTAAGCCACAGACCATGGGTCACCAACCCTGTGACCAAGAAGCCACTCGGACTACTGAGTTACAGACCATGGGCCTCCAGCCTTTGACCAGGGTACCAGCCTTCTGAGAGAGAGAGAGGGACAGATAGCTCAGGCCTTTCCTCAGCATCGAACTCTCCTTCTGCCAGGGAGGAGACTGAAGAAGCCAGCCCTATGCTTAGCCTATATTTTTTGGCACCTGAATTCATCCATTAAAGAAGCACACTGGTTTACTGCAGATCCTGACTCTCTGGACTTATTTCCTGTTGGGGTGCACCACGCCTTACCATCCCTTCCGGACAGTAGCAACACCTGGTGACACCTCAACAGTGTCCGGGGGACCCAGCAGTAGATTTGGGGCCACCCCAAAACCGGTCACTGCACAGTCTCATGTAAATAAAATCACTCCCCTTCTTTTAGCTCTTCTAACATACTGTGTCATGTAAATAACATCACTCTTCTCCCTCCTGTGTTCTATAACATACAGTCCCATATAAAAAAAATCCCTCCATTCAGCCATCCAAACATTGTCCCAGCTAAATAACATAACTCCCTCCCAGTCGGGAGGAGGGTATAAGAGAAGAAAACTCTAACTCCCAGCATTTCTCTAGCTCACATTGAATCTTTCAGGTGACATCATCTTAGATCCTTCCCAACGTCTATTCTCCACTGCTGAGCTCAGCCTTTCTTCTGCACAGACTACATGATGGTGACATCATCATAGGTCCTTTACGACCACTTCAACTGCTTAGCTGATCATAGTAACATATTGTATATTTCATGTGTGCACTAGACATTATTGAAAAGTTAGTTGAATACTAGTTGTCCAAACAACCAGAATGTCTTTTTTTTTTTTTAACAAACCCACAACAGACAAATATGACAAATCTGTATACAAGGTTTCCCAACAAATTTGGACAAATGCCATTTTCTTACTGTTGGGTCTGTTAGATGTCAGATTATTGTTTGTTTTCGTTTTTGAATGCAAGAAAAGTGCTCAGATGTTACCTGCTGTCAAAACAGCAGAAACTGACACAACTGTAAACGGAGCCTTATCCAAATTGAACTTTTTGTTGATGATTAGCTGTCCCTCTTTGCCTTTTTGGTCCATTAACTGGGAAGAATTTACTCATTGTGGTATTATGACAGCTGCAATGCAACAAATGCATTTCTTAACTTGCCCTACTTTCTATATAGACTATAATTGATAAATAAAATACTGGTAAGACTTAACTCCTCTAAAGATTTTCCATTTTTCTAAGCATGAAAGACTAGCTTTTATTGCAAGTATATCATGTCCCAGCTTTGTTAAGCAAGGTTAAAATCATCTAGCCAGTTTTGTCAGCACAATATTCCTGGTACCAGTTTAGGAGGACACACCAACAGCATATGATACAATTTATTATTATTATTTTTTTTTCTTGATAGTGGCTTTATTGTGTTATTACAGGCACCAATCCTTGTGCAGATCAAAATGGAGGCTGCAGTCACCTATGCTTCTTCACTCCTCGTGCCATACGATGCTCCTGCCCAATGGGACTAGAATTGCTGAGCGACATGAAAACCTGCATCATTCCTGAGGCCTTTTTGGTTTTCACTAGCAGGGCCGCAATTCACAGGATTTCCTTAGAAACTAACAATAATAATGTTGCAATTCCACTTACGGGAGTCAAGGAGGCATCTGCTTTGGATTTTGATGTGTCCGATAATAGGATCTACTGGACAGATATTGCACTGAAGGTATAATGATTGTTGAATAAGCCCCATTTATCTGTATTGTACACATACACACTGACGAGCAAAATGGTAACAATGTTTTGAACTTTTCAGGCTCCATTTCTCACCATCCACTGCAGCTTTGAACATGAGACTTCCATCATTTTATAGACAATCATCTTGGCTATCTCATACATAAATTGGACTTGCAAAGATTTAGCATATGAATAGTTATGCAGATTATTGCCATGTAACTGCATTGTTACTGTTTTTCTCCTGGTGGTGCAAGTATTTTTTTCTTTTATACTACAAATTACAACCTTTTATACTACAAATCAACAAGGTTGATTCCCAAGCAAATGGTCACTGGTTCAAATTGAGGAGCAGTCCTGAAGAAAATTTTGTGGCTCATCACAAGGTCTGTCAGTTCTGGCGCAACAAACATGGCAGTGGAGGTGGCTCGTATGCTTTGTAATAGTGAGATCACAGATGTCCATGCAAGCCCTGTGCAATGCACATTACACAAGTCTGGAACGGTGGCCCATAAGAAGGTGAAGAAGCCTTGACTTCAATATCTTCATAAGAAGCGTTGGCTCAAGTTTGCAAAAAAGTACGAATAGTGGACAGTAGAAGATTGGAAACGGGTGATTTTGAGCGACGAGATGAAAGATGGGTGCAAATGAGTCTGGAAAAAAACAAGGGAAAAGGGGGGTAATGGATCGAGAAATTGAAGGAACTTTCAAGTTTGGTGGAGGAAGCCTGATGATATTAGGTTGTTTCACAGCCAAAAGGTGTTGGATACTTGACCAGGACCGATGGTGGTCTGAATGCTGGGTTATATGTGAGTTTTGAATTTTGTGAGAATTTGAATTTTAGGAGCAAAACAGTAACAATGCAGTTAAATGACAAGAATCTACATAACTAATCATATGCTAAATTGTTGCAAGTCCAATTTATAAGCTAGCCAAGGTGATGGACTTATGTATTTTTTCAACCGTATTAACTATATGTATATATTTATATATACACTGAGCAAAAATATAAATGCAACACTTTTGGTTTGTTCCCATTTTGCATGAGCTGAACTCAAAGTCTGAAACATTTTCTACATACACAAAAGACCCATTACTCTCAAATATTGTTCACAAATCTGTCTAAATCTGTGTTAGTGAGCACTTCTCCTTTGCCAACATAATCCACCCCACCTCACAGGTGTGGCATATCAAGGTGCTGATTAGACAGCATGAATATTGCACAGGTGTGTCTTAGACTGCCCACAATGAAAGTCCACTCTGAAATGTGCAGTATGATCACACAGCACAATGCCACCGATGTTGCAACATTTAAGGGAGCAGGCAATTGGCATGCTGACTGCAGGAATGTCTACGAGAGCTGTTGCCCATGCAATGAATGTTCATTTTTCTACCATAAGCCATCTCCAAAGGCGTTTCAAAGAATTTGGCAGTACATCCAACAGGCCTTACAACCGCAGACCAAGTGTAACCACACCAGCCCAGGACCTCCATATCCAGCATGTTCACCTCCATGATGGTCTGAGACCAGCCGCCCGGGCAGCTGCAGCAACAATCAGTTTGCATAGCCAAATAATTTCTGCACAAACTGTCAGATACCATCTCAGGGAAGATCATCTGCATGCTTGTTGTCCTCATCGGGGTCTGGACCTGACTGCAGTTTGTCATCGTAACCGACTTGAGTGGGCAAATGCTCACATTCTATGGCATCTGGCACGTTGGAGAGGCGTTCTTGTTCACAGATGAGTCCTGGGTTTCACTATTCAGGGCAGATGGCAGACAGAGTGTGTGGCATCATGTGGGTGAGCCTTTTGCCGACGTGGATCGAGTGGCCCATGGTGGTGGTGGGGATATGGTATGGGCAGGTGTCTGTTATGGACAACAAACACAGGTGCAGTTTATTGATGGCATTTTGAATGCACAGAGATACGTGACGAGATCCTGAGGCCCATTGTTGTGCCATTCATCCACAACCATCACCTCATGTTGCAGCATGATGATGCCTGGCCCCATATTGCACGGATCTGTACACAATTCCTGGAAGCTGAAAACATCCCAGTTCTTGCATGGCCAGCATACTCACCGGAATTGAGCATGTTTGGGATGCTCTGGATCGGCATATAAGACAGCGTGTTCCAGTTCCTGCAACTTCGCACAGCTATTGAATAGGAGTGGACCAACATTCAACAGGCCACAATCAACAACCTGATCAACGCTATGCGACGGAGATGTGTTGCCCTGCGTGAGGCAAATAGTGGCCAGACCAGATACTGACTGGTTTTCTGACCCCCCCCCCTTCCTCTTCCCAGTAAGGCAAATCTGCACATTTCAGAGTGTGCTTTTATTGTGGGCAGTAAACTTCGCACAGCTGCAACTTCGCACAGCTATTGAATAGGAGTGGACCAACATTCAACAGGCCACAATCAACAACCTGATCAACGCTATGCGACGGAGATGTGTTGCCCTGCGTGAGGCAAATAGTGGCCAGACCAGATACTGACTGGTTTTCTGACCCCCCCCCTTCCTCTTCCCAGTAAGGCAAATCTGCACATTTCAGAGTGTGCTTTTATTGTGGGCAGTCTAAGGCACACCTGTGCAATATTCATGCTGTCTAATTAGCACCTTGATATGCCACACCTGTAAAGTGGGATAGATTATCTCGGCAAAGGAGAAGTGCTCACTAACACAGATTTGTGAACAATATTTGAGAGTAATGTATCTTTTGTGTATGTAGAAAATGTTTCAGATCTTTGAGTTCAGCTCATGCAAAATGGGAGCAAAACCGAAAGTGTTGCATTCATATTGTTGCTTCGTGTATATGTGTGTGTATATGTGTGTGTATATATATATATATATATTTTTTTTATATACTGTAAAATTTCTATAAAATGATGGTAGTCTTACGTTCAAAGTTGTAGTGGGTGGTGAGATATAGAGCCTGAAATTCAAAAGTTCAAAACAATGTTACCCTTTTGCTTGTCAGTGTATATGAAAAACCTAAATGGTGAGATGCATTTTTAAATGCATATTATCAAGATCTTGTACTAAAATGCAATATGTCAAAGTCATAGTAAGTATTTTGTTACGCATAGGCTTTATTAAAGGGTATTACCATGTCATCTTTTCATGGCCGAGATGGCAATAACCTGATTAAGCGCTGGCTTGTGATGGGCAGAGTCAAGGAAATAGATAAGCAGGCTGTGCTAGAAACAGCTTAGTTCGCTTTGATATGCCTGTTTGCATAGCTCCCATTCACTGCTAAGGAGGTTAAAGAAACAACGGAGCACAGCCTCCTTGCCTGATTTCTTTAACCTGTCCCATACCAGCACTAACTTAGGTTATTACCATCTGAGCCATGAAAGGCTGAAATGGCAATAACCTTGTATAGGTAGTTGCACATGCAAATCTACAGCATAGAATGCATAATATTTGGCCTTTGCTGCATACACTGTACTGTATGTTGGAAGGGTGAATTCTAAGATCACAATCATCAGCATATATTTGCAATATATAGATATATTTTTTTTTTTATTCCATCTACATTGCTGGTACAGTGTTATGCTCCTTGCACAAATACATATGGAAAATCCTCTGTGTTTATTCTACTTGCATCCAGAGAGTGGATGGTTTAGTTTATATGGACCTCCACAAGTGAGCCTTACCAGTCAAAACCACTAAACAGTTTTAGCACTGGTCTAGCAGCATGCATTCTTCATTTGATAACATTTTGTGTCTTAATGTTATTTACTGTACCTCAGTAATAGGTTATTTTTCTCCATTTTATATTTCTATAGACCATAGGCAGGGCATTTATGAATGGAAGCTCTGTAGAACATGTAATTGAGTTTGGCCTTGATTACCCAGAGGGAATGGCAGTTGATTGGATGGGAAAAAATCTTTATTGGGCTGACACTGGTACCAATCGGATAGAAGTGTCTACTCTTGATGGACAGTTCAGACAGGTTTTAGTGTGGAAAGATCTCGACAACCCAAGATCTCTTGCATTGGATCCAGCACAGGGGTAAGCTATGCATAACATTATTGGTGTCTCCTTTTAAATGTGTATTTGGGGGAAAGGGGTCAATGATGATGATGTTTATTTATATAACACCAACAGATTCCAAAGCACTTTACAGTCGGGGGTTCATTTACAAACAGAATCATAAACAACATGGCAGCAAACAATTCAACGATTAAAACAAGAGGAATGAGGGCCCTGCTCACAAGAGCTTGCAATCTATGAGGAGCTAGGGGTAACAAGTGCTTTATTTGTACAATGGCCCAGTCTTATTAAGGGCTCTTTCACACCTGCGTTATAGTCTTCCGGCATAGAGTTCCGTCGTCGGGGCTCTATGCCGGAAGAATACTGATCAGGATTTTCCTAATGCATTCTGAATGGACAGTCCGTCCTTCAGGATGCATCAGGATGTCTTCCGTTCCGGAACGGAACGTTTTTTGGCCGCAGCAAATAGCGCAGCATGCTGCGCTTTTTACTCCGGCCAAAAATCCGGAACACTAGCCGCAAGGCCGAATCCGGAATGAATGCCCATTGAAAGGCATTGATCCGGATCCGGCCTTAAGCTAAACGTCGTTTCGGCGCATTGCCGGATGCGACGTTTAGCTTTTTCTCAATGGTTACCATGGCTGCCGGGACGCTAAAGTCCTGGCAGCCATGGTAAACTGTAGTGGGGAGCGGGGAGCAGCATACTTACCGTCCGTGCGGCTCCCGGGGCGCTCCAGAGTGACGTCAGGGCGCCCCAGGCGCATGGATGACGTGATCGCATGGATCACATGATCCATGCGCATGGGGCGCTCTGACGTCATTCTGGAGCGCCCCGGGAGCCGCACGGATGGTAAGTATGCTGCTCCCCCGCTCCCCACTACTACTATGGCAGCCAGGACTTTAATAGCGTCCTGGGTGCCATAGTAACACTGAAAGCATTTTGAAGATGGATCCGTCTTCAAATGCTTTCAGTACACTTGCGTTTTTCCGGATCCGGCGTGTAATTCCGGCAAGTGGAGTACACGCCGGATCCGGACAACGCAAGTGTGAAAGAGGCCTTACACAATAGAGGAGTCACTAGTCGATTGATATTTGACAGTGTATCAGGTTCAGAAGGATGGTGCTAAAGGGAGAGGGTGAATGGAAAAAGAGTTAGATCAGGGGATGGTGTTTTTAGGGAGCACCTAAAACTTTGGATGTTGTGAGTTAACCTAATTGCTTGGGGTAGGGCATTCCAGAGTATTGGTTCAGCTTGAGAGAAGTCTTGGATACTGTAGTCGGAGGTTTGTATTGTTGTGGATGTTAGTTGTAAGCTTAATGAAGAGCATGGGTAGGATGTTAGACAGAAATGAGAGAGGAGATGTAGGGGGTGTAGCACTAGAGAGAGCTTTTTGAGTAAGAATGAGCAGTTTAAATTTAATCCTACACAGTATGGGCAACCATCACATTGAATGGCATAGGTTAGAGGGATTGTAGTAGTGATTAGACAGATAGATGAGCTTGGCTGCTGCATTAAAGATAGATTGGTGAGGGGGAGACAGGAATGGATCACGGCAATAATGGGAATTATGGTTTCCACGTCAGAAAGGGGTAGATTCTAGAGATATTCTGAGGTGCAGGCTTACAATTGAATATAGGGGATGAATAAAATAGTGGGCGTAGTGGTAGTGGCACACATTAAGATGGAGATATCGGATTTAGGTAGGTTCAGGTAGGTAAACGGAGAAAACACAAGTAGGTAAATTTTTGAAGAATTCAGCTTCATATATAGAGGACATGATTTTAGAGACAACGGTCAGTCAGTCACTGGTGTTTTTTAGTACAGCAGGGATGATGTCACGTGTTGAAGTGTATAGTTGGGTGACATTGCCATAGAGATGGTACTGAAAGCCAAGTCTGCTGATAGTTTGTCCAATAGGGGCTGTGTAGAGAGAAAAGAGGAGAGGACCTAGGACTGATCCCTGACGATCTCCAAAAGATAGAGGGAGAGGAGGGAAAGTAGAGCCAGCGAATGACACACTGAAGGAGCGGCCAGAGTGATGAGAGGAAAACTAAGAGAGAACATTGTCCTTAAAGGGGTTGTGGAGCCTGTTTATATTGATGACCTATCCTCAGGATAGGTCATCGATATCTGATCAGCAGGGATCTGACACCCAGCATCTTCACTGATCAGCTGTTTGAAGAGGAGGCCTGCTTCATGCGAGCACTTCGTCCTCTTCTCCCCTGTAGCCAAGGCATAGTGCAATTACAAGTACTCGCTGTATTCAAGTGAATAGAGAGAGTACTTGTAATTGCACTGCACTTCCAAGATAATTGGCAGTGTGATGAAGAGAAAGCAGCATTCACATGGGGTGCCACCTCTCCTTCAAACAACTGATTGGCAGAGGTGCCGGGTATGGGATCCCGGTGATCAGATATTGATGACTTATCTTGAGCTTAGGTCATCAATACAAACAGGCTGCACAACCAATGAAGGCCCATAGATTGGAGCATGGTAAAGAGAAGATGACGGTCTACTGTGTAGAATGCTGCTGAGCGAAGAAAATTAGATGAGAGAAGTCACCATTGCATTCAGCTGTCGGGAGGTCATCTGTCACTTTGGTAAGGCAGTTTCTGTAGAATTTAGGGTGCAAAAACCAGATTGTAATGGAATAAGGAGATAGCAGATCAGACGAGAGTAGACCAGACGCTCTAGGTGTTTAAATATAAAGGGGAAATTAGAGACGGGTCTGTAGACCTGTAGAGAAGTAATTTATTTTTTATTTTTTTATAACTGGGTTATGACAGAATGTTTGAAAGATAAGGTGAAGATGCCAAAAGCGAGAGAGGTTGAAGATTTTAGTTAGGTGAGTATAGAGAGCCTGGAAGAAAGACTGGAGGAGGTGTTAGGGGATATGGTCAGTAGTTCATGTGGTAGGGTAAGAAGAAGAGAGCAGCCTGTAGACTTCTTCTGTGACTGAGTTCAATGTAAATGTGTGGAAGGGCGAGAAGAAGAGAGCAGCCTGTAGGCTCCTTCTGTGACTGGGTTAAATGTGAAGAGTAAGCCAGAGGAGATGTGGGATGGAAGGAGATTAATGACACTTAGAGGCAGGCTGGCAAATTTCCTGCTGGATATTTTGCATTTTCTCTTTGAAGTAGTTGGCCATATCTTCAGCACAGAGGTCTGACCTTTTGGAATGAAGAGGAAGTGAAAAGTTTCACAGTTTTTTGGGCTTATTGGATACTATACTAAGGACAATCAAGGTCATGAAATAGGTTGGTTTGGTGAAAAAATACATTTGCCCATCCAATTCAGCCTCAGGGATAGAGAGGATTAAATAGGATTGAGGAGTGGACCTGAAAAGATGGGAATGAGAGCTGAGAAATAAATACAGAAAAATAATATTCATAGTTAAGTGTGTTAGAGAAGAAAATGTTGGGTCGGTTATTGAATTTAGTTTTTGTTTTCATTATAGATGCAGTTTACCTTTTGCCTATATAGTCCAGCATGGACAATTTACATATACTTCCAGTGAACTAGATGTTTTGTTATTTAACCTCTTCCTGACCGCCCTTTGATTATAAACAACCTGGGGGTCGTGATTAATCTCTGAATGGATGTTTTAGAATGTCCATTCAGAGATTGCAGCTGCACGGTGGGACTGAGAGTCAGTGACAGCAGGGTTCCCCTAAGAGAAGGCAGGAACGTTCCTCTGCACAAGCACTGTGTATACAGCAAGCAAGCTCAGGGTCTCTTCAAATTCAACATAAGTACTCGGGCTCTCTTCAAATGCAGCATGGCGCCCAAAGACCATTCCAGCAGAATCTTCCCTCCAAAAACCATGTGGTGCGCCTTGCCTTCTGAGCCCTGCCGTGTGCACATACAGCAGTTTACAACCACATATGGAGTGTTTTCTGTAAACTGCAGAATAAGGGTAATAAATATTTGTTGTTAACCCTTGATGTGTTACAGTAAAAAAAAAAAAATTGATTGCAATAGAAAATCTGCAAAAAAATCAGGGTGCAGATGAGAGACAGAAGAAGTCTGCTCCCTCTGTAACTGCTTACATGTTGAGAGCCCTATTGTACATGGCATGTTAGGGGTTAAAAGGCCTGGAATCCGCGCTTTTGCCTGTTGGAGCCTAGCCTTCACTCTTTGCTGCATGGAAGACGCATGCAGCAGTTAAATTGGACCGCTGTAAAAAGGCGTATTGGTGATCACTATTAGATTAATAGATATGTTTCAAAATATATGCACTTATGTGTGGTGTGTATGGAAGAAATAGGAGAGCTTTATTTTCTTCCAGATTGTTTCCTCTTCCTAGGAGGTGAGATCTGGAAGAAATCTAGAAGCACAAGGTTATAAGCCCCCTTCCTTTTCCTGTTTTAGTTGTTTTCCTTTCCCTATAGGATGCATAGGAGCATCTGTCTGCTGTACCATTCACTAGGCAGCAATGTCCTGCTGGCCACCCTGTCCTCATCCCCAGCTTGCTGGGATGGCAGGTGCAGAAAGCATAGGTTCCAGGTGACACTTTTCTCCCTTCTATATTCTGGGCCTAAGCCCTAGGCTTCATGTGCAGGTCTCTGATAAGCTCCAGTGCATTTGGATGATCGAATGCACACTATGATTATCATCTACAGACTGAAATTCTGCCTGGGCAAGGGGCTCCTACCTCCTGTACTTCCATTGCGGCTCTCCCGGTCTTGCTCTGTGACATAGACCAGAGTGTGGATGCTTGGTGTATCAGTACTGCGGCAGAAAATATGGCACTGAGTGAACCACATCCTCCTCTTCTGATTGTGATACCTCTCTGGCTGTGTCTAGAGTGCAGGATGTCAAAGCTCCTCTCCTCTATTTAAGGATTTTTATTTGGAGGTGTTTGTGTTGGAATTTTACATTGTGCAGACTTTCTCTGCTTGTGTATTGCAGTGTTTTGCAGTGTTTTTTACACTGTGGCAGTGCTCTTTCCACAGGTGTTATTTCTGGGTCAGCACCCCTACTTCCTCCTTTTGTTCATATAAAGAACTTAATATTACCCTATATTTTATGTCCCAGGGCAAGGAGGCAAACTCAGTGTGCTATATGTAGGAAAGCTTTCTCTCTTCAGTTTAAAGCGATTCTCTGGGAATTAATAAAACAAAATTAATGAAAATACCTAAATATTACTTTATTATAAACAACCTTCCCAAATAGCTTTCATTATTTATAATAGCTTGTTTTGTCTAGGGGCAAGCATCAGGGAAAATAAAATGGCCACCACTATACTAGCACACACAAAACCCAATAAAGTAATATTTAGGTATTTTCAGTAATTTTATTTTATTAATTCCTGAAGAGCCCCTTTAAGAAAACACTTTGTCCCAAATGTACAGAATAAGTGGTCGCAGAGGAAACTCCTTTCTTCTTGAACACCATGGGAATTCTTATTAACCACTTTATTGTTTACTTCCCTTCCTTACCAGGTAATGGGCCTTTCTATCTGCAAATAACAATTTAATGTCTGAGCCAACTTACATTTTGACATTATTTAATACAGGAGACATTCAAACTTTATTTTGTGTCATTAGATGACAGATATACCATCTTTTTCATTTTAGAATATGCACTTTTCGACCCCCAAAAGTATGTGTGTCTTTGTAAAGCGAATACTAATGAGTGTTTCCATTATAGAAGCACTCATTAGTACAGTAGGACTGGGTAGCGGTGAGTGTAACACTGCTAGAGCAAGAATTACTCACTGCTTCCTGGTCTTCTCTGGGCACCTTGAGTGCGGTGTCCTACCAGTGTACAGCATCAGGACCTAGTGAGCAGAAGCGCACCTTATGACCTGGCACGGTGCAATGTCAGGTCACAGTGCAGCGCAGTGGGAAGAGCGCACTGGATCTCTCGAGTGGTTGTACCATCCAAAGCTGGAATGGTGAGTTTTATTTTATTTTTATTTTTTTGTCTGATCTGAGGTCGGATGAAACATATTTCCTTCTCTAAAACCTATGTGTGTCTTGCAGAGCAAAAAACATGGTAATATTAAAAAAAATTGAAAATTATGAAACAAAAGTATATACTTTTTTCTGTTACAAAATATTTCAAGACAAAACGTATAAAACCATTACCATAGATACTGTGAAAATAGCTGCGATTTGTGCAATTTACCTACTGGTTGGGTTTACAGGAAAAGTAAAGCGCATTATAGATTTCGGAGGCTATGTTTTCTTTTGCTGGTTTTCTGGCACCATGCTGCCAGAACAAATGTTGTGCAATGCTAAAGCATTAGAAACGCCCACAAAGTGACTACTTTTTAAAATGTCTCTGAGGAATTGTCATGCATTATGCTGAGTAGGAAAACATTAGTCTTATCTCTGTATATCACAGCCAGCAATTCTGAGCTGGAGAGAGATGCCAACCTTCCTCTCTTTAGAAGTTTATTGACAAGTGGCCTTGTTCACCTGCTGCCACAATCACAGTTAATATTTTAATTTATATACAGAATTACTGTGCCTCAGTATTAAAGTGCAGTGTAATATATCACAGTCTGCATCTTGTTGAACTCCTGAAACTTTTGCAGTTAATCTCTTATTTTATATATAGAATTACTGTGCCGCAGTATTAAAGTGAAGTGTAATATATCGACACGTGCATCTTGTTCAACTGCTGACAGTTACCAGTTGTTACCAGTGGGGTACACCAGGGATATGTTCTGGGACCCATATTGTTTAATATCTTTATCAGCGAAATTGCAGAAGGCCTCGATAGTAAGGTCTGTCTTTTTGCTGATGACACAAAGATTTGTAACAGGGTTGATGTTCCTCGAGGGATACACCAAATGGAAAAGGATTTAGGAAAACTAGAGGAATAGTCAAAAATCTGGCAACTAAAATTAATGTTTATACGTGCGAGATAATGCACCTGGGGCGTAAAAACCCAAGAGCAGAATATAAAATCAGTGATACAGTCCTAACCTCAGTATCTGAGGAAAGGGATTTAGGGGTCATTATTTCAGAAGACTTAAAGGTAGGCAGACAATGTCATAGAGCAGCAGGAAATGCTAGCAGAATGCTTGGGTGTATAGTGAGAGGAATTACCAGTAGAAAGAGGAAATGCTCATGCCGCTCTACAGAGCACTAGTGAGACCTCATTTGGAGTATTTTGCTCAGTACTGGAAACCATATCTCCAGAAGGATATTGATACTTTGGAGAGAGTTCAGAGAAGAGCTACTAAATTAGTACATGGATTGCAGGATAAAACTTACCAGGACAGGTTAAAGGACCTTAACATGTATAGCTTGGAAGAAAGACGAGACAGAGGGGATATGATAGAAACCTTTAAATACATAAAGGGAATCAACAAGGTAAAAGAGGAGAAAATATTTAAAAGAAGAAAAACTGCTACAAGAGGACATCGTTTTAAATTAGAGGGGCAAAGGTTTAAAAGTAATATCGGGAAGTATTACTTTACTGAGAGAATAGTGGATGCATGGAATTGCCTTCCTGCAGAAGTGGTAGCTACAGTGAAGGAGTTTAGACATAAAAGGGATAGGCATAAGTCCATCCTTCATATAAGATAGGGCCAGGGGCTATTCATAGTATTCAGTATATTGGGCAGACTATATGGGCCAAATGGTTCTTATCTGCCAACACATTCTATGTTTCTATATAGAATTACTGTGCCTCAGTATTAAAGGACAGTCTAATATATCACCGTATGCATCTTATTCAACTGCTGACACAATCCCCTTTAACCCCTTCACAATGGCCATACAGCTATATACAAACCGGATTCCAAAAAGTTGGGACACTATACAAATCGTGAATAAAAACTGAATGCAATGATGTGGAGGTGCCAACTTCTAATATTTTAATCAGAATAGAACATAAATCACGGAACAAAAGTTTAAACTGAGAAAATGTACCATTTTAAGGGAAAAATATGTTGAATCAGAATTTCATGGTGCCAACAAATCCCCAAAAAGTTGGGACAAGGCCATTTTCACCACTGTGTGGCATCTCCCCTTCTTACAACACTCAACAGACGTCTGGGGACCGAGGAGACCAGTTTCTCAAGTTTAGAAATAGAAATGCTAGCAGTTCCAAATATAAAAAAATATTACTGGGCTACACACCTTAGAAGACTGCCAGCATGGTCCAATATGTATGCGTACTCCAGATGGATGGAAATAGAGAAGTTATGGATAGCCCCTGTACATCCGAATTCACTCATTTGGTACTCCCTGCAGCCTTCACTTAGACCTGAGCTATTGGGCCCTATGTCTTTTACATGTAACTTGTGGTTGAGATGTAACAGACTGTTCTCGCTTGCATCGGAAAAATCTTCTATGATCTCCTTTCTGTATAACCCACTATTTAAGTTAGGTATGCACACAGCTTTTCTTAAAACATGGTTTCCCAGGAAGCTGTTCAGATTTGCGGATGTTGTGAACTATAGGACTCTGGGCTTTTTCTCATTCGATGAGGTACGCTCCTTGCATCAACTACCAGAGTCTTATAGGTATCAATATATGCAGATTTGCCTTTTTTTTCAGACCTCTTTCACTCAACGAAGGTGTCAACCCCTACGCCATTTGAGAAACTATGTAAATTGACGGTCACAACGAAGGGTCTCATTTCAGACATTTATCTTATCCTCTCATCCTCCTCTGTCACTCACTCCTACATGACTAAATGGGAAGCACTTCTAGGCCATCCTATAGCATATGCGGAATGGAAACAGATATGGGAACGGGCAGCAAAGTCGTCCTCGTGTGTCACATATAGGGAAAACACATATAAAGTGCTTATGTTTTGGTATCATACCCCACAGCTATTAAAACACTTTAGCCAAGATATCTCTGATAGATGTTGGAGGTGTATGGTAGGTGAGGGGACCCACCTCCACATTTTCTGGGAGTGTCCTGTGATTGTGCCCTTTTGGAGAATGGTGGAGTCTGTCTTTTTTCAACTCCTCGCAATTCGTTTTCCTTTTACACCTTTTTTTTACTTATTGAATATGCCAAAAATGTCATTAAAAAAAACAATTCCTTCTCTTAGTCCTTCAGGTGTTAACGGCGGCCAGACACCTAATTGCGAGGTTTTGGTTGAGGGCAGACGCGCCTACCCGAATGGACCTCATAGATAGTGTTAGGGAAGTTAGGAAAATGGAATACTTAACTGCATGTATTACTAACTCAGTCGATAGATTTACAAAGATCTGGCAAACATGGGATGACGCTTTTAATCACTTACAATAATAGACCTTTGGTTATCGGTTAGCTTGTTGTTCTTCCCCCTTCCTATAATTTCCGCCGTGTGTCGTGTCGTTGTAATTGTCCTTTGTCCTTTTGTTGTTTCAGCTCTTAATGCGTTTATTGGCTTCAGATGCAAAATGTATGTTTTGTATACTAATGTGCATTTTTGATATTGAAGTTATACAGCATAATATTGTACCTGTATTGCCTCTTGCGAATGTGCAATGAGACAAAGTACCTGTACTATTTTTTCATTGATAAAAAATCAATAAAATAAACAATTAAAAAGAAATAGAAATGCTCTCCCATTCTTGTCTAATACAGGCCTCTAACTGTTCAATCGTCTTGGGCCTTCTTTGTTGCACCTTCCTCTTTATGATGCGCCAAATGTTCTCTATAGGTGAAAGATCTGGATTGCAGACTGGCCATTTCAGTACCCGGATCCTTCTCCTACGCAGCCATGATGTTGTGATTGATGCAGAATGTGGTCTGGCATTATCTTGTTAAAAAATGCAGGATCTTCCCTGAAAGAGATGATGTCTGGATGGGAGCATATGTTGTTCTAGAACCTGAATATATTTTTCTGCATTGATGGTGCCTTTCCAGACATGCAAGCTGCCCATGCCCCACACACTCATGCAACCCCATACCATCAGAGATGCAGGCTTCTGAACTGAGCGTTGATAACAACTTGGGTTGTCCTTGTCCTCTTTGGTCCGGATGACATGGCGTCCCAGATTTCCAAAAAGAACTTCGAATCATGACTCCTCTGACCACAGAACAGTCTTCCATTTTGCCACACTCCATTTTAAATAATCCCTGGCCCAGTGAAAACGCCTGAGCTTGTGGATCTTGCTTATAAATGGCTTCTTCTTTGCACTGTAGAGTTTCAGCTGGCAACGGCGAATGGCACGGTGGATTGTGTTCACTGGCAATGGTTTCTGGAAGTATTCCTGAGCCCATTCTGTGATTTCCTTTACAGTAGCATTCCTGTTTGTGGTGCAGTGTCGTTTAAGGGCCCGGAGATCACGGGCATCCAGTATGGTTTTACGGCCTTGACCCTTACGCACAGAGATTGTTCCAGATTCTCTGAATCTTCGGAGGATGTTATGCACAGTTGATGATGATAGATGCAAAGTCTTTGCAATTTTTCGCTGGGTAACACCTTTCTGATATTGCTCCACTATCTTTCTGCGCAACATTGTGGGAATTGGTGATCCTCTACCCATATTGGCTTCTGAGAGACACTGCCACTCTGAGAAGCTCTTTTTATACCCAATCATGTTGCCAATTGACCTAATTAGTGTTAATTGGTCTTCCAGCTCTTCGTTATGCTCAAATTTACTTTTTCCAGCCTCTTATTGCTACTTGTCCCAACTTTTTGGGGATTTGTTGACACCATGAAAATTTGAATCAATGTATTTTTCCTTTAAAATGATACATTTACTCGGATTAAACGTTTGATCTGGCATCTACGTTCTATTACAAATAAAATATTGACATTTGCCATCTCCACATCATTGCATTCAGTTTTTATTCACAATTTGTTTAGTGTCCTAACTTTTTTGGAATCCGGTTTGTTCGTGCTATTTGCACATACCCTGTGCAGCTACCACGTATATAAACGTCATGGCAGCTCTTTAAGCACTTGGATTAAAGCTTCTGCCCTGCACTGCTGCTGTCACGGACAACGTACAGTCCAGTAATGCTGGCAAGGGACCAATCAGAGTGGTTCCTTGTCGGCGATCACTCCAATTGCTTAGTCTATGCAGACTAACCAATCGGATCGCGGCAGTGTAAAAATGCCGGTTTCAGTCTCTGATCTGCACTCTGCAGATTAGAGCCTGAAATCAGGCATCAGCTAATCTGTGCTGGCTGTGCCACTTCTATTCCGGCCCCGCCTCTTCTGTGCCAGCCGTGCCCCTTATAATCATAAGGGGCACGGCCGTCTGTGCCCCATATGTGCCCCCTCCATGCTGGTTGTACCCCCTCCTTTTTGGCCCTGCCCCATTTGTGCCCCCTGCCCTTGATGTGGGCCCCCTGCTGTATTTGATGGCGGCAGCTTAGCAGTGAGTGTCAGCTGTATGCTGACACTCTGCTGCAACCCCTTAGATGCTGCAGTTAGCTGCATCCAAGGGTTAAACAGAGGGAAGGGGCTCCCTCCATTAACCATCAGGCTGCTGAGCTGCGATGGCACCGGCCCGATGGTTATGCAAGAGCATTGCAAAGTATAGTACAGCCATCAGCCCCACTGGATCTTCAAGATCCAAGTGGGACTTAATAAAAAAAGTGTGAAAATAAAAAAAGTTAAAAAATAAAATAAATGTAATTTAAAAATAAAATAAATTGCCTTTTCCTAAATCCACTCATTTATAAAAGATTAAAAAATAAACACATATTAGGTATCACCACGTCCTTAACAACCAGCTCTATAAATATATCACATGATGCACCCCGTCCAATAAACACTATAAAAAAATTTCAATAAAACTGTGTCAAAAAAAGGAATTTTTTGTCACCTTACATCACAACAACTGCAACACCAAGCGATCAAAAATGCATATGCCCCCTAAAATAGTACCAATCAAACCGTCACCTTATCCCGCAAAAAATGAGATCCTACCTAAGACATATTTAGTCAAAAAATAAAAAAAACAATGGCTCTCAGACTATGGAGACATAATTTATTTTGTTTGTTTGTTTCAGAAATGCTATTGTGTAAAACTTAAATAATAAAAAGTATACATATTAGGTATTGCCACGTCTGTAACAATCTTCTCTATAAAAATATCACATGATCTAATCCCTCAGGTGAACGCTGTAAAAATAAATAAATAAAAACTGTTCCAAAACAGCCAATTTTGTGGTCACCTTGCCCCATAAAGTGTAATAATGAATAATCAAAAAATCATATGTACCCAAAAATGGTACCAATAAATACATCAACTTTTTCTGCAAAACACGAGCCCCTGCACAAGACGATTGGCAGAAAAATAAACAAAATGTTCAGAAAATAGAGGCACAAAAATTTGTTTTAAAAAATGCTTTATTATGTTAAACTAAAACAAAAACAAACAAAGTAGACCTATTTTATATTATTGCGTCCGTAACAACCTGCTCTAAAAACATAGCACATGATCTACTCTGTCAGATAAATGTTGTAAAAAATAAAAATGGTGCCAAAATAGCCATTTTTGGTTACCTTCCCTCACAAAAAAACACAATATAGAGCAATTAAAAATCATATTTACCTCAAAATAGTACCAATAAAACTGGCACCTTATCCCCTAGTTTCCAAAATGGGGTCACTTTTTGGGAGTCCTACTGTAAGGGTGCATTAGTGCAGTGTTTCCCAACCAGTGTGCCTCCAGCTGTTGCAAAACTACAACTCCCAGCATGCCTGGACAGCCTTTGGCTGTGCAGGCATGCTGGGAGTTGTAGTTTTGCAACAGCTGGAGGCACACTGGTTGGGAAACACTGCATTAGTGGAGCTTCAAATGGGACATGACATCTAAAAACCAGTCTAGCAAAATCTGCTTTCCAAAAACCCTATGACGCTCCATTTTTTCTGTGCCCTGCAATGTGCCCCTACATCAGTTTACGACCACATGTGGGGTATTTCTGTAAACCGCAGAATCAAGGTAATAAATATTGAGTTTTGTTTGGCTGTTAACCTTCGATATGTTAAAGAAAAAAAATTATTAAAATGGAAAATCTGCCAAAAAAGTGAAATTAGAAATTTCATCTCCATTTTCCTTTAATTCCTGTGGAACACCTAAAGGGTTAACAAAGTTTGTAAAATCAGTTTAGAGTAACTTGAGAAGTGTAGTAATGGGGTCATTTATGGGGTTTTTTCACTATGTATGCCCCACAAAGTGACTTCAGACCTGAACTGGTCCTTAAAAAGTGGGTTTTTGAAATTTTCCTAGAAATTTTAAGAATTGCTTCTAAAATTCTAAGCCTTCTAACGTCCTAAAAAATTAAAATTACATTTACAAGATGATGCCAACATAAAGTAGGGAAATGTTAAGTAATAAATATTTTATGAGGTATCGCTTACTGTTTTAAAAGCAGAGAAATGTGTCATGAGAAAACAATCTCCGAATGGTTTGGATAAGTAAAAGCATTCCAAAGTTAATAGCACATAAAGTGACACATATCAGAATTGCAAAATTAGACATGGTCATGAAGGTGAAAAATGGTTTGGTCTTGAAAGGGTTAATTCTTTAGTTGATATATAGAATTACTGTGTCTCAGTATTAAGGGGCAGTCTAAAATATATTGCCATCTGCATCCTTCGACTGCTGACACATTTGCAGTAAATAACTTATTTTAGGTATAGAATTGCTATGCCTCTGTATTAAAGGGTGGGCATTTGCAGTTAATCTGTTATATTTCTAATTCAGTTACTGTACACTATGGCACAAGGCCCAGGAGGACCCGACTACTGACACAGACACATAGAAAAGCTAGACAAAGCTAAACAAAATCATTCCGGGATAATGTTTTGTGGACAGAAGAGACAAAGAGAGAGCTTTTTGGTAAAGCACATCATTTTAGTGTTTACTGAAAACGGAACGAGACCTACAAAGAAAAGAACACAGTACCTACAGTCCTATATGGTGGAGGGTCAAGTATGTTGTTTGCTGCCTCTGGCACTGGGTGCCTTGACTGTATGCAAGGCATCTTGAAATCTGTAGATTACTAGTGCATTTTGGGTCGCAATGTAGGGCCCAGTGTCAGAAAGCTACGTTTGCATCCTAGGTCATGGGTCCAGCAGTACAATGACCCCAAACATACTTCAAGAAGCACCCAGAAACGGATGGGAACAAAGCACTGGAAAATATCAGGGGGGCCAACACTTTCAGCCATGACTGTATATATAATATATATATTTATCTTTTTGTCTAACTTCACTCACAGCTATAGCCACTTGTAGATCCAATGTACCAGTGTATGCTGTGACCTCCCCCGTGTGTACAGATGTCCTGGGTTCCATTCTTGACTAACCAGGATCAAACCAAACCAACTAATGAATTGTGTCATCTTATAAACAATAAACATATTTTTTCCCAAACCTTACTTCTGGTACCAAAAGTATTGTGAACTCTGAGATTCGGGAAAAAAATAGACTTAAAGGGACTCTGTCACCAGTTTCTAACCCCCCCTTTTATAACTATGGTTCTCTCCATGGTCCCCTTCTCATTACAAAGCTGTTGTTATAAGTTAAATCCGCCGTGTAGTTTTCATAAAAATCGCTTTTATCTAACCTGTCAATCTTCAGGATAAGGTGCCCAGGGCGTTTCTGATGGTCTGAATCTGCCGCTCTTCGCCGCCGCCGTTGGTGCCCAGCTCCTCCCATGATCCTTTCAGCGCCACCTCGATGTAATGCAATCCGCCTCCGGCTCTCCTCAGTGCCCCCTCCTCCTTTGCAAAGATCTCGCGCGTGCGCACAGGCCTGTGCCTGATGCGCCCGTGCGGACGTTTAGATTCTGCCTCGTTGAGCGAAGTGCGCATGCACGCGCGAACATGCGCGCACGCGCGAACATGCGCGAACGCGCGCGAATGCGCACTTCGCTCCACGAGGCAGAATCTAAACGTCCGCACGGGCGCATCAGGCACAGGACGCACGCGCGCGCGCGAGATCTTTGCAAAGGAGGAGGGGGCACTGAGGAGAGCCGGAGGCGGATTGCATTACATCGAGGTGGCGCTGAAAGGATCATGGGAGGAGCTGGGCACCAACGGCGGCGGCGAAGAGCGGCAGATTCAGACCATCAGAAACGCCCTGGGCACCTTATCCTGAAGATTGACAGGTTAGATAAAAGCGATTTTTATGAAAACTACACGGCGGATTTAACTTATAACAACAGCTTTGTAATGAGAAGGGGACCATGGAGAGAACCATAGTTATAAAAGGGGGGGTTAGAAACTGGTGACAGAGTCCCTTTAACAAATGAGTGAGATCCCATCAATCAGTGCAAAACATGTCATTTGGCCGACATTCATGATACAAATAGAGGTGATCTTACCCCGATGATGTCTTTAATGGCGGTAAGATCTTTGTTAGATAGCTAGATGTTTTCTAGTCCTTGCTATGCAGTTTCTAACATCACTTGTCTGTAAAATCCTGTCTTGTGAAAGTTCTAAGGGAGAGAGAATGATGACTGAACCCTAGTTTGTTCCAGTAGATTCTGGGGCACTCCGATTCTGGATCTAGCTGGTACCGAAAGTAATAGGCTGATACAACAAACTGTATTCTCTCTTTGCAGGACCAATCTCTCTCTCACCTGGCCTGAAGATCTTTCTTGTACAGTTTCTCCCTGATGCCAAGGATACTCCTGAAATTAGCAGAGAAAAATGCTCAGATCACCATGGTTGTTCAATTATAGCCAAAAATGATCATGGTTCCTTCTCCTCCTCAGTTTATTAGCGGGTGATTTCTGGACTCTACCATCTACTCAAGATGTTCTGTGTCAGGGTTCAGTCTTTCACCTGGACACTCTTCAAAAACGGCCAACTGTTTGGAGGCTGAAAATATATTGAAAGGAAAAATGGTCTTTTTGATCCAATAGTGTCTACCTTGCTGCTTAGTCTCAATTATCTTGCATCTAGGAGATATCTCGGCACCTAGAAATCTTTATCTTTTTGCATGGGATAAATCGAACCCTGTGATTCCTCTCAACATTCCTGTTGTACTGGACTTTTTGTAGGTCCTGATGGAAGCTTCATTTGAACCTATCTCGGACATCTCCCTAAAACTTCTCTCGTATAAGACTGTATTTGTCCTTGTGGCCCAGAAGGGTAGGGGAAATTCAAGCCTTCTTCTTATGATTTTAGAAGACAGGGTCATTTTCAAGCACTGGCCAGCAGCTTTTCTCCCCAAAGTGGTGTCATTGTTTCATTATTGGCAGGAAGTTTCTCGGCCATCCTTTTGCCCATCTTCTACTGATAAAGTTCTCAAGTTTCACAATTTGGATGTCCACAGGCATACCCTTGGCTACTTTACCTTAAGACCCCTAAGCAGTTCTGGAAAACAAACTAACTCTGCCTCCAGTATTAGGGCACAAACAATGGGTTTGCTGCTAGTAAAACAGTGTTTTGCTATCAACAGAAGGGATTGTCCCCACTTGAAGACTGCAGAGCACATTCCACAAGAGCTGTTTATACAGTACCTTCTGGGCAGATGGTGCTTTAGCTTCCATTGAGTAAATGTGTTGGGCAGCCACTTGGGAAAAAGCAATGACCCTCTTTTAACATTATGAACTGGACATTTTAACCAACCAGTACTTATGTTTGTCAATCTGACCCTAATTGATTTTCTTTTGTTATTCCTTCTGACTGTGTCATTGTGATGGTCCCAGAAAACGTTGAAATTACTGTTACCAGTAATTGGGTTTTACAATAGCCTCTAGAAATTCCCTGGGGTTTCCCACTCTTTGTTTTTTTTTCTGATGTATTGCCTGTAGTGATGATCGAGCATGCTCGGCCAAACACCAAGGATCTGCTGCACCGCAACAGGCTGGAAGAGGTAATGGGGTGGAAAAAGGGAGAAGGTGGGCCACACCAAACAGGCCTGCAACTGTTCCATGGAGCTCTGCCTTGCGGAAATCTCCCTTGCAAAGGGGTAGGTGTTCCGCAGTATGGAGTTTTCTTGAGGAAAGTGCAGACGACATAAGAATAGTAGTATGCAAACCGTCCCAAAATGAGCCGGGACGTGAACACTACCTCACCACCACCAGCATGATCTGCCACAAGGCATCCAAGCACCATAATAAGTGGGACGAACGCCTGGGTCCAAAATCTGTGTCTGCGGGTCACACCACTGCCTCCTCTTCCGCTGTATTACATGCTGGCCAATCCCCTGTCGAAGGTGCAGGCTTGGATGCCTCCCGCCCTGCACCTGGATCTTTGCAAGCACTATCAGCGACCACATCCACTTCCGTGTCCCAGCGCAGCGTCCAAATGTCCTTACCCCAGGCATTTGAACGCAAGCGCAAATACCCAGCCACCCACCCACAGGCCATAGCACTAAATGCGCAGCTTTCCAAATTACTGGCCCTGGAAATGTTGCCATTTAGGCTTGTCGACACTGAGGCCTTCCGCAGCCTGATGTCAGCGGCCGTCGCACATTATGCAGTCCCCAGCCACCACTATTATTCAAGGTGTGCCGTGCCCACCTTACACCAACATGTGTCCCTGACCAACGCAGTTACTGGGTAGGTCCACTTAACCACGGACACATAGACAAGTGCATTCGGCCAAGGATGCTACATTTCCTGACGGCACTCTGGGTGAATGTTGTGGAGTCCGGGAGCGAGTCATACCATGAGATGGCAAAGGTGCTACCAACGCCAAGGATTGCAGGCCCTAATACCATCAGGGTTTCCGCCTTCACCTACATTAGTGGCTCCAACCCCCACTTCTCCTCCTCCTCCAGTTCCACCTCTGAATTATTCGCATGCAGCACCAGTCAGTCATCAGTCGGTAGCTGAAACCAGTGTAGTACTGCAGTGGGGAAGCGGCAACAGGCAGTGCTGAAGCTGATATGCTTAGGGGAAAAACAGCACACAGCCGAAGTGCTGTGGCATGGGATAAAAGACCAGACTGAGCTGTGGCTCTCGCCGCTCAACCTAAAACGAGGCATGGTTGTCTCTGATAATGGCCTTAATTTGATGGGGGCTTTGGAGCCTGGGAAGCTCACACAAATCCTATGCCTAGCCCACGTCTTAAACTTTGTGGTTCAGCGGTTTGTCAAAACTTGCCCCAATTTGCCTGAGCTACTGGTGAAGATGTGCCGTGTGTGTGCACATTTCTGCAAATCATCGACAGCTTCAGCCGGTCTGTCAATGCTGCAGCAGTGCTTGAAATTACCAGCTCAACGGCTGTTGTGCGACATGAGCACACGCTGGACTCTAGATTTCACAAGTTGGCCAGGCTGTGTGAGCAGCAGAGTGCACTAGTGAAATACCAGCTGCAACATGGTCGTCACCTTTCCAGTCAGCTTCCGCTATAAACAAACGAGGAGTGGGCATGGATGTCTGACTTCTGTGAGGTTTAAGAAACTTTGAGGAATCAACACAGATGGTGAGCGGTTGTCACGGATGGTGTAACAGAAAACAAGAAGTTACAAATAAGTATCCCACTGGCTTGATCCAAAACTAAGGAACAAAAGGGTGACCCCTATTAAAGCCCTGACGCTCTCCCTGTCTTCTCAGCCCATGCAGAGATCTCAGTGATAGAAGGTTGCATGTCCACGTACCTAGACTGAATGACACCTGCAAACCCTATAATAGTGAGGGCACATGACCACCAGCTCCCTGCACTTAATACGGAGGGAGTCAGGGTCACCTAGAAGAAAGCCAACAGGAAAACAATAAATACAGAAATAGACTTATCTGAAAACCCAGCTGTAGCAACTTCTAGCAGAGAACACAATCCAGGATGTAATATGAACCGCAAGGTGAGGGGGAGGAGATATATAGGGAGGCAATCACTGCTAATAGATGACAGCTGGGAGAGGGAGGAGAGATGTTAAAACGAAAGCAAAACAAAAGAAGATCATGCAGGAGGTACTATCAGAACTTCTCAAAGACCTGGTGGTGACAGTACCCCTCCCTCTACGAGTGGACTCCGGACACTCAGAGCCCACCTTCTCAGGATGGGACCTATGGAATGCCCTGAGAAGACGAGTGGCCTTAATGTCCGCCACTGGAACCCACATCCTCTCCTCAGGACCATAACCCTCCCAATGAACAAGGTACTGAAGAGAACCCGCGGACAATACGAGAGTCCACAATCCTAGAGACCTGAAATTCAAGATTACCATCATCCACAATCGGAGGAGGAGGCAAAGAGGAGGGTACAGTGGGTTGGACATAAGGTTTTAATAGGGATTTGTGAAAAACATTAAGGATCTTCCAAGTCTGAGGAAGATCAAGACGGTAGGCAACGGGATTGATGACTGACAAGATTTTGTAAGGCCCAATAAACTTAGGACCCAACTTCCAGGAGGGAACCTTCAATTAGATATTCTTAGTAGACAACCATACAAGATCACCAACATTCATATCCGGACCAGGCACACGTCTCTTATCCGCCACACACTTATATCTCACTCATGCTCTTTAGATTATCCTTAATCTTTTTCCAAATAGATGACAAAGACGAGGAGAATCTCTCCTCATCAGTTAATCCAGAAGCCCCCTCTCCAGAGAATGTCCCAAACTGAGGATAAAACCCATATGCACCACACAATGGTGACTTATCAGAGGACTCCTGACGACGGTTATTTAAAGCAAACTCGGCAAGGGAGAGAAAAGAACACCAATCCTCTTGATTCTACGCCACAAAACAATGCAGATATGTCTCCAGATTCTGATTGACGCGCTCTGTCTGGTCATTCGACTGCAGGTGGAAAGCAGAAGAGAATGACAACCGAACCCCCAAGCGAGAACAGAAGGCCTTATGGAAACAAACTGCGTGCCCCTATCAGAGACTATGTCTGAAGGGATACCATGCAGTTTGACAATGTGATCAATAAAAGCCTGCGCCAGCGTTTTAGCAGGAAAAGGAACAAAATGTGCTATTTTGCTAAAACGGTCCACCACCACCAGAATCACAGTCTTCCCCGAGGAACGAGGCAGATCCGTAATGAAATCCATGGACAGATGTGTCGAAGGACGGGAAGGAATGGGTAACGGAAGGAGAGGACCCGATGGCCGTGAATGAGGGACTTTGGCATGAGCGCAGGTCTCGCAGGCTGCCACAAAACCCTCAACCGACTTACGAAGAGTCGGCCACCAGAATCTCCGAACAATGAGATCCACTGTGGCTCTACCCCCCGGGTGCCCAGCAAGGACAGTATCGTGGTGCTCCTTAAAAACCTTGTGTTGTAAAGCGAGAGGCACAAACAACCTCCCAGGAGGACAAAGATCAGAAGCCTCTGCCTGGGCTGCCTGAACCTCTGCCCCCCTATTCAGGATAAAGAGCAGACACAACCACCCCTTCAACCAAAATGGGACCTGGATCTTCAAAGTTCCCCTCTCCCAGAAAACAACGTGACAGGGCATCAGCCTTCACATTCTTAACCCCAGGGCGGAACGTGACAACAAAATTAAACCTTGAAAAAAACAAAGACCATCTGGCCTGTCTCGGGTTCAGACGCTTGGCTGACTCCAAGTAGGCCAGATTCTTATGGTCGGTAAACACGGTAATAGGGTGTCTGGCTCCCTCTAGCTAATGGCGCCATTCCTCAAAGGCTAACTTGATGGCCAACAACTCCCTATCTCCCACATCGTAATTTCTCTCTGCGGAGGAGAGTTTCTTCGAGAAAAAGGCACACGGTCGCCATTTGGCAGGAGAGGGACCCTGAGACAAGACCGCACCCACACTCACCTCAGAAGCGTCCACCTCAACTATGAAGGGCAGAGAGATATCATATGTTGTACCAAGATGGGAGCGGAAGCAAAACTCTCCTTGATACTAGAAAAGGCCTTACGCTCCTCTACCGACCAGGAGGAAAAATCTACCCCCTTTCTAGTCATATCAGTGAGTGGTTTAACAACAGAGGAATAATTCAAAATAAACTTCCTGTAATAATTGGCAAATGCGCATCAGCGCCTTCTGATTCTCAGGAAACTCCCACTCAAGCACCACGCAGACCTTCTCGGGGTCCATGCGAAAACCAGAAGCGGAGAGAAGAAACCCCAGAAATTGAATTTCTGGAACCGCAAACACACATTTTTCCAGTTTAGCGTACAATTTATTCTCCCGCAGAATGAGCAAGACCTGACGTAAGGTGGTCCTTTATGAGTTTTGAAATCGGGAGAAAAAAAAATCAAAATGTCATCTAGATGCACTAGTACAAATTTCCCCATTAAATGATAAAAAATGCTGTTCAGAAAATGCTGAAAGACGGCTGGAGCATTCATCAAACCAAAAGGCATAACCAAATTCTCAAAATGGCCCTCAGGGGTATTGAAGGCCGTCTTCCATTCGTCTCCTTCTCTGACCCTGACCAGGTTGTATGCCCCTCTTAAATCCAACTTGGAAAAAACTTTCGCCCCAACAATCTGGTTAAACAGGTCCGGAATCAGAGGAAGCGGATAAGGGTCTTGAATTGTGAAACTGTTCAGCTCCCTGAAATCCAGACATGGTCTTAAAGAACCATCTTTTTTCTTAACAAAGAAAAAAACAGCGGCAACAGGTGACTTTGAGGGTCGTATGTGTCCCTTTCTCAGGCTCTCAGAGATATAAGCATGCATAGCAACCCTTGGGAGAGATTGTATAAATGAGATTTAGGCAGCTTGGCGCCTGGGATGAGATTAATAGGGCAATTGTGCTGCCTGTGAGGGGGCAACTCCTGAACACCACTCTCAGAAAACACATCCGAAAATTCAGAGAGAAAAGATGGTACAGTCTTAGTGGAAACCTCTGAACAGATGTCGTGAGGCAATTCTCTCTGCAAAAGTCACTCCAACCATTTATTTGCCTCGCTTGCCAATCAATGGTGGGGTTATGTTTAGTGAGCCAGGGTAGCCCCAACACTAGAGGAGTAGGCAACCCGCTTAAGACGAAACATGACACATCCTCAACATGAATATCACTCACAATCAAACGGATATTGTGAACTATGCCCTTTAACAATTTCTGAGAAAGTGGAGTGGAATCAATAGCAAAAACAGGTATAGCCTTTCCCAAAGTGCATACCTGGAAACCATGTGTTATAGCAAATTGATTATCAATGAGATTGACAGCTGCTCCACTATCAACAAAAATCTCACAAAAAAAATGTCTTGCTCTCTATCGCCACCCTGGCAGGTAGGACAAAACGGGAACTACAAGCAAACGGAAAACCTTCATTTTCCGCATCAACCTTGCCAATAGTAACAGATGGAATGTTTTTAGAGGATTTTTGTTTTTTTGTTTCTTTATTACTCTCAAAAAACTGCCTGAATCTCCTAGAGGGACAAACATTTGCCAAATGATTTATACCTCCACAACAGAAACAAACCCTCCTCCGAGAGTTGAATCTTCTATTGTCAGAGGCAAGCAAACCCAGTTGCATTGGCTCCTGCTCAGAGGGGATTGAGAGAGACCGAGACCCCTGCGCACTGAATGAGACCGCCGCACTGTCCTTGGACTGAGTATGACAGGAAGGAGTGATCTCTCCTCTCTCTCTGACGCCTGTCAAAACGACCGGCCCGAGACATGGCGGACTCCAAGAAGGCAAATGCATCTTTCAATCCCTCTGAAAGACCATGGCAAAATTGACTTCGGAGTGCAGCATCATTCCAACCAGTATCAGCTGCCCATCTCCAAAATTCTGAACAGTATATCTCTGCGGACTGTTTACCCTGGCATAAAAGACGCAGATTAGATTCAAAGGTAAATTAACGTGGATAGCTCACCACCTTTCTCTATATGGCGATGGTGCTCTAGTCAGAATAAATAGTGAATGAATAAATGTGAGACTGGCACTCGCTATGTGGGTCACATCCACAGCATTTATTCTCAATAAAATAAAATTTGAACAGCAAGTATAATCGCACTGTAAAAGATATATTCACACTATAAAAATATCACACTATTAATACATCACAAATTATGGATTATTGATATTGATGCGTTTTGCATGCGTTTTTTGAGTAACACATGCGTTTTTTATGTATGTTCTTCATATTATTGCGATTAATACATCTAAGGCCTCGTTCACATCAGCGTTCAGCCTTTCCGTTCTCCTGCTCCGTTATAGGAGCAGGAGAACGGAAAGGACGGACTCGGCACATAACTGAGACGAGCGGAGCCTACGGACCCCATAGACTATAATGGGGTCCGTTAGGTTTACGCTCAGAAAATGATTTTGGAGCGGAGACAAAAGTCCTGCATGCACTACTTTCGTCTCCGCTCCAAAATCATTTTCTGAGCGTAAACCTAACGGACCCCATTATAGTCTATGGGGTCCGTAGGCTACCAGGTTGCCAAATATAAAAAAAAATTAAAATATATATAAAAGCCCCCAATAAAATTAAATTACATATAGCACAAAAAGGGAAAGTATACTGCAGTCTTGTCTGCGATCTATATTGATAGAAAACACATTCATGGAACTTTAATGTCAACGTAATTTTTCTATATCCTTTAGAGCTCTATATTTTCAGAGTGATCCGTTGTTTTCTAAGTAGAAACGGGGAGGTGGGGTAATTGAATTTTATTGGGGGCTTTCATATATATATTTTTTCATTTTTTAATATTTGGCAACCTGGTAGCAATTTTTCCTGTATTAGATGTATTAATCCCAATAATATGAAGAACATACATAAAAAACGCATGTGTTGCTCAAAAACCGCATGCAAACGCATCAATACCACAATGACAAAATACACATTCCAGTCCAGGTTTTGAGGAGGACCTGTGGCGGTATAAAAGGACGTGACGTTGTAGCAGGGATATAGCCACTGAGGAAGGGGAGCGAAGTCCCCGAAACGCGTCTGGCGTTATACCCCTGCTGTGATAAGGAATCTGGATACCATTAGGACAATTTAAAAACCATCTTCAAACTTGGAGTGCTCCAATTTCTGCTACTGTGAGTACTATCTGACTTGAACACCGGAATAAAGACATCAAATCTCGCGATATCTATGGAGAGATCACATGACACATACCAGAGAGCAAGGACGCCGGGAAGCAGCGACAGCCGTGCGGTGGTAAGAGGAGAGCTGGATAACGGGACTGCTGGGCATCAACATATAACCGGTAAGCGATATTTTCCCCCAGCACCAACCACCAGGTGATATTGCTGCCAGTACCACTATAAGCGCTGAGAGAGGCACTCTGCTCCACTTGGACCAGACTGCGATTTAATGTGGACACTATACGTCAAATAGACGGACCTTTGGGAGCTTTTACCATCTGAACGCAGATTACATTCAAAATTTAAACACTGTCCAAAGGCCAATACGGAACTTATTGACCACACAGGTCACAAAAGATTTGGGTAACACAACCATACCCAGCTGAAAGGACTCTTATCCTTTTAGGCGTTGTTTCACATAGAAGATTTTATCCTACATATAGGACCCTATTACCAGTGGATTGCCTTTTATATATAATTTTATGGGACATTTTATATGTGATTATAATCCATAATTTGTGATGTATTAATAGTGTGATATTTTTATAGTGTGAATATATCTTTTACAGTGTGATTATACTTGCTGTTCAAATTTTATTTTATTGAGATTAAATGCTGTGGCTGTGACCCACATAGCGAGTGCCAGTCTCACATTTATTAATTCGCAGATTAGATTCAGCCAGAGCAATACGATCCGGATCATCATATATCTGACCCAGGGCTACAAAAAATGTATCCACTGATCGGAGGGGCCGTGCCCCCACCGGCAGTGGAAATGCCCAAGACTGAGCGTTATCCCTGAGCAATGAGATGATGATCCCCACCCTGCTCCTCATCACCAGAGAAATGAGGAAGTAGGCGAAAATGGAGTTTGCAAGCCTCTCTAAAACAAACAAAAATCTCACTACCCCCAGAGAAGGTATCCGGAAGTGAGATCTTAGGCTCAGAACAAACTCCATGAACGCAAGCAGAACCGATCACCTGAAACTGAGATACAGTTTTTCGGAGCTCTGCGACCTCCAGTGAAAGAGTACCACTATTATAGGGAACATAGGGAGAGCTTCGGGGCCAGTCGGATCCTTATTTGTAACTTCTTGTTTTCTGTTACACCATCCGTGACATTATAAACCGCCAAAACCGTCTTAAGCATGGATCCAGTTTTAGCCTTGACGGACCGCATGCGGGATCCATGCTTAAGACGGTTTTGGCGGTTTATAATGTCACGGATGGTGTAACAGAAAACAAGAAGTTACAAATAAGGATCCGACTGGCCCTGAAGCTCTCCCTATCTTCTCAGCCCATGCAAAGATCTCAGTGATAGAAGGTTGCATGTCCACGTACCTAGACTGAATGACACCTGCAAACCCTATAATAGTGAGGGGAGGTGGGGTAATTGACACGACCTCCAGCTCCCTGCACTTAATACGGAGGGAGTCAGGGTCACCTAGAACCAAGCCAACAGGAAAACAACAAATACAGAAATAGACTTATCTGAAAACCCAACTGTAGCAACTTCTAGCAGAGAACACAATCCAGGATGTAATATAAACCACAAGGTGAGGGGGAGGAGATATATAGGGAGGCAATCACTGCTAATAGATGACAGCTGGGAGAGGGAGGAGAGATGTCAAAATGAAAGCAAAGCAAAAGAAGATCATGCAGGAGGTACTGAAGAACGTCTATCAGAACTTCTCAAAGATCTGGTGGTGACAGTGGCGATAACACTATTATCAGCATAACCATCGGACTTCTGTGTCTACTCAAACGGTCGCTGCTCACAATTAAGGATGACGCTTTGCATGTGGAAATGGGGGAAGACATTACTCAGGGTGATAGCCAGACCACCCTCAGTTCGTCTTCTCAGCGCGAATTAGATGATGAAGAGGAGAAGGAGCAAGAAGTTTAATTCCACCTGTTCTGCGTGGTTGGGTAGAAGAGGATGAGGAGATTGCTGTCGTCATCAGGAGGATCACTCTCAAAGTCTTGCCTGTTGGTATTCTGGCACACATGGCTTACTTCATGTTAGGCCGCCTTTCCCGCGACCTGTGCATTTTGCGCATTTTAGACAACACGGATTACTGGTTGTTCACCCTTCTTGACCCCCACTACAAAGAGAACTTCTCATTTCTTATTCCTCTGGGTGAGAGGTTGAGCAAAATGGTGTAATACCAGAAAATCCTTGTTGAAAAATTGCTCCAAAACTTTCCATCTGACATCACTGGCGGCAGAGTCCGTTGTTCCTTGGCCAACCGAGGAGGGGAGACACGGGGAACACACGGCAGTTTCAACAGAGGCAGGGCAACACTCTCCAAAGCCTGGGACAGTTTAGTTTTATGACACCCCGCCAGCACCCTCACCCTGATGCGCAGCCTAGTGTCACAAGGAGGGAAACATTTTGGAAGATGGTGAAGTAGTACATAGCAGATCGTTTCGGCATCCTCAATGACCCCTCAGTGCCTTACAACACCTGGGTGTCCAAGCTGGACACGTGGCACGAACTGGACTCTACGCCTTGGAGGTGCTCGGCTGCCCTGCCTCCAGCGCTTTGTCTGAGTGGATATTTAGTGCTGCTTGTGGCATTATAACAGATAAGTGTATCCGCCTGTCAACTGAAAATGCTGACAGGTTGACTTTTATTAAAATGAACAAGGCCTAGATTGACCATGACTTCTCGACTGCACCAGAGGAAAGCTGATGAACATAAAGGCACTTTAAATGTGTTGTTTATAATGTACTGAATACACTGTATTGCCATGCTCACCTTCCAACACAAACAAGGGTATATGGTTGAATCTTCCTTTTCTCATCCTCCTTCTCCTCTTCCATCAGATCAACATGCTTATTTGTCGCATAGATGCCCTTCGCATATAATGTTTTACAGGGTCAGCTCAGCTGCAGGCCCTCATATATAATTTTTTAGAGGGTCAGCTCAGCTGCAGGCCCTCACCTACAATGTTTTACATGGTCAGCTCACCAGCAGGCCCTCACATATATAATTTTTACAGTCAGCTCACCTGCAGGCCTACACCTACAATCTTTTACATGGTCAGCTCACCAGCAGTCCCACACCTAAAATCTTTTACAGAGTCAGCTCACCTGAAGGCCCTCGCATATAAGTTTTTTAGAGGGTCAGCTCACCTGAAGGTCCTCACCTACAACCTTTTAGAGGGTCAGCTTACCAGCAGGCCCTTGCATATAATTTTTTACAGGGTCAGCTCACCAGCAGGCCCACACCTCAAATCTTTTACAGGGTCAGCTCACCAGCAGGCCCGCACCTCAAATCTTTTACAGGGTCAGCTCTCCAGCAGGCCCTTGCATATAATGTTTTACAGGATCAGCTCACGAGCAGGCCTTCACCTACAATCTTTTACAGTGTCAGCTCATCTGCAGGCCCTTGCATATAATGTATTAGAGGTTCAGCTCGCCTGCAGGCCCCTACCTGCAATATTTTACAGGGTAAGCTCACCTGCAGGCCCACACCTAAAATATTTTAGAGGGTCAGCTCACCTGCAGGCCATCACCAAATTATACCTAATCGGTAATTTGCGCGCATGCTGCCTTGCTTAGATATGGTAGACGTAGCCGTTTCTCAGGCTCCCTCTCCGGAATCGAACCCTGATTCCCCATTACCCCTGGTCACCATGGTTCGCTCTGAAAATAACATCGAAAGTTTATAGGGCAGACATCCGAATGGATTGTCGCCCCAGGTTATCTAGAGTCACCAAAGCGGCAGCAGGCCCTCGCCCATAATGTTTTAGATGGTCAGATCAGGCCCTTGCTTCAAATGTTTTTGAGGGTCACCAGCAGGCCATCAATCTTAATTTTTCAAGGCTGCATATGATGCCCTCATTTATGTGTAACAAAGGGTGTATTGAAGTGCCAGTTCCTTGTAATTTTTGGCAGCCCCTTCACTTAGTGCATAGCCTTTATGAATGGAGGAGTCCCACTACATGAGCAATTGTGCCACAATGTGAATGAGGCACTCCATTATGTGATATACAGGTTGTTTTGAAGTGTCTTTTCCTTGTAATTTTTGGCAGCACTTGCTCTTTATATACAGTCGTGGCCAAAAGTTTTGAGAATGACACAAATATTAGTTTTTACAAAATTTGCTGCTAAACTGCTTTTAGATCTTTGTTTCAGTTGTTTCTGTGATGTAGTGAAATATAATAACACGCACTTCATACGTTTCAAAGGCTTTTATCGAAAATTAAATGACATTTATGCAAAGAGTCAGTATTTGCAGTGTTGGCCCTTCTTATTCAGGACCTCTGCAATTTGACTGGGCATGCTCTCAATCAACTTCTGGGCCAATTCCTGACTGATGGCAACCCATTCGTTCATAATCACTTCTTGGAGTTTGTCAGAATTAGTGGGTTTTTGTTTGTCCACCCACCTCTTGAGGATTGACCACAAGTTCTCAATGGGATTAAGATCTGGGGAGTTTCCAGGCCATGGACCCGAGCCAATTAGTTATCACTTTTGCCTTATGGCACGGTGCTCTATTGTGCTGGAAAATGCATTGTTCTTCACCAAACTGTTGTTGGATTGTTGGAAGAAGTTGCTGTTGGAGGGTGTTTTGGTACCATTTTTATTCATGGCTGTGTTTTGGGGAAAAATTGTGAGTGAGCCCACTCCCGTGGATGAAAAGCAACCCCACACATAAATGGTCTCAGGATGCTTTACTGTTGGCATGACATAGGACTGATGGTAGCGCTCACCTTTTCTTCTCCGGACAAGCCTTTTTCCTGATGCCCCAAACAATCAGAAAGAGGCTTCATCGGAGAATATGACTTTGCCCCAGTCCTCAGCAGTCCATTCACCATATTTTCTGCAGAAGATCAATCTGTCCTTGATGTTTTTTTTGGAGAGAAGTGGCTTCTTTGCTGCCCTTCTTGACACCAGGCCATCTTCCAAAAGCCTTTGCTCACACCTGCCTGCTGCCATTCCTGAACAAGCTCTGCACTGGTGGCACTCCGATCCCGCAGCTGAATCCTCTTTAGGAGACGATCCTGGTGCTTGCTGGACTTTCTTGGATGCCCTGAAGCCTTCTTAACAAGAAATGAACCTCTTTCCTTTAAGTTCTTGATGATCCTATAAATTGTTGATTGAGGTGCAATATTAGTAGCCACAATATCCTTGCCTGTGAAGCCATTTTTATGCAACGCAATGATGGCTGCATGCGTTTCTTTGCAGGTCACCATGGTTAACAATGGAAGAACAATGATTTCAAGCATCACCCTCCTTTTAACAGGTCAAGTCTGCCATTTTAACCCAATCAGCCTGACATAATGATCTCCAGCCTTGTGATTGTCAACATTCTCACCTGAGTTAACAAGACGATTACTGAAATGATCTCAGCAGGTCCTTTAATAACAGCAATCAAATGCAGTGGAAATTTTTGGGGATTAAGTTAGTTTTCATGGCAAAGAAGGACTATGCAAGTAATCTGATCACCCTTCATAACATTCTTAAGCAGCAACTTTTCCAATTTTCAATATTTATGTAATTCTCAAAACTTTTGGCCACGACTGTACAAGTAAACATACAGGAAAGAATGCTTCCTAACAATTTTTCCTCTAAATCTATTTTATCTTCGGTTTTGTGCGTATTAGTGTCAGTCTGTAAAAATGGCGTGTTACTCGGACAACATCGTTCCCAGCAGCGACTTCGGAGTCCAAGATGCATCCAGACATCCTCCCCATGCTGTTCCTGAACCATTTTTGTGGTGGTTCCATCAATTTCTGACTTTTTCCTATGAACCAGCATTTCAGGGCATAAACTCCCAGTCTACTGTCCCAAAATAATACTGAGGATAAATGGGAGAGCTTCAAATCCATATTGAGTAATTGCACTAAAAAATGTATCCCTTTAGGTAATAAGTATAAACAGATAAAATTAAACCCCCCATGGCTTACAGCTACTGTAAAAAGTGCAATAAAAGACAAAAAGAGAGCATTTAAAAAATACAAATCTGAGGGGTCAGCTGTAGCGTTTGAAGATTACAAAGGGCTTAATAAAATCTTTAAAAAAAGAGATATTAGCAAAAATACAAAACGAACAGGTAGCAAAAGAGAGAAAAACAAATCCCAATAACGTTTTAAGTATATAAATGCTAAAAAACCTAGGTCTGAACAGGTAGGTTCACTAAATAATGGTAAAGGGGGGGGGGGTAGTCACTGAAGCTAAGGAAAAGGCAGAGATATTAAATGTTTTTTTTAGCTCTGTATATACAGTCCAGACCAAAAGTTTGGACACACCTTCTCATTCAAAGAGTTTTCTTTATTTTCATGACTATAAAAATTGTAGATTTACACTGAAGGCATCAAAACTATGAATTAACACATGTGGAATTATATACATAACAAAAAAGTGTGAAACAACTGAAAATATGTCATATTCTAGGTTCTTCAAAGTAGCCACCTTTTGCTTTGATTACTGCTTTGCACACTCTTGGCATTCTCTTGATGAGCTTCAAGAGGTAGTTACCTGAAATGGTCTTCCAACAGTCTTGCAGGAGTTCCCAGAGATGCTTAGCACTTTTTGGCCCTTTTGCCTTCACTCCAGCTCACCCCAAACCTTCTCGATTGGGTTCAGGTCTGGTGACTGTGGAGGCCAGGTCATCTGGCGCAGCACCCCATCACTCTCCTTCATGGTCAAATTGCCCTTACACAGCCTGGAGGTGTGTTTGGGGTCATTTTCCTGTTCAAAAATAAATGATGGTCCAACTAAACGCAAACCGTATGGAATAGGATGCCGCTGCAAGATGCTGTGGGAGCCATGCTGGTTCAGTATGCCTTCAATTTTGAATAAATCCCCAACAGTGTCACAAGCAAAGCACCCCCACACCATCACACCTCCTCCTCCATGCTTCACGGTGAGAACCAGGCATGTAGAGTCCATCCGTTCACCTTTTCTGCATCGCACAAAGACACAGTGGTTGGAACCAAAGATCTCAAATTTGGAATCATCAGACCAAAGCACAGATTTCCACTGGTCTAATGTCCATTCCTTGTGTTCTTTAGCCCAAACAAGTCTCTTCTGCTTGTTGCCTGTCCTTAGCAGTGGTTTCCTAGCAGATATTCTACCATGAAGGCCTGATTCACACAGTCTCCTCTTAACAGTTGTTCTAGAGATGTGTCTGCTGCTAGAACTCTGTGTGGCATTGACCTGGTCTCCAATCTGAGCTGCTATTAACCTGCAATTTCTGAGGCTGGTGACTCAGATGAACTTATCCTCCGCAGCAGAGGTGACTCTTGGTCTTCCTTTCCTGGGGCGGTCCGCATGTGAACAAGTTTCTTTGTAGCGCTTGATGATGGTTTTTGTGACTGCACTTGGGGACACTTTCAAAGTTTTCCCAATTTTTCAGACTGACTGACCTTCATTTCTTAAAGTAATGATGGGCACTCGTTTTTCTTTACTTAGCTGCTTTTTTCTTGCCATAATACAAATTCTAACAGTTTATTCAGTAGTACTATCAGCTGTGTATCCACCGGACTTCTCCACAATGCAACTGATGGTCCCAACCCCATTTATAAGGCAAGAAATCCCACTTATTAAACCTGACAGGGCACACCTGTGAAGTGAAAACCATTTCAGGTGACTACCTCTTGAAGCTCATCAAGAGAATGCCAAGAGTGTGCAAAGAAGTAATCAAAGCAAAAGGTGGCTACTTTGAAGAACCTAGAATATGACATATTTTCAGTTGTTTCACACTTTTTTGTTATGTATATAATCCCACATGTGTTAATTCATAGTTTCGATGCCTTCAGTGTGAATCTACAATTTTCATAGTCATGAAAATAAAGAAAACTCTTTGAATGAGAAGTGTGTCCAAAACAATCCCAACAAACAAGTGTGTCCAAAACAATCCCAACAAACAAGTGTGTCCAAAACAAGAGAAGTTAAATAGGGTAAATGTGAACAAGGCTCCGGGTCCAGATGGATTACACCAAAGATTGCTTAAAGAGCTCAATTCAGTCATTGCTGTGCCCCTGTTTATAATGTTTAAAGATTCTGTAGGTACAGGCGATTGGCTCAAGGCAAGCATGGTGCCCATATTAAAAAAAAGGATCATGGTCCCCCACAGGTAATTATAGACCAGTTAGTTTAACTTATTATGTGGGAAAAATGTTTGAAGGACTCTTAAGGGACTATATACAGGAGTATGTGACTATAAATTATATTATAAGTGATAGCCAGCATGGGTTTATCAAGGAGGAGAAGTTGTCAGACTAACCTGATTTGTTTTTATGAGGAGGTAATTAGCTTGGACAGAGGGGCGTCTGTGGATGTAGTGTTTCTGGATTTTGTAAAGGCTTTTGATACTGTCCCTCATAGACACTTAATAGGTAAAGTAAGGTCTATAGGCTTGGAAAGTATCGTTTGTAATTGGATTGAAAACTGGCTGAAGGACCGTGTCCACAGAGTTGTGGTCAATGATTCCTATTTAGAATGGTCCCAGGTTATAAGTGGTGTACCCCAAGGTTCAGTGCTGGGTCCTTTATTATTTAATTTATTTATTAATGATATTGAGGAGGTGATTAATAGCACCATATCTATTTTTGCAGATGAGAAAAAGCTGTGTAGAATGGAACAGTCTATGGAAGATGTCCATAAACTACAAGCTGACTTGAACACTGAGTGATTAGGCATCAACTTGGCAAATATGGTTCAATGTGGACAAATGTAAAGTTATGCATCTTGGTAGTAATAATCTCTGTGCTTCATATGTCCTAGGTGATGTAGCACTGGAAGAGTCACTTCTAGAGAAAGATTTGGGTGTCCTTGTGGATGGTAGATTAGGTTACAGCATACATTGTCAATCAGCTGCTTCTAAGGCCACCAGGATATTGTCATGCTTTAAATGAGCTATGGATATGCGGGGCAGGGATGTAATATTACCACTTTACAAAGCGTTGGTGCGGCCTCATCTGAAATATGCCGTTTAGTTCTGGGCACCAGTTCATAGGACGCACTGCAGCTGGAAAAAGTACAGAGGAGAGCGACTAAAATGATAAGGGGAATGGTAGGGTCTTAGTTATGATGAAAGATTAATATAATTGAATTTATTTAGTCTTGAGAAGAGACGTCTAATGTGGGACATGATTAACCTATACAAATATATAAATGTGCCATACAAAAAATACAGTGAAAATGTCAAATGCGCTCAAAAGACTTTGCTGTAAGAACTGTGAAGCTGTGGAATACACTTCCTCGGGACGTGGTCACAGCAGGAACAGTAGACAGTTTCAAAAAGGGTTTATACAAATTCTTATAAGTAAAAAACATTAATGCTTATGAAAACGTGTAAAAATCAGAGTCTTAATTCCTTTTGGGATTTGCATGCCACCTATCCCTTGGTTGAACTTGATGGACGTATTAACTATGTAATTATGTAACCAGGCACCCTCCCCTCTTCAAACCAGGGGTGCCTGGTTTAATGCTTGGGTTCTACCATTGACTGCCATTATACTCAGGTGCTCAGTAGAGCACCCGAGCATACCGATGTGTTTGGCCAGAGCACCCGAGCACTTTGGTGCTAGATCAACACTAATTGCCTTTTGTTTGGATTTCAATAATATTTTTCAGCATCACTATTATTTTTATTGTTAACTAGTGAAGCAGGAGAAGGGAAGAGGACTTGTAATCTTGTGCTTTTACAGTGGTTACTGTCCTTAGGAGGTGGGGAGACCCTCCAGTTAATGTCATTGTAGAGGGCTTTTGGACAACCCAGTGACCAGTGAGAGTAATTTTATTAGAACGGTCTAGGGACAGCCAGCTTATTTCAAGTAAGGTGAGAGATGTTTTGCTGGACACTGCTGCTAATAGTATGTATTGTATTTAGTTTATAATCACCTTTGTTATGGGCCTATAGCTTATGATTTGATGGTGTGAAGCTTAGCACATGTCACTAGTAACAGCCGTTTAATCAACTTTAATTGAATTTCTCAACTTTATCATTACAGTTACATGTACTGGACAGAATGGGGAGGAAGACCCAGGATAGTTTGTGCCTACATGGATGGGACCAATATAATCACTTTGGTTGACAAATTGGGCCGTGCTAATGATCTAACCATTGACTACGCTGACCAAAGACTCTATTGGACAGACCTGGATACTAACATGATCCAATCATCCAACATGCTAGGTAAGTGGAGAAGGGCTTGGCTTCTCATTTCCCAGTTATATTTGTTTAAGAACTGGAACAGTGTGTAATTGTAGGGTTTGGTTTTTGGGATATGCCACCATTATTGCAGACCTGCATGGGTTATAGATCATTTAATGAAGAATTGCTTCTGCATTTTGTAGATTGTGCTTCATTGCGTATTTATTTTTATTCATGGATTTTTAAATACATCATAAAAACAGTAATCATTTCCATAATATATTACATATGTTTTCCCCCACATCCCACCCCGAAACCCAATTAACCCCATACAGAGAGACAGGATGGGGGGGGGGACAAAACACTAAAAAAAACAACTTGTATAACATTAAACATTGATTCCATGTTTCTATAGAACAATCATTTATACCCCTATTATCCTTAATTTTCCTTTCCATTTTTATCATTTCATTAACAGATTTCTTCCATTCACATACTAAGGTCTGATCTTTTTGGATTCATTTTTTTTAGGAAAAGCAATCTTGCCTGGAACAGTAGCTGACATAGTGTTTGTTTGACCATCTTCCGTAATCTCAAGTGAACTGTGCCCCCCCAATATCCATATCACAAGATCCCCATATATCTGTACTCCCAAAACTTTTTCAATAATAACTGCTATTTCAGCCCAATACCTAAACAATTTGGGACATCTCCAAACTAAATGCACTAAACCCACCTGTTCTTCACTGCATCTCGGGCATTCATCTGTCGCTCTTAAATCGTTAATTTCTAACGATAATTTGTTTTCCCTTAGTCCTAACAGCAGCACAGATGGGGTTAACTGCCCCTGTGGACTGGTAGGACCGGCAGAATTTTTTATGAGCCCAAGAACCAATAAGCGATCTTCAGCTCCCAGAAAGGGAGGAGATCGCCCCCCAGCCCACCGTGTCTTTAACAAGCATCATGTACCTAGGGTGGGATATTTGTGTGACTAAGGGAAAACAAATTATCGTTAGAAATTAACGATTTCCTTACGTCCTACCAGCAGCACAGATGGGGAGATGGCAAGAAGAATCCCCTAGGGAGGGTCCTCATGCTTGGCAGAACTAAGAACTGTCTGCCCAAAGGCCGAAAACTCTGCCACCCTAGCATCTATCCTAAAGTGGGAGAAGAAAGTTGACTCAGAGCTCCAGGAAGCCGCCTTACAGCTCAACTCTAAGGGGAGAAGTCTTCTCTCCGCAACAGAGGTGGAGACAGCCCTAGTAGAATGGGCCCTCACAAACTCCGGAGGATCTAGAGATTGGGAGACAAAAGACTCCCTGATGGCTTCCTTGATCCAGCGACCAATGGTAGCTTTAGACGCTTTACGGCCTTTAGACTTACCGGCAAACAGGATGAGGAGATTCTCATCTATACTGAACTCTCTGGATCTATCCACATAGACCTGGAGGCACCTCAAAATATCCAGCGGATGTCTGGCTGGAGTATCAGAGGAGGAGGCTGAAAACAAAACTGGTAAAGAGATTACCTGGTTAATATTATGGAAGGTTGGAACCTTAGGTCTGAAGTAAGGTAAAAACTTCAGGAGTACTCTGTCCTGCAAGAAAATGATGTAAGGGTGGATTGCAGAAAAAGCTTGTAGTTCAGAAATCCTCTTGGCTGAAGCTACAGCCAGAAGAAAAAACAGTTTTAAGGTCAAAAATCTTAATTCTACCTCCTCCAATGGCTCAAAGGGGGAGATGCTAACCCCCTGAGCACTACTGAAAGATCCCACTGGGGAATAGGTCTCAGTATAGTAGGCTTTAGTCTTTCAGCTCCCTTCAGGAAGCGTTTGATGAGTGGGTCCCGAGAATGTGGCCTGTTAAGACAGGCCGAGATGGCACAAATCTGTACTCTCAAGGTAGCTGGAGAAAGACCTTTATCTAATCCGTCTTGAAGGAATTGCAATATCGCAGGAAGGGGTGGATCTGCAGACGCCACCTGTTTGGAGTCACACCATGACAAGAAGATTCTCATGATCCTGGAGTAGGCCTTCTTCGTAGACTCTGCTCTGGAATGTGACAAAGTTCTCAGGACCGACTCGGAAAGCCCTTCTATGTTGGGAAGGGACTGATCAACCTCCAGGCTGTCAGGTTGAACCTGTGCAGATCTGGGCAGAGGTGAGTGTCCCACGACACCAGGGTCTGCTCCGGGGGGAGTCTCCAGTATTGTCCCCGACTCATCTGAATGAGCTGGGTAAACCAGGATCTCCTGGGCCAGAACGGTATGATGGCTATTACCGAGGCCTGATCCTGACGGATTTTCGTGACTACCCTCGGTATCATGGAAAACAGAGGGAAGATGTAAGCCAGCCTGAACCTCCACGGTATCGTCAGAGCATCTATCGCCAGGGGGTTGTCTTCCCTGTACAGGGAACAGAACCTCAGCACCTTGGTGTTGAACCTGGTCGCCATGAGATCCACCTCTGGCATACCCCATCTGTGAACTAACTGCCTGAAGATCTCCGGATGCAGAGACCACTCCATAGTCGGTAATCCTCGACTTAAGAGGTCAGCTATCATATTGAGGGAGCCTCGAATATTAGTGGCAGATAGATGGGAAAGGTTCGTCTCTGCCCACCGAAGAATTACCCCGATCTCTGACAGAAGGGGCAATGATCTTGTGCCTCCCTGCTTGTTTATGTAGAGAACCGCAGTCATATTGTCTGACTGGACTTTCACTGCTTTGCCCCGGATCTGAGGGGCAAAGTGAAAGAGGGCTAGTCGGATAGCTCGCATCCCGCGAAGATTGGAAGAGAGACGCCACTCCAGAGGAGACCAAGATCCCTGTACTGGGGATCCGTCCAGGTGAGCGCCCCAGCCTACAAGGGACGTGTCTGTAGTCAATATGAGCAAAACTGGTTGGGTCATAGACTTCCCTGCTGGTAGCTGGAACCACCATCTGAGGGAATTCCGGGTTTGACCGGACAGGGAGCACAGAATCTAGCCCCGCAGGGCTGCCGTTTCATAAGTGTAAGACCTCAGACTGAAGGGGAAGGAGGTGCCATAGCGCCCAAGGGACTGCGTCCGCAGCCGCTGACATGAGCCCCAGCATCTTCATGAGAGTTTGGATGGTGACTCGACGAGGGACGTAAAGGACCCTTGCCAAGTCCTGAATCCGCGCTCTCCTTTCTAGAGTCAATTGGAGGGACATCTCCACAGAGTCGACCACGAATCCTAAATAATGGATTGAAGTCGATGGGCTCACATTCGACTTCTGCCAGTTGATAATCCAGCCCAGGCGGAGGAGAAAGGAGATTGCGATCTGAAGATGGTGGGTAAGGATCGGAACTGAAGAGGCTATGAAAAGCCAATCGTCCAGATAAGGAATAATAGTCAGTCCTTGAAGTCTCAAAGCTACCACCACCTTGGTGAAGATGAGAGGGGCAGAAGAGATTCCGAAGGGAAGAGCGGCGAACTGAAAATGCCTACGAACCCCTGAGATCTGGACCGCGATCTTGAGGAACTTCCGGGAGGCGGAATGGATCGGGATGTGGAGGTAAGCATCCCTGAAGTCCAGAGTAGCCATGACGTCCCCAGGGTTGAGGATGTGGCTGACTGACCTTATGGTTTCCATCCGAAACCTGGTTTTCCTTACAAATCGATTGAGGAATCTCAAGTCGATGATCATCCGGAGATCTCCCGTCTTCTTGGGAACCAGGAAAATTGGAGAATAAATCCCTAGGCCTCTCTCCCCTGCCGGCACCTCCTCCAGAGCTCCCTTGGAGATGTAGTCCTGAATGTAGGACTCTAGGATCTTTTGTGTGGCAGACCCGAAGTTTCGCGTGGCGATAAATCTCTCTGGGGGGGGGGGGGGGGGGAGATGAGATCTACCCGGTAACCGGCAGAAACTATACCCTGAACCCAGGGGTCTGCAATCTGCTGGGCCCAAATGTGTCTGAAGTGGGAGATATGGCCGCCCACGGGAATCTGGGGGAGGGGTACGGGAAAATCTAGAGCAGTGTTTCCCAACCAGTGTGCCTCCAGCTGTTGCAAAACTACAACTCCCAGCATGCCTGGACAGCCTTTGGCTGTGCGGGCATGCTGGGAGTTGTAGTTTTGCAACAGCTGGAGGCACACTGGTTGGGAAACACTGATCTAGAGGAGATACGGCAGGGGCAACAGGGCTTAGCCAAGAGCCTCGGAGAGGCCCATAGTCAGGAGGGTTTCGCCACCTTGGTGGGTTTGCGGGGGCGTCTCGAGGATCTACGAGACGGCCCCCCCCCCAATCTCTGCGCCTAGCCTGCTGCCCTGAACGGCCTCCGCCTCTTTGATCCTGTCTGGGGCGTCCCCAAAAGGGGTGCTGGGGGAGACTCTTCCCCTTCTTGTCGGAGAGTCCCTCCATAATTTTATCCAATTTGGACCCGAACAGCCTATCCGGCTCAAAGGGGAGCCCACATAAATTAAATTTGGATGCGTTGTCCGCATTCCACGGCTTCAGCCATAGTGGTCTACGGGCAGCTGAGACCAGAGCCATCGTGTTGGCTGCCAGTTTTAACTGCATTTGGGTGGAATCACACAAAAAATCCATAGCCAGATTGACTGACTTGAAGGCGGTCAAGATGTCATCTCTGGAAACACTCTGATCCACTCTGTCTGGATTTGATTCAGCCTGGAGCGTAAGAAGGAGGCTACTTCAGTGGCCACAATAGATGCCGATGCGGAGGCAGCGGCCGCCGCGTAACCCCTTCTAAGGGTGCACTCTGCCCTCCGATCTAGAGGGTCCTGCAGACTAGACCCATCGTCTGCAGGAACCAGAGTGCACCTGGGCAACTTGGCTATCGCCATGTCCACCTTGGGAACGGAACCCCACGATTCCACCAAGGGTTTAGCCATCGGGTACATAAGCTTGAAATTCCTGGTGAGGACTGGACCTTTTTCAGGCTTTCTCCACTCTGTGCGCATCACAGAGAGAAGGGTCTCATCCGCCCTAAAGGCACGCTGTGTCCGTCCGGCGGGATCGGAGGACTCCCCCATGTCAACATCATGGTCCCCCGACCTGATGGACTTCAGCAACTTCTGTGTTTTCTCTGAGGAAAAAAAACAAGAAGTTAGTTCTTTTTCCTCAGAAGATGACCCCACGGAACAGGGAGTGGGTCTCTCGACTGGTGCAGCCACTTCCAAACAAGTCTGGGAGGATCCTGGTAGCCTCTCATTAAGAAGACGCACAACTCCCTTTATGTCCACCTGTCCAAAGGACAGAAAAAAACTCTGTGGGCTGGGGGGCGATCTCCTCCCTTTCTGGGAGCTGAAGATCGCTTATTGGTTCTTATTGTTACATATTGTTTAATCTTATAAATTTGAGTGAAATTCAGATTATTTCATATTGGAGTGCATTTTAAATAACCCTTAATACCCATTATATTTTTAACTTCTCTCCAAGTGTAATCCATAAAATGTAATATTTGATTATCAGTGCTCATGTTCCCCAATAACCTGACTCTAAAATCTCCATTAAACTACTTTGCTTAGTCGTAATCCCCATTTTCATTAAATACCCTCTCAACATTGGACTTAATTCATTCTCTTTAATATATCCAAATTGTGACACCAAAAAATATAAAAAAGACTATTTGGAAGAAATCACTCCCTTTCTTAACGGGTAACTGAAGTATTTTTTTCATCTAGATACTCCCCCTTTCCAGATAAATTCCCTCATTAATTTATCTAATGTCCCCCCAAAAAATGTAGCCAATACAATCAGGGCATTCTGCAATGTAAACAAAACCTTAGGGAGAAAAAAATATCTTTATCAAATTAACTCGACCCATCATCAATATTGGCAATCTCTTCCAAATATGGATCCTCTTTCTCAATTTCCTTAAGATAAATATTTATCCCTAAATATTTTAAACTATTTCCTTTATCTACTATGTGAACATCAAAACTCTTATTCAAATCTCCTTCCCCTAATAACATTAGATGTTATTTTTCCCAATTTATTTTCAATCCTGAAAAATATCCAAACTTACAGTATCTATTATATTCATTATTTTACTTAAATCCACCTCAGTGTTACCCAAATACATCAAAATATCATCAGCATATAACATTATTATTTCTTTAGTACCCCCATATTGGAATTCCTCAAACTCATAATTTTCGCAAATTATAATAGCTAATGGTTCTATTGCAATTGCAAAGAGCAACGGGGATAGGGGACATCTCTGTCTAGTGACCCTCGAAAGGGCAAAAGGCAGGGACGTAACCCCATCCACCGATACTCTAGCTCTAGGGTGCAAGTATATTAATTTGATCCAATTTATAAAGCGATCTTCAAAACCAAAACATCTAATAACCGCCCATTAATAATCCCATTCTATGCAATCAAATGCTTTAGTTGTGTCCAAAGAACAATATACCTTTTTTTTACTATCTTTTTGTTTATTTCCATCTATATTAGTAAACAACCTCCTAATATTAGAATTGATCAGTCTCCCAGGGATAAAACCTGTTTGTTCATCATTTATTAAAGTTTTAATTGTTTTTGATAATCTATCCACAAAAACCTTCGCAAATATTTTGATATCAGTATTCAACATAGATATATGTCTATATGATTCTGTTTTTAATAGATCCTTACCTTCTTTAGGAATTAAAACAATAATGGCTTCATCCATAGACTTCGGTAACTCTTCTATCATCATAGGTTTTCCCTTAACCCCTTAGGGACGCATGACGTACCGGTACGGCATGTTTCCCGAGTCCTTAAGGACCCATGACGTACTGGTACGTCATGAGTTTAAAATAAGATTGCGGCGCCCCGGGGGTTAATTCGAACGGGATGCCGGCTGAAATCATTCATGTGACCCTCCCGTCCCCCCGCCCCCCGTATCGGCGATTGCAGCAAACCGCAGGTCAATTCAGACCTGCGGTTTGCTGCGCTTTTAGCCGATTCTGATGCCCGCGGTCTCTGACCGCGGGTATCAAACTTTAAAGTGCCTGAAATAAAAGTTTTATTAACCCCCCCCCCTGCACCCCTGAATGATATTATGTGGGTGGGTGGTGCAGGGGGAGTGTCGCAGGCGGTGCGGGAGGCGGGCGGTGCGGCAGGCGGGATCGTGATTCCCTGCCCGCCTCCCCTTGAATAATCGTTGGCGTATAGTGGGTATACCAGGGTGTCAGCACATTGCTGACACCCTGGTATAAACGGCTGACATCGGTTCAGACAAAGTGTAAGTAAAATACAGTACAGTACCCTATATGGTGTACTGTACTGTATTATAAAGACATCAGACCCACTGGATCTTCAAGAACCAAGTGGGTCTGGGTAAAAAAATATGTAAAAAAATGTGAAAAAAGTTAAGATAAAAAAACAACATTTATCACTGAATAAAAATAAAACAAATAAAATACACTACACATATTAGGTATTGTCGCGTCAGTAACGACCTGATCTATAAAACGATCATGTTACTTTCCCCGCACGGTGAACGCCATAAAAATACAAAAATTAAAACTATGAGAAAATTAAAATTTTGCCCACCTTACTTCCCAAAAAAGGTAATAAAAGTGATCAAAAAAGTCGCATGTATGCCAAAATAGTACCAATCAAACCGTCATCTCATCCCGCAAAAATCATACCCTACCCAAGATAATCGCCCAAAAACTGAAAAAACTATGGCTCTTAGACTATGGAAACACTAAAACATGATTTTTTTTTTTGTTTCAAAAATGAAATCATTGTGTAAAACTTAAATAAATTGAAAAAGTATACGTATTAGGTATCGACGCATCCGTATCGACCGGCTCTATAAAAATATCACATAACCTAACCCCTCAGGTGACCACGTAAAAAAAATAAAAATAAAAACTGTAAAAAAAGCAATTTTTTGTCATCTTCCGTCACAAAAAGTGTAATAGCAAGCGATCAAAAAGTCATATGCACCCCAAAATAGTGCAAATCAAATCGTCATCTCATCCCGCAAAAAATGAGACCCTACTTAAGATAATCGCCCAAAAACTGAAAAACCGATGGCTCTTAGACTATGGAGACACTAAAGCTTTTTTTGTTTTAAAAATGAAATCATTGTGTAAAACTTACATAAATCAAAAAATATTGTATACATATTTGGTATCGCCACGTCCGTGACAACCTGCTCTTTAAAATTACCACATGATCTAACCTGTCAGATGAATGTTGTAAATAACAAAAAAAACGTGCCAAAACAGCTATTTCTTGTTACCTTGCAGCACAAAAAGTGAAATATAGAGCAACCAAAAATCATATGTACCCTAAACTGGTACCAAAAAAACTGCCACCCTATCCCGTAGTTTCTAAAATGGGGTCACTTTTTTGGAGTTTCTACTCTAGAGGTGCATCAGGGGGCTTCAAATGGGACATGGTGTCAAAAAAACCAGTCCAGCAAAATCTGCTGGCATCTAGAGGCACCATGGGCATTTGCTTAATAGATCAATTAGCCACTGCTATACAATTAGCTATTGATAATGTAAGTTTATGAGAATATGAGCTCTATCTATCTGTCTATTCACCTCAGATTTTGTTACACAACCCATTCAAATACCGACATAATTCCTCTTTTTCAAAGTATATTTTTTATTTATATAAATCCTGATAATAAGTACAAAACACCTCGCTCATCTGTTCTGGGGTTTTTACAATATGTCCCTTATTTCTTATTACCCCTATCCAAGATTTTCTCTGTTGATTTGTAACTATATTAGCTAGAGTCTTGCCCACTTCACCCTCCGAGAAATGCTTGACCTCCTGGAAGAACAATGTTTTTTGAGATTTTTTGATGTATATATCTTTAACCTTCTTTTGTTCCTGCTCCCATTTTCTCAACCGTTCCACTGAGAGGTCAACCACACTCTTGCTTCCTCTAATTTTTGTTCTGCCGTCTTGATTTTTTTCTCTTATTTTTTATTTATTTTTTTATTCACCTTTTTAAATAAAATTCCTCTTAGGAAGGCTTTTGCCATATCCGAAACCACATGCTTATTAGTTGAATATTTGTTGACCTAAAAAAAAAAAAAAACCTTTTAATTCTTTTTTAAATTTCTTCCTTGTCTTTTATCTGGGTTAACCAATGTGGATTGAACTTAAACAATGAAAAACCCTGTCTAGTCATAAGCTCCACCTCCATAACAACAGTGCAGTGATCTGAAAGAGCCATAGGGACATAGTTAATTTTTATTTTGTTTGTTTTTTCCAGTAATTTTCTATTTCCCCAAATCATATCAATCCTTGACCAAGTTTGATATGTTTTTGAATAGCAAGAGTAAGTTCTTTCCTCCAGGTGCAATATGCGCCAAATGTCCACCCAATCAAACTCCGTTATTAAATTAGCCAGGTCATTATTACTGAATACAGTTTTACTGTTAGATAATCTATCTTTACTTGGCTCCATAGTCGCATTATAATCTCCTCCTGTGATCAACATGCAATTTTGCCAATCTAACATAAACTTCTGTAAATCATAGAACACATCAGGTTTTTATGGGGGTGGAATATAAATATTTCCGATCACCATCTGTACATCATCTATATTACACAGTAAGGAGAGATATCTCCCGCTATCATCCGCCTTGCATGCTAGGGTTGTATCGATACCAAAATATTAATTCTGTTTTCATACCATAAAAAAGTATTGCGATACTCGATACCATTCAATACCACGCAAAAAAAATTAAACACCAAAAAAAGCCGTGTGCATGCCACATTTTATGGAACGTCCGTCCCATAATAGAACAGTCCGATCCTATTTTTGGGGGGGACAAGGTGCCTAAAAAAAATTGCAAATCGCGCAGTTTTTATTTATTTTATTTCTGTTACGGCGCTCACTGCATAGGCCATTTATTTTTATTTTAATAGTTTGTACTTTTCAGACGTGGCGATGTGTAATATGTTTACCGTATTTTTCACCCTATAAGACACACCGGCCCATAAGACGCACCTAGATTTTGAGGAGGAAAATAAGAAAAAAAATATTTTTAACCAAAAAGGTGTGCTTTTGGTGGGTTTTGAACTAATGGTGGTCTGTGCATGACACTACTATGGGGGATCTGTGGGTGGCACTGTTATGGGGGGATCTGTGGGTGGCACTGTTATGGGGGGGTCTGTGGGTGGCACTGTTATGGGGGGATCTGTGGGTGGCATGGATATGGGGGGATCTGTGGATGGCACTGTTATGGGGGGGAGATCTATGGATGGCACTGTTATGGGGGGAGATCTATGGATGGCACTGTTATGGGGGGGAGATCTATTGATGGCACTGTTATGGGGGGAGATCTATGGATGGCACTGTTATGGGGGGGAGATCTATGGATGGCACTGTTATGTGGGGTGATTTGTGGATGGCACTGTTATGGGGGGTGGATCTGTGGATGGCACTGCTATATATGTGTCACCCACATATCCCCTACCCCATAATAGTGGCATCCACAGATTACCCCCCCCCATGACAGTGCCATCCACAGATCACCACCCCATAACAGTGTCATCCACAGATCTACCCCCCCCATAACCGTGCCATCCACATAGCCCCCACCCCATAATAGTGCCATCCCTATATGCCCTAATATACCCCTTGGAGGTGCCGGTGGCATGAAAATGTGGCGGGGTCGGTGCGGTCACTGTACTCCGGCCCCACCGCTCACTCACTGCTCTATTGCCTATAAATTTTATAATAGCTTTCATTAAAGTTCCGATCCCCAGCCCAATCTGTACTACTTACTAAATGTCCTGTAGCAGGCAGAGCAGGGCGGCCGGCCGGCCGAAACTCACTGATGTCACGTGACGTCAAGTAGGCGGCACAGGCACGTGACGTCAGTGAGTTACGGCTGGCGGCCCTCCCTACTCTGCCTGCTACAGGACATTTAGTAAGTAGTTTAGATGGCGCTGGGGATCGGAACTTCAATGAAAGCTATTATTATAAAAGGTTTAGGCATTAAGGAAGTGAGTGAGCGGTGGGGCCGGAGTACAGTGACCGCACCGGCCCTGCCGCATTTGCATGACACCACCCCCTCCTCCCTCACCCGTCCAGCTGATACATTGCAGTCTGCAAAGCTGCAGCATCGCAGAATACAATGTAAAATGGCAGCATTCGCCCCATAAGACACAGGGGTATTTTCCCCCCACTTTTGGGCGGAAAAGTGCATCTTAAAGGGTGAAAAATACAGTGTTTATTCATATATTTTATATGTAAAACTGGTAAAGGGGGTGATTTATACTTAATATTTTGATGGGTTTTTTTTTGTTTGTTTTTTCTTACTCTCCCCCCCCCCCCCCACATTTTATTTAATAACTATTTCCCCCCTTAGGGGCCAGAACCTGGGATCTTTTAATCCCTTGTCCTATTCACCCTGATAGAGCTCTGTCAGAGTGATTAGGACTTCACACTCTCCCTGCTTGCCCTGTGCATAGTGCACACAGCAGCAGGGAACTGACTATGGCAGCCAGGGCTTCAGTAGCATCCTGGCTGCCATGGTAACCGATCGGAGCCCCAGGTTTACACTGCTATGTCCTCCGGTATCTTCGGGGACTTGGATATACTTGTCGGAGACTTTAGAGACTTAGTTATACTGGGCAGAGACTGCCCTTGTTCTCCTGGGCATCTCCTTCTCCCAGGCTGTAGCACTGGCCAATCGCAGCGCAGAGCTCACAGCCTTGGAGTTTTTTTTCTCCCAGGCTGTGAGCTCTGCTCTGCGATTGGCCAGCTCTACAGCCTGGGAGAAGTAGACGCCCAGGAGAACAAGGGCAGTCTCCGTCCAGTATAACCATTTCCCCGAAGATACCAGAGCACATGGGGGAGAAAGGAGTGGCGCCCAGGGATAATAGTAAGTGCAGTGAGATCCCTGGGTGCCGCTGTACATATCATGATACTTACTTCAGAATTCTGTGCCAGATGAAAGGTCCCCTTTAACCCCTTCCCGACCTATGACGTGTATACTTGTCATGGAGCACTGCTACTTAGAGCTCCATGACGAGTATACACGTCTTGGTATAAAACTGTCACCATGTCTGCAGTCATGGTGACAGCGCTGAGACCCCGGCTGTTTCACACAGCCAGGCACCTTGGGTCAATGCCGAGGGGGTCCTGTGACCCCCCCCCCCGTATCGGCAATCGCTGCAAACCGCAGGTCAATTCAGACCTGCGATTTGCAGCGCTTTCTGCAGTTTCTGATCCGCGGGGATCAGAAATAGGGATGAGCGAACTCGAACTGTATAGTTCGGGTTCGTACCGAATTTTGGGGTGTCCGTGACACAGACCCGAACCCGGACATTTTCGTAAAAGTTCGGGTTCGGTGTTCGTCGCTTTCTTGGCGCTTTTTGAAAGGCTGCAAAGCAGCCAATCAACAAGCGTCATACTACTTGCCCCAAGAGGCCGTCACAGCCATGCCTACTATTGGCATGGCTGTGATTGGCCAGAGCACCATGTGACCCAGCCTCTATTTAAGCTGGAGTCACATAGCGCCGCCCGTCACTCTGCTCTGATTAGCGTAGGGAGAGGTTGCGGCTGCGACAGTAGGGTGAGATTAGGCAGATTAACTCCTCCAAAGGACTTGATTATTGATCGATCTGCAGCTGTGGGTCATTGAGCTGCTGATACTCAATTGCTCACTGTTTTTAGGCTGCCCAGACCGTTTGTCAGTCACTTTTTTCTGGGGTGATCGGCGGCCATTTTGTGTCTTGTGGTGCGCCAGCACAAGCTGCGACCAAGTGCATTTAACCATCAATAGTGTGGTTATTTTTTATAGACTGAACGCAGCCGTCCAGCCCTGATGCAGTCTGAATGGAGGCGGATCCGCTCAGACTGCATCAGTCTGGCGGCGTTCAGCCTCCGCTCCGCTTGCCTCCGCACGGACAGGCGGACAGCTGAACGCTGCTTGCAGCGTTCGGGTGTCCGCCTGGCCGTGCGGAGGCGTGCGGATCCGTACGGATCCGTCCAGACTTTCAATGTAAGTCAATGGGGACGGATCCGTTTGAAGATGCCACAATGTGGCTCAATCTTCAAGCGGATCCGTCCCCCATTGACTTTACATTGAAAGTCTGGACGGATCCGTACTAGGCTATTTTCACACTTAGCTGTTCTATGCTAAAAATAATGCAGACGGATCCGTTCTGAACGGAGCCTCCGTCTGCATTATTATGAGCGGATCCGTTCAGGACGGATCCGCCCGAACGCTAGTGTGAAAGTAGCCTCAGTCGCACTACAGAACAGCACCACTTCACCACCAATGACTGGGCCTCCATGCGAGACCTGTGTGCCCTGTTGCGCTGTTTCGAGTACTCCACCAACATGGCCAGTGGCGATGACACCGTTATCAGCGTTACAATACCACTTCTATGTCTCCTTGAGAAAACACTTAGGGTGATGATGGAAGAGGAGGTGGCCCAGGAGGTGGAGGAGGAGGAGGAAGAGGGGTCATTTTTAGCACTTTCAGGCCAGTCTCTTCGAAGTGACTCAGAGGGAGGTTTTTGGCAACAGCAGAGGCCAGGTACAAATGTGGCCAGACAGGGCCCACTACTGGAGGACGAGGAGGAGGTGGAGGAGGATGAGGATGAAGCATGGTCACAGCGGGGTGGCACCCAACGCAGCTCGGGTCCATCACTGGTGTGTGGCTGGGGGGAAAGGCAGGACAATGACGATACGCCTCCCACAGAGGACAGCTTGTCCTTACCCCTGGGCAGCCTGGCACACATGAGCGACTACATGCTGCAGTGCCTGCGCAACGACAGCAGAGTTGCCCACATTTTAACCTGTGCGGACTACTGGGTTGCCACCCTGCTGGATCCACGCTACAAAGACAATGTGCCCACCTTACTTCCTGCACTGGAGTGTGATAGGAAGATGCGCGAGTACAAGCGCACGTTGGTAGACGCGCTACTGAGAGCATTCCCAAATGTCACAGGGGAACAAGTGGAAGCCCAAGGCCAAGGCTGAAGAGGAGCAAGAGGTCGCCAAGGCAGCTGTGTCACGGCCAGCTCCTCTGAGGGCAGGGTTAGCATGGCAGAGATGTGGAAAACTTTTGTCAACACGCCACAGCTAACTGCACCACCACCTGATACGCAACGTGTTAGCAGGAGGCAACATTTCACTAACATGGTGGAACAGTACGTGTGCACACCCCTCCACGTACTGACTGATGGTTCGGCCCCATTCAACTTCTGGGTCTCTAAATTGTCCACGTGGCCAGAGCTAGCCTTTTATGCCTTGGAGGTGCTGGCCTGCCCGGCGGCCAGCGTTTTGTCTGAACGTGTATTCAGCACGGCAGGGGGCGTTATTACAGACAAACGCAGCCGCCTGTCTACAGCCAATGTGGACAAGCTGACGTTCATAAAAATGAACCAGGCATGGATCCCACAGGACCTGTCCGTCCCTTGTCCAGATTAAACATTAACTACCTCCCCTTAACCATATATTATTGGACTCCAGGGCACTTCCTCATTCAATCCTATTTTTATTTTCATTTTACCATTATATTGCGAGGCTACCCAAAGTTGAATGAACCTCTCCTCTGTCTGGGTGGCGGGGCCTAAATATATGCCAATGGACTGTTCCAATGTTGGGTGACGTGAAGCCTGATTCTCTGCTATGACATGCAGACTATTTCTCTGCTGACATGAAGACTGATTCTCTGTTACGGTACCTCTCTCCTCTGCCTGTGTGCTGGGCCTAAATATATGCCAATGGACTGTTGCACTGGTGGCTGACGTGAAGCCTGATTCTCTGCTATGATATGAAGACTGATTCTCTGCTGACATGAAGCCAGATTGTCTGTTACGGGACCTCTCTCCTCTGCCTGGGTGCTGGGCCTAAATATATGCCAATGGACTGTTGCAGTGGTGGCTGACTTGAAGCCTCATTCTCTGCTATGACATGCAGACTAATTCTCTGCTGACATGAAGCCAGATTCTCTGTTACGGGACCTCTCTCCTCTGCCTGGGTGCTGGGCCTAAATATATGCCAATGGACTGTTGCACTGGTGGTTGACGTGAAGCCTGATTCTCTGCTATGATATGAAGACTGATTCTCTGCTGACATGAAGCCAGATTGTCTGTTACGGGACCTCTCTCCTCTGCCTGTGTGCTGGGCCTAAATATATGCCAATGGACTGTTGCAGTGGTGGCTGACGTGAAGCCTCATTCTCTGCTATGACATGCAGACTAATTCTCTGCTGACATGAAGCCAGATTGTCTGTTACGGGACCTCTCTCCTCTGCCTGTGTGCTGGGCCTAAATATATGCCAATGGACTGTTGCACTGGTGGCTGACGTGAAGCCTGATTCTCTGCTATGATATGAAGACTGATTCTCTGCTGACATGAAGCCAGATTGTCTGTTACGGGACCTCTCTCCTCTGCCTGGGTGCTGGGCCTAAATATATGCCAATGGACTGTTGCAGTGGTGGCTGACGTGAAGCCTCATTCTCTGCTATGACATGCAGTCCAATTCTCTGCTGACATGAAGCCAGATCCTTTGTTACGGGACCTCTCTCCTCTGCCTGTGTGCTGGGCCTAAATATATGCCAATGGACTGTTGCACTGGTTGCTGACGTGAAGCCTGATTCTCTGCTATGATATGAAGACTGATTCTCTGCTGACATGAAGCCAGATTCTCTGTTACGGGACCTCTCTCCTCTGCCTGGGTGCCGGGGCCTAAATATCTGAGAATGGACTGTTCCAGTGGTGTGTGACGGGAAGCCAGATTCTCTGCTATGGGACCTCTCTCCAATAGATTTTGGTTAATTTTTATTTATTTAATTTTTATTTTAATTCATTTCCCTATCCACATTTGTTTGCGGGGGATTTACCTACATGTTGCTGCCTTTTGCAGCCCTCTAGCCCTTTCCTGGGCTGTTTTACAGCCGTTTTAGTGCCGAAAAGTTCGGGTCCCCATTGACTTCAATGGGGTTCGGGTTCGGGACGAAGTTCGGATCGGGTTCGGATACCGAACCCGAACATTTCCGGGAAGTTCGGCCGAACTTCTCGAACCCGAACATCCAGGTGTTCGCTCAACTCTAATCAGAAACTTTAAAATGTCAAAAATAAAGATTTTTCACCCCCCCCCCCTGCACCCCTGAATGATTTTATGCCTGCGGGGGTTGCAGGCGGTGCGGGAGGTGCGGCAGGTGGGATCGCGATCCTCCGCCCGCCTCCTCTTGAATATTCATTGGCGTCCAGTGGGTATACCAGAGTGTCAGCACATTGCTGACACTCTGGTATAAACGGCTGACATCTGTGCTGTGATGTCAGCCGTTTAACTCTTTCCATACCGCGGTCCGTAAGGACCACTCTATGGAAGAGGTTAACAGTCAAGGAGCTCCCTCCTTCTCCCATCGGGGGGGCTTCTGTGCCCTTGCAGCCACCCGACAGGATAGGGTCTGCTCTGTTCTGGCAGACCGGGAAGGTTCCCATGGCAACAGGAAGCCTTCTCAGGCATCCTGCTGTCCATGGTGCTGAACAGATCTGTGCTAAAGGCAGAAATCTGTTCAGACAAAGTGTAAGTAAAATACAGTACAGTACACTATATAGTGTACTGTACTGTATTATACAGATATCAGACCCACTGGATCTTCAAGAACCAAGTGGGTTTTGGTAAAAAAAAATGTAAAAAAAAAGATAAAAAAACACATTTATCTCTGAATAAAAATAAAAAAATAAAATACACTACACATATTAGATATCGCTGCGTCCATAACGACCTGATGTATAAAACTGTCATGTTACTTTCACCGCATATTGAACGTCATAAAAAAAAAAACTATGAGGAAATTGAAATTTTTCCCACCTTACTTCCCAAAAAACTTGATAAAAGTGATCAAAAAAGTCGCATGTACGTCAAAATAGTACCAATCAAATCGTCACCTCATCACGCAAAAAATGAGCCCAATGGCCCAAAAAAATTAAAACTATGGGTCTCAGACTATGGAGACACTATAACATGATTTTTTTTTTTGTTTCGAAAATGATATTATTGTGTAAAATTTAAAAAAATAAAAGAAAGTATACATATTGGGTATCGCCACGTCCATAACGACCTGCTCTAAGAAAATACCTTACGTCACTAAAAGTGCAACACCAAGCAATCAAAAAAGCGTATGCCCCCCACAATGGTGCCAATTTAACCGTCATTTCATCCCACTATCATGTAAGCTTCACAAAGTGACTTCAGACCTAAACTGATCGTTAGAAAGTTGTTTTTTTGAAAATTTCTGAGAAATTTCAAGATTTACTTCTAAATTTCTAAGCCTTGTAACGTCCCCCAAAAATAAAATGTCATTCCCAAAATGATCCTAACACGAAGAAGACATATGGGAAATGTAGAGTAATAACTATGTTTGTAGGTATTAATATGTATTATAGAAGTAGAGAAATTTAAACTTGGAAATTTGCAGAGTTTTCCAAATTTTTTGCAAATTTAATATTTTTTTATAAATAAAAATGAATATTTTTACTCCATTTTACCAGTGTCATGAAGTACAATATGTGTTAGGATCTGGACTTGAACCTGGGACCTCTGCTGTGTCTGGCGGTGTCTCTACTTGCTGAGCCACCTGAAGTGCTGGACAGTTCCTTAGACTATTCCTTGAATGATCTTGTCTTGAATCTTGTTTGCCTTGAACCTTGAACCCCTTGCTCCTCCCATGAACTTCCTGATTTAAGCCATGTCTCTGCACTTCCTGGTTGCCAGATTATTGTGCCTTTACCAGCCAATATCTTGCTCTTGTCTATACTGCTGCCGACCGCATCTCTGCTACCATCCGTTACTGACATTTGGCTTGCTCCTCGACTACGCTCCTGCTTAATCCCAACCTGCACTATTTGTTACCGACTTTGGCTTGTTATTCAACCACGCTTCTGCTTGATCCCTGTCTGCTTTATCTGCTACTGGACCTCGGCTTGCTCACCTCCTGCTGGGGCTATCCTGAGGACCGCGACCTGGTACTAACACGCAGCAAAGTCCATCTCCACCATCAGGAGCTCTGGCGAATACCGGTTAGTACTTAGACCCCGCACCTCAGGTGAACCCGTGTCATCAGCCAGGGTGACCAGTGTGAATATCTGCTCCGCTGCTATAGCTACTGGCCTCCGAGCCTGACTCCAGACCGTGACAGAATAATCTGGCCCAAAACATGGAGGCCGCTGTAGCAGCTGCTGTGGCTCCTCTCAGGGTACAAATCTCTGAGTTGCAGGCATTTGGTGTTAACTACCAGGAAAAGTTTGCTGATTTACAAATTGAAGTGAAAGGGCTACAAGAGGGCATCCTTGATCTGCATAGACAATTGTGGGACTTTCGTTCCCATGATACTGCTGCTGTAGATACTAACGCACGAATGCCCCTACCACTCAAGTTTAATGGAGACCGTCACCATTACAGAGGTTTCCTTAATCAGTGTCGTATATACTTTCAGATGCAACCAGCTGCATTTACTTCTGACAGGAAAAGGGTGCTGTTTATTATTAATCTCCTGACTGAGGAAGCCTTAGCCTGGGCCTCCCCTTATGTGGAGAAAGATGATGTCATCCTGGATAATTTCAATAATTTTGTGGCTGCTATGAATCAAGTTTTTGATGATCCTAACCGCTGCGCTACTGCTGAGGCAAAATTACACAAATTAAGGCAGGGTAGACGCTCTGTTGCAGAGTACACCACAGAATTCAGACGTTGGATCTTAGATACCAATTGGAATCCAGCAGCACAAAAGAGTCAGTTCCGTCAAGGACTCTCTGAACAAGTAAAAGATGAGCTAGCCAGATTAGAAAGTCCTGAAGACCTTGAGGCTTTTATTAAATTATGTATTCGAATTGATCAGAGGCTTACTGAAAGGAGAAAAGAGAGACTGGGAATCCTAGGCAGTAATGGTGACATGCGTTTTTCTACTAGCCAGTTTACTCCTAAGGGTCCAAGAGTTCTTCCAGATTCTGACAGTCCTGAACCTATGCAGGTGGATGCTATTAAAAGATCTATTACTACTCAGGAGAATTAAAGACGACGTTCAGAGAACTTATGTCTTTATTGTGGAAACGCTGGACACTACGCAATTAATTGTCCCAATAAATTTAGAAGAACAATTGCGGCAACTGATGTTGTATCTGAACAAATAAACTCAATTTCTCAGTCTGTCTCTCCTTTGATTCAGGAAGCAAATAAAGTCAATTCTTTATCAACTCATTTTATCATCCCTATAAAGCTTATCGTCGAGGATGGTGAAATACCTTGTTCTGCTATGCTGGACTCAGGGGCCGGGGGAAACTTCATGGACATTGAATTTGCCCAAAATCATAACATTCAAATAAGAAATAAACTCACCCCTGTTGATATGGAAACTGTGGATGGCTCACCCTTATCTTCAGGACCTGTTACCCATGAGACTGTTTCACTTAAACTCCTAATTGAGACTGACCATCAGGAGACTATCAGTTTTCAGCTGATCACATCACCCAAGTTCCCTATCATCCTGGGCATTCCTTGGTTCTCTATCTATAATCCCTCCATCAACTGGGAAACACGTTCTTTAAGTTTTACCTCTGACCATTGCAAAAAACATTGCAGGGAATCTTATCAAATAAGCCCTCCACCAACCCTGGATTCACAAGCAGTTATGGTAACTACCCAGTCATATGACAAGCTACCTCCACAATATCTTGAGTTTCGTGACGTTTGTGATAAAAAGAACGCCGATCAGACGCCTCCTCATCGCTCGTATGATTGCCCCATTGAATTGCTTCCAGGGGCAGAAATACCCTTTAATTGCCTTTTTTCTTTATCAGAACCTGAGCTGAAGGTGCTCCGGGAGTGGCTTAATGAGAATCTGGAGAAGGGTTTTATCAGACACTCAACCTCTCCTGCTGGGGCAGCCTTGTTCTTCGTGGAGAAAAAGGACTCAACCCTGCGTCCGTGTATCGACTACAGAGATTTAAACAGGATCACAATTAAAAATCGCTATCCACTTCCACTGATTCCAGAAATGCTCGAGAGACTCCGCTCCGCCAAGCTCTTTACCAAATTAGATTTACGGGGGGCATACAACCTTGTCCGGATTCGTCCTGGAGATGAATGGAAAACTGCTTTCAGAACCAGATATGGACATTTTGAGTCTTTGGTCATGCCCTTTGGACTGTGCAATGCTCCCGCAACTTTTCAACATTTTATTAATGATGTTTTCCGAGATTTGCTGGATCAGTTTGTAATAGCCTATTTGGATGATATTCTAATTTTTTCTGATAATTTGGAAGAACACCACAAGCATGTCTGTATTGTCCTCAAGAGACTAAGGCAGAATCAACTTTACATAAAACTAGAAGGGGTAAGCATGGATCCCGATAAGATCAAAGCAGTGGTGGATTGGCCTGTCCCTACGAATGTTAAGGAGATACAACGATTTGTTGGATTTGCCAACTTTTACAGGAGATTTATAAGGAATTTCTCCAAGGTAATAGCTCCAATTACACAGATGACAAAGAAAGGAATACCCTTTTTGTGGTCATCTGAGTCACAAGCTGCCTTTAGTAAACTAAAGACTCTCTTCACTACTGCACCAATACTGGTACATCCAGATCCTGAACTACCTTTCATCGTAGAAGTTGATGCTTCAGATTCTGCTGTGGGAGCTATTCTTTCTCAGCGAATTGGAGAAAAAATGCAGCTTCATCCTTGTGCTTATTTCTCTCGACTGATGTCTCTAGCCGAGAAGAATTATGACATTGGAAACAAGGAGCTGCTGGCAATTAAGCAAGCATTTTCTGAGTGGAGGCACCTGCTGGAAGGGGCTAAGCACCCTGTAACCGTTCTCACGGATCACAAAAATTTAGAATTTATTCATTCTGCCAAGAGGTTGTCATCTAGACAAGCACGTTGGACCCTTTTCTTCTCGAGGTTCAATTTCGTTAACTCGTACCGCCCTGGGTCAAGGAATGGTAAGGCTGATGCCCTGTCACAGATGTTGTCTGGGCCTCTCCAGGAAAGCAACTCTGAATGTACGATCCTGCCTCAAAAGAACTTTCTAGGGGCCATGAGTTCTAAGACCTTTCTTAATCTTCTCAAGAAGGGGTATGAGAATGACCCACTTCTTAATCATCCTCCTAAAGACTTTAACCTCAAGTACAGCAACGGTTTTTGGACTCAAGCGCATTGCCTCTATGTACCTGAATCAGTTCGAGTAGAAGCCCTCAGGTTGGTTCACGACTCTAAACTTGCTGGTCATTCTGCTTGATCCCTGTCTGCTTTATCTGCTACTGGACCTCGGCTTGCTCACCTCCTGCTGGGGCTATCCTGAGGACCGCGACCTGGTACTAACACGCAGCAAAGTCCATCTCCACCATCAGGAGCTCTGGCGAATACCGGTTAGTACTTAGACCCCGCACCTCAGGTGAACCCGTGTCATCAGCCAGGGTGACCAGTGTGAATATCTGCTCCGCTGCTATAGCTACTGGCCTCCGAGCCTGACTCCAGACCGTGACAATATGTGACGAAAAAACAGTCTCATAATGGCCTGGATAAGTCAAAGCGTTTTAAAGTTATCACCACATAAAGTGACAGTGGTCAGAATTGCAAAAAATGGACTGGTCCTGAAGGTGAAAATGAGCCCGGTCCTTAAGGGGATAAACATCTACTTTCATTGGTGGTGCAGTGCACCCGCCCCTCTCTCCTCATTGGTGGCAGCGGCACAGGGGGGATGCAGAGACTGCTTCCTTCTCCCCTTTGCTGCTGAGGAGAACACAGAGCGCGCCGAGAGCAGCGTGCTCATTGTTCTCTGATACTAGACTTCACAATAGGGAAGCCTAGTATTGGAAAAAGGCAAAAACCTGGTATCGAGGTCGATACCAGGCAAAAGTATTGATTGGATATCGAAAATTTGATACTCAAAACAACCCTATTGCATGCTACATGTTCAAAATTAAGTTTGTGTACCAAAATGGATACTCCTCTACAATATGATGTGTATATATAGAGTGATATCCACCCACTATCCATCTCTTCTCCACCCACCTCAAGGAGTCCCTATCCAAATGTGTTTGTTGCAGGCAGATGACAGCTGGCATGTATCCCGTTCATCCAAAAAATGGTGAACCTTTTAAATCTTTCTCTTAACCCCCTTACTTTAAGTGATACTACTATCATTATTCAAGACAAAAAGACACCTATCCCTCCTCTCTCTCAGGAAATAGCAAACTACCGTATACTTCAGACCAGCTAATCTCAACCTCTTTTTTATATCCATTGTGGTGATGTGTACAGTATAAGTGCTGGGAGGCGTGTATATCCAACCCAGATACCTAAGCTGGGTGAGATAAGTGAAATCCAGAAAGCTATTATATTTTAACAATGCCTACAGGTTAGATAAGATTATACAACAGTGAGTGGGGCCGGTGCAATGGGCATACCTTAAGGCAAATCAGACTGTCCCTGAGAATGAAGAGACCATTCTTCCTGCATGTCCTAAATAACGGAGACAAGTAATAAGCCATGGTCTCTTCATTCTCAGGGACAGTCTGATTTGCCTTAAGGTATGCCCATTTGTTCAGGGCTTATTGCATAGGTCTATGAGGGTTTTGTCTTATCTATTGGCCATCTTGACTTTTTTCAGTTGATTGGGGTTTTAAGCACAGACACGTATGTGCCTTTACTAGGTATCCTCTTAGGTGTCGTTTTTTTGTTGTGTTTTGTGTTGTAGCCAGTTGCATCGTGTACCTTTTGGTATCCCTACCGATAGGGTAATATACACTGTGCATTTAGGGTAATCCTGATCGGTCCATGCCCAACATAGTCCACCCATACGGTTATTACCAGCCCGCTTACCATAGGGTGAACTAGGAGCTGCTAGTGAGGTTCGAGGACGGGGGGTCTCCACCATCAGGAGTCGCCCCTGGGCACAGGGCCTAGATGTAGTATTATTACCAGGGTCACTAAACCTCCTCTTCTTAGTATATGGGTGGACTTCTTGTACATGGACAAGATAGGACTTACTGTGCGTTAAATGAATTAATAAAGAATATTTACTATTAAGGGTTATATTGAAGCTGGACCTGTGATTATTTCCTTCAACCCATTATATTTAATTATATCCACTAGGCTGGATTTTGGTATTCTAAACTAGAGTATGGCAAGTTTTCTTTCAGGGACTTTATTCACCGAAGCCCTAGCTATTGAAGCGAGGGATATATTCTCTGATAGGGATATACCGGGTATAGGCCAGCAGGCCACCAGTAAACAGGTCTTCAACGATCTGTACAATTGCTATAAAGAGAACATAAAGTCGTGGTGGGAGATCAAATCCCTAGAGAGTTACATTGGACATAAAATTGTCCCACGAGGGCTTCGCCTTCGTGTCAAACCGGCTGATAGAATTTCATCCCCCTCTCTTCTAGTCAAATGGGAGGAGATGCTTACCCTGAGTTCACTCAATCTGATGAACTTACTGCTTGAAGAAGAAAAACATATGTTTGAGTTGACCTCTAAAAAACTGCATGAGCAAATAGAGAGTGCTCTTAAACTCAAAGAGGACCCTGATTTCTCAAGACGTGAGACGTCCCTCCAGACCTCGGTTGAACGCTTTCAGGTCTTGATTAACCACCTCCCGACCGCTGTACGCACCGATGCGTCCGGGAGGTGGTTGTTTAGTTCCTCCTGGACGCATCGGCGCGTCCTCTCGCGAGACGCGAGATTACGTCACAGCCGGCCCGCGCATGCGCATCGCGGGCCGGCATTTCGCAGAAGACTATTTCGTCAGCAGCCTGCCGGCCACGATCATTGGCTGGCAGGCTGCTGATTTTTAAAAAATCCAATCAGCAGCCATATAACCCCACATATTAGTAAATATGATGGGGTTATATGGCTGCTGTGCTCCTCTGCTCCTTCTTTTGGTCGGTTGGTTCCAGCAGAGGAGCAGAGGAGCACATCTTTACTGTGAGTACCCACCACACCACATTTAGCCCCCAGATCACCCCAATTAACCCTTTGATCACCCCTTTTATCCCCCCCTGTCAATCACTAGTGAAAGGAAAAAAGTGATCAGTGCAAACTGTCACTTTTTTTTTCACTGTTATTGACAGTTAGGTTTTAGATATAGTTTAGGTCCCTTGGTTAGGTAGTTAGCGATCAGTTAGCGCCCAGCCCACCGCACCGCAGTCCGTTATTCGCTGATTAGCGTATCGCTAATCAGCATTTGTACTTTTATAGTATCTGAAAGTGATCAAAACTGATCACGGTCAGATCTATAATAGTACTAGTGTCACTTTAGTTCGCCCTCCACCCAAAACGCAGTGTTTGCCCGATCAGGCCTGATCGGTCGCCCACACGTGCGTTCGCCCACACCCGCCCCACCGCAGTGACAAAAAAATTTTTTTTTTTTGATCACTGCACATTCACTTTACACGCACTGCGGCGATAAAAAAATCAGTTTTGATATTTTTTATCAACCGCAGCAGCCTCCGGTACTTCGCTAGCCTCCCCTTTGTAAGACAGGCTTGCTTTTTTTTTCTTGGGTAGTCTCAGGGAATACCCCTAAATTGAGTTGCCCACATGTCAAACAGGGGGTATTCCTCTGAAGAGGCCTACAGGCTTCTGACCCAGTCGGATGAGGAGTGGGAACCCTCATCTGATGAATCCAGCGGGTCAGAATACGAACCTGTAGAAAGCAGTGGCTCTCTGACCCAAAGTTCGGACGAGGAGGCTGAGGTCCCTGATAGCACCAGGCGTACCCGGCCCCGTGTCGCTAGACCGCAGGTTGCGCAGGATCCGCTTCAAGAGCAGCAGAGTGGGGCTGGTGCTGTCGGATTACGTGGTGAGGCATACACCAGCAGCCCAGCCCTTCCTGGACCTAGTACCAGCACTGCCGTACAACCTGGTGAAGTAGCGAGCACCAGAAGGGCAGTTGAAGCTGGTACGGTGGCACGTGCAGTAGTGACCCCGTCGCAGCCACCGCAAAGACGTGCCCGTAGAGCCCCTAGAATCCCAGAGGTGCTGGCAAACCCTGATTGGCAGTCCCCAACTTCAGCCGCACCCGTAGTTTTCCCTTTCACCGCCCAGTCTGGAGTTCGGGTTGAGACGGCTCAGATCGGTTCGGCCCTGGGATTTTTTGAGCTGTTCTTGACTGCGGAGCTTTTAGACTTAGTCGTGGCAGAGACAAACCGGTATGCCACACAATTTATCACCGCTAACCCGGAAAGCTTTTATGCCCAGCCTTTCCGGTGGAAACCAGTCCAAGTTTCCGAATTTAAAACTTTTCTGGGCCTCCTCCTCAACATGGGCCTGACAAAAAAACATGAATTGCGGTCATATTGGTCCACGAACCCAATTCATCACATGCCCATGTTCTCTGCTGCTATGTCCAGGACACGATTTGAGGTCATCCTGCGTTTCCTGCACTTTAGCGACAACACCGCCTCCCGTCCCAGGGGCCACCCTGCTTTTGACCGGCTCCACAAAATTCGGCCCCTCATAGACCATTTCAACCAGAAATTTGCAGATTTGTATACCCCTGAGCAAAACATCTGCATAGACGAGTCCCTAATACATTTTACCGGGCGCCTTGGCTTCAAACAATACATCCCAAGCAAGCGCGCCCGGTATGGGGTCAAATTGTATAAGCTCTGTGAAAGGGCCACAGGCTATACCCACAAATTTCGGGTCTATGAGGGAAAAGATCAGACCCTGGAGCCGGTCGGTTGCCCTGACTACCTGGGGAGCAGTGGGAAGACAGTTTGGGACTTGGTGTCACCCTTATTCGGCAAGGGGTACCATCTTTATGTGGACAATTTTTACACAAGTGTGGCCCTCTTTAGGCATTTGTTTCTAGAACGGATTGGCGCCTGTGGTACCGCGCGAACTAGTCGCGCGGGCTTCCCCCAACGGCTCGTTACCACCCGTCTTGCAAGGGGGCAGAGGGCCGCACTGTGTAACGAAGAACTGCTCGCGGTGAAATGGAGAGACAAGCGTGACGTTTACATGCTCTCCTCCATTCACGCAGACACGACAATCCAAATTGAGCGAGCAACCCGTGTCATTGAAAAGCCCCTCTCAGTCCACGACTATAACCTCCACATGGGAGGGGTCGACTTCAATGACCAGATGTTGGCTCCGTATTTAGTTTCCCGACGCACCAGACGCTGGTATAAGAAGGTGTCTGTATATTTAATTCAATTGGCTCTGTACAATAGTTTTGTTCTCTACAGTAAGGCTGGGAGAACTGGATCCTTCCTCAAATTTCAGGAAGAGATCATCGCGAACCTCCTGTATCCAGGAGGTTCCGTGGCCCCATCCACCAGTGTAGTTAGCCGTCTACACGAGCGACACTTCCCCAGTGTCGTTGCTGGTACCTCAAACCGACCGCCACCCCGAAAAAAATGTCGTGTCTGTAGCAGGAGTGGAATAAGGCGTGACACCCGTTATTTCTGTCCTGACTGTCCCGACCACCCTGCCCTATGCTTAGGGGAGTGTTTCCGAAAGTACCACACACAGGTACACCTAGCATAGGGATCACATCTCACCAGGATAGGCACACAGGGCTATTAGGGCCCATTCACTCACAGCTGCTGCAAACGTCTCCTTTCACATGGGACAAAGTGCATAACGCACTTCGCCACATCTTTGGGCGATTTGCGCTTTGCACATTGACCCATGGGGAAGGAGAGGTTTGTTCTATAAAGGTAAAAAAACAAAAAAAAACAAAAAAAAAAAAAACAGGTAAGCAAACAGGTTAATGTTTAGTTCCAAAAGTTAAAGTTACATGTTCTGTTCCAAAGTTAATAAAATTATTGCGTTGTGGCCTGGTTTTTTCTTTTTTATTTATTTTTTGTCTTTTTACCTTCCAGGTGGACCAACCGATCTACTAGCTGCAGCACCGATGTGCATTCTGACAGAAGCATTGCGCTGCTGTCAGATTACACGCAAGTCGGTGTATGCGGCGCTGCAAGACGGGATTTTCTCCTCTGCAGTGACAGATACGTTTGCCAAGGCATACGAGCTGAGGAGGAGGCGGCGTTCCTATGCTTTGGCAAGCATTTTGTATATATATATATATATATATATATATAAAAAAAAAAATCCCGGCAATGATTTATTCATCCACATCGATTGATGCGAATGGAGAAATCTGGTTTGCCAGGGCATACGAGCTAAGTGGGTATGGATGTAGGGCGGAGCGTCCTGGCAGACGCCTTTCCCCTCCATTTTTTTTTTTTGGCAGAGATTTTTTCATCCACATTGATCGATGCGAATGAAGAAATCTGTGCCGTTCATTTTTTTCTTTCAGCCCAGAGGCTGAACGGAAAAAAAAATCTCATTACCTGTATGCTCAATATAAGGAGAATAGCAGAAACTCCTAATGCTGGCCATACATGTAATGATTGCGGAGACCCTCAAATGCCAGGGCAGTACAAACACCCCACAACTGACCCCATTTTGGAAAGAAGACACCCCAAGGTATTTGCTGAGGGGCATATTGAGTCCATGAAAGATTGAAATTTTTGTCCTAAGTTAGCGGAAAGTGAGACTTTGTGAGAAAAAACAAAAAAAAATCAATTTCCGCTAACTTATGCGAAAAAAAAAAAATTTCTATGAACTTGCCAGGCCCCTCATTGGATACCTTGGGGTGTCTTCTTTCCAAAGTGGGGTCACATGTGGGGTATTTATACTGCCCTGGCTTTTTAGGGGCCCTAAAGCGTGAGAAGAAGTCTGGGATCCAAATGTCTAAAAATGCCCTCTAAAAGGAATTTGGGCCCCTTTGCGCATCTAGGCTGCAAAAAAGTGTGACACATCTGGTATCGCCGTACTCAGAAGAAGTTAGGGAATGTGTTTTGGGGTGTCATTTTACATATACCCATGCTGGGTGAGAAAAATATCTTGGTCAAATGCCAACTTTGTATAAAAAAATGGGAAAAGTTGTCGTTTGCCAAGATATTTCTCTCACCCAGCATGGGTATATGTAAAATGACACCCCAAAACACATTCCCCAACTTCTCCTGAGTACGGCGATACCAGATGTGTGACACTTTTTTGATGCCAAGGTGGGCAAAGGGGCGCATATTCCAAAGTGCACCTTTCGTATTTCACCGGTCATTTTTTACAGATTTTGATTGCAAAGTACTTCTCACACATATGGGCCCCTAAATTGCCAGGGCAGTATAACTACGCCACAAGTGACCCCATTTTGGAAAGAAGACACCCCAAGGTATTCCGTGAGGGGCATGGCGAGTTCCTAGAATTTTTTATTTTTTGTCGCAAGTTAGTGGAATATGAGACTTTGTAAGGAAAAAAGAGAAAAAAAAAAAATCATAATTTTCCGCTAACTTGTGACAAAAAATAAAAAATTCTAGGAACTCGCCGTGCCCCTCACGGAATACCTTGGGGTGTCTTCTTTCCAAAATGGGGTTACTTGTGGCGTAGTTATACTGCCCTGGCAATTTAGGGGCCCAAATGTGTGAGAAGTACCTTGCAATCAAAATGTGTAAAAAATGCCCTGCAAAATCCGAAAGGTGCACTTTGGAATATGTGCCCCTTTGCCCACCTTGGCAGCAAAAAAGTGTGACACATCTGGTATCGCCGTACTCAGAAGAAGTTGGGGAATGTGTTTTGGGGTGTCATTTTACATATACCCATGCTGGGTGAGAAAAATATCTTGGTCAAATGCCAACTTTGTATAAAAAAATGGGAAAAGTTGTCGTTTGCCAAGATATTTCTCTCACCCAGCATGGGTATATGTAAAATGACACCCCAAAACACATTCCCCAACTTCTCCTGAGTACGGCGATACCAGATGTGTGACACTTTTTTGATGCCAAGGTGGGCAAAGGGGCGCATATTCCAAAGTGCACCTTTCGTATTTCACCGGTCATTTTTTACAGATTTTGATTGCAAAGTACTTCTCACACATATGGGCCCCTAAATTGCCAGGGCAGTATAACTACGCCACAAGTGACCCCATTTTGGAAAGAAGACACCCCAAGGTATTCCGTGAGGGGCATGGCGAGTTCCTAGAATTTTTTATTTTTTGTCGCAAGTTAGTGGAATATGAGACTTTGTAAGGAAAAAAGAGAAAAAAAAAAAATCATAATTTTCCGCTAACTTGTGACAAAAAATAAAAAATTCTAGGAACTCGCCGTGCCCCTCACGGAATACCTTGGGGTGTCTTCTTTCCAAAATGGGGTTACTTGTGGCGTAGTTATACTGCCCTGGCAATTTAGGGGCCCAAATGTGTGAGAAGTACCTTGCAATCAAAATGTGTAAAAAATGCCCTGCAAAATCCGAAAGGTGCACTTTGGAATATGTGCCCCTTTGCCCACCTTGGCAGCAAAAAAGTGTGACACATCTGGTATCGCCGTACTCAGGAGAAGTTGGGGAATGTGTTTTGGGGTGTCATTTTACATATACCCATGCTGGGTGAGAAAAATATCTTGGTCAAATGCCAACTTTGTATAAAAAAATGGGAAAAGTTGTCGTTTGCCAAGATATTTCTCTCACCCAGCATGGGTATATGTAAAATGACACCCCAAAACACATTCCCCAACTTCTCCTGAGTACGGTGATACCAGATGTGTGACACTTTTTTGATGCCAAGGTGGGCAAAGGGGCGCATATTCCAAAGTGCACCTTTCGTATTTCACCGGTCATTTTTTACAGATTTTGATTGCAAAGTACTTCTCACACATATGGGCCCCTAAATTGCCAGGGCAGTATAACTACGCCACAAGTGACCCCATTTTGGAAAGAAGACACCCCAAGGTATTCCGTGAGGGGCATGGCGAGTTCCTAGAATTTTTTATTTTTTGTCGCAAGTTAGTGGAATATGAGACTTTGTAAGGAAAAAAGAGAAAAAAAAAAAAATCATAATTTTCCGCTAACTTGTGACAAAAAATAAAAAATTCTAGGAACTCGCCGTGCCCCTCACGGAATACCTTGGGGTGTCTTCTTTCCAAAATGGGGTCACTTGTGGCGTAGTTATACTGCCCTGGCAATTTAGGGGCCCAAATGTTTGAGAAGTACCTTGCAATCAAAATGTGTAAAAAATGCCCTGCAAAATCCGAAAGGTGCACTTTGGAATATGTGCCCCTTTGCCCACCTTGGCAGCAAAAAAGTGTGACACATCTGGTATCGCCGTACTCAGGAGAAGTTGGGGAATGTGTTTTGGCGTGTCATTTTACATATACCCATGCTGGGTGAGAAAAATATCTTGGTCAAATGCCAACTTTGTATAAAAAAATGGGAAAAGTTGTCTTTTGCCAAGATATTTCTCTCACCCAGCATGGGTATATGTAAAATGACACCCCAAAACACATTCCCCAACTTCTCCTGAGTACGGCGATACCACATGTGTGACACTTTTTTGCTGCCAAGGTGGGCAAAGGGGCGCATATTCCAAAGTGCACCTTTCGGATTTCACCGGTCATTTCTTACACATTTTGATTGCAAAGTTCTTCTCACACATTTGGGCCCCTAAATTGCCAGGGCAGTATAACTACCCCACAAGTGACCCCATTTTGGAAAGAAGACACCCCAAGGTATTCTGTGAGGGGCATGGCGAGTTCCTAGAATTTTTTATTTTTTGTCGCAAGTTAGTGGAATATGAGACTTTGTAAGAAAAAATATATATAAAAATCATCATCATTTTCCGCTAACTTGTGACAAAAAATAAAAAGTTCTATGAACTCACTATGCCCATCAGCGAATACCTTAGGGTGTCTACTTTCCGAAATGGGGTCATTTGTGGGGTAGTTATACTGTTTGGGCATTGTAGAACCTCAGGAAACATGACAGGTGCTCAGAAAATCAGAGCCGTTTCAAAAAGCGGAAATTCACATTTTTGTACCATAGTTTGTAAATGCTATAACTTTTACCCAAACAATTTTTTATTGCCCAAACATTTTTTTTTTATCAAAGACATGTAGAACTATAAATTTAGCGAAAAATTTATATATGGATGTCGTTTTTTTTGCAAAATTTCACAGCTGAAAGTGAAAAATGTCATTTTTTTGCAAAAAAATCGTTATATTTTGATTAATAACAAAAAAAGTAAAAATGTCAGCAGCAATAAAATACCACCAAATGAAAGCTCCATTAGTGAGAAGAAAAGGAGGTAAAATTCATTTGGGTGGTAAGTTGCATGACCGAGCGATAAACGGTGAAAGGAGTGTAGTGCCGAAGTGTAAAAAGTGGCCTGGTCATGAAGGGGGTTTCACCTAGCGGGGCTGAAGTGGTTAAAGAACGTAAGCACCGACAGTTCGTGAGGGATTTGAGTGAATTCAGGGATAATCGAGCATATACCATAACACCGGGACCGGTAGGAAGTTGCGAACTCTCTTCCTCAGAGGTCGACTCCTCCGATACTGAGCCTTTTTCTAAACTGTCCGGTAGCTCTTCCAACCCGGGACGGCAGAGCACGAGACGACGGGGTGGTCAAGGATGGCAGAGGGGCGGTGGTCACAGAGGCAGGGGACGGGGGACACGGAGACCTGGTTACCCAAATACCTTCTCCTCCTCGCCTCCCTCTGGTTCTTCCAATACCCAAACTCAACCACAACCGTCGACTTCTTATTTTTTAGAGAAGAGCGTGATGCCTTATCACCTACGGGGCTAGAAGGACAAGGGTCAATCATAGATCTTCAGATCGTCAACTTGTCCACTAGAAGTCTCTCTGCGGTTGAGGTGGGGGTCCTTAAGAGGGGCCTGTCCTTTGTGCCCACCACCAACTTTAGTCTATTTTCATGGACTAAGGACCTACACCTCTTCTGTAGGAGACTGAAGTGGCATAAGTTTTTCCGAACCTCCAATAGAGAAACCTGCACTAGATTAGGTTTGGATGAGGGCGATTTTGACAATCTTCAAACCCTCGTCGATCTGAACCGAGACCACAATCGGATAAGTGGAACAGGCCCATTCACAACATTAAAACCCAAAAGTAAGAAAATGCCCCCACCAGCTAATTACGAGCATGTGGACATATTTCTACAGATGGTTACGAATGAGCTCGAACAGTTGGCTCGTGTGGGCCCAAGATCCTTCAATCTCTCTAGAACAGAGATGCAGGCTTTACAGTCTCTAGAAAAAGACCGCAGTATCGTAATTAAACCTTCTGACAAAGGCGGCAATCTAGTTATTCTTGATAATAACAAATATATTCAGATGTGCCGGGACCTCCTCAAGGATAGAGAAGGTTATAGAATTCTACCCTCCAATCCTACTGAGAAATTCTTGGTTGATCTCAAACAGATTCTGCTGGCTGGCCTGGAGATGAAGATGATAGGGACTCCTGAATTTGAGTTTATGCTACCCATCAAACCCCTGATAGCGACCTTATATGGGCTCCCCAAGGTTCATAAAGGGTTTAACCCATTGAAGGGCCGCCCTATAGTATCAGGGGTCAACTCACTCACCCAGAACTGTGGGGTCTATCTAGACAAGGTGTTGAGGGAGTTCGTTGTGTCCCTCCCAGCATATACGAGGGACACAATGGACTTCCTCAACAAAATTGGCGCTCTCGTTCTAGATCCGGATTGTATCCTCTGTAGCATCGATGTTGAGGCTCTTTATAGTTCCATTCCACATACACATGGCCTCAAAGCCATTGAATACTTTCTAGGTGCTAGGGGCATACAATACAGATCACACAATAGCTTTATCATCAGGCTACTTGAATTTACCTTAACGCACAATTTCTTTCTATTTGATTCTAAATTCTACCACCAGCTCAGGGGGACGGCGATGGGGAGCCCTTGCGCCCCCACCTATGCCAATCTCTTCCTGGGCTGGTGGGAGGATACACACGTCTTCCCTGACCATGAAGTGTGGTGGTCCAGAAATATTCATTTCTGGACCCGTTATATCGACGACGTGTTTGTTGTGTGGAAGGGTGATCTGATGGATTTTAAACACTTTGTCTCAGACCTTAACAGTAACAATATTGGCCTCCACTTTACTTATGAACAGGATCCATCCAGTATTACATTTTTGGACGTCAAAAGTGACAATTACAGGGGATCATCTATCCACTAATTTATTCAGGAAGACTACGGCCACAAATTCTCTTCTTCACTGGAGCAGCTATCATCCCCCTTCCCTTAAACAGGGTATTCCAAGAGGGCAATATCTCCGAGCACGGAGAAACTGCTCCAGTGATGAAGCCTTCTTCAGTGAAGCGAGGGCCCTTCAGGCCAGATTTGTGGCGAGAGGCTACCCACAGACAGTGCTCAATGATGCCTTTAAACATGCACGGTCTAAGGCATGTAGCAACCTACTTACCCCAAAAATGAGAATAGATAGTCCCCAGCCGTTGAGAATTATCTCAAACTTTGACACTTCCAATCAGGATGTTAAGAAAATTCTAAACAAATATTGGGCCATCCTGAAGATGGACCCTGATCTCTCTGAAATTGTGTCTGAGCGTCCGTCTGTCTCCTATAGAAAAGGGAAAAGTCTTAGAGACCGACTGGTGACCAGTCATTTTACAACACCAGTAAAAGAGGGCACTTGGCTAGACCGGCAGCCGCTGGGCGTTTTCAGATGCGGCAGATGCAAAGCATGTGAATACCTTAACACTACTAAGAGCATTATTGGATCAACTACGGGTCAGATCTTTTTGATACGCGATTTTATTAATTGCAGATCGAAGGGACTAGTCTACCTCTGCCAGTGTAGTTGCCCCTTGGACTATGTTGGCAAGACAGTCAGAGAGTTCAGAAGACGAATTCTCGAACATGTGAATGACGTTAAGAATAAGGAAGTGACCCCGATCGCAACACATGTTAATGAGGTCCATAACTGTGATCCGAGATCTCTCCGCTTTACTGTTCTTGACGTGGTTCATCCGTCCCCCCGCGGGGGTGACTGGGATAGGAGAATTCTACAAAAAGAATGTGAATGGATCCACAGACTCCGGTCCCAGTCCCCCCTAGGGCTCAATGAAAGACTTACATTCTCATGTTTCCTGTGACTGTGTTTACCGTCTGACCCTCTGGTCTATCCTGGGTATATTCTCCTGTCTTCCCTTCCCCTTTTTCCCTTACCCTTTCCTTTACCCCCTCGCAACCCACGGGTTCGGTTGATTTTTTTCGTGCCAAGATACTATGCCGGGTGCGCGAAGCGCCCAGCGTTGTTATCATTGACAGTGAATCAATATATTTTTCACTGATTTCTATATCTGTGACATATCCTTTTATATATCTATGACTGCGCGTCTACGTTTGCCCTATCCCCCCCTAAAATGGCCTAACCACTCTCCAATAGTTAGCTCCCATACCCCTTACCCTTATATGTATAATAACCTGGCTAATTTTGGCCCGTCTAGAGAAGGCAACATCTAACTGCCGTATCTATTATATGTTGACCCTTTTCTGTTTATCACACTCCGGATACATATACCACTATGGCCCGACCTCCCATTGGTCCCATTTTTTGTTCAGGTCCAATGGCTATGACGTACTAATCGCACGCCATTCATAGTCTCCAGCCTGCCTGTACTGAGTCTAGCTTCGGCCTGCAGCGCTGGGGACCTGACGTCACATTCAAGAGCCGCTCACCAGAAGATCGATGTGCGGCGTGCGTTCCACGGTGAAACGCACTGACGTCACATCCGGGTGCCGATACCGGAAGTCCTGTGTGCGGCGTGCGCTCCACAGTGGAACGCACCATGTGCCTATTATCGCACAGCGTAGCCACCACAGGGGGTTATTATTCAATTCATTAAGGGGAGAGTATCAGTATAAGAGGGGACGGCCATTCATGGCTCAATGTTGGAACCTGGGAGAAGGTATTGATCATGGGAGGAGTAGCAGTCTGCCGGCATTAACAGTGAGTAATCCCAGCCACCTTACTACTGTTCAGCAGATCACTATGCTTATGTGGGAACAAATGGCTTATTACTTGTCTCCGTTATTTAGGACATGCAGGAAGAATGGTCTCTTCATTCTCAGGGACAGTCTGATTTGCCTTAAGGTATGCCCATTTGTTCAGGCCTTATTGCATAGGTCTATGAGGGTTTTGTCTTATCTATTGGCCATCTTGACTTTTTTCAGTTGATTGGGGTTTTAAGCACAGACACGTCTGTGCCTTTACTAGGTATCCTCTTAGGTGTCGTTTTTTTGTTGTGTTTTGTGTTGTAGCCAGTTGCATCGTGTACCTTTTGGTATCCCTACCGATAGGGTAGTATACACTGTGCATTTAGGGTAATCCTGTTCGGTCCATGCCCAACATAGTCCACCCATACGGTTATTACCAGCCCGCTTACCATAGGGTGAACTAGGAGCTGCTAGTGAGGTTCGAGGACGGGGGGTCTCCACCATCAGGAGTCGCCCCTGGGCACAGGGCCTAGATGTAGTATTATTACCAGGGTCACTAAACCTCCTCTTCTTAGTATATGGGTGGACTTCTTGTACATGGACTGTGCGTTAAATGAATTAATAAAGAATATTTACTATTAAGGGTTATATTGAAGCTGGACCTGTGATTATTTCCTTCAACCCATTATATTTAATTATATCCACTAGGCTGGTTTTTTATAGCACCACACCGTCAGAACACGTGTTGTACAGTATGAAACCTGACAAACAACCACAAAGTGACTACTTTTTATTAAAGGGGTTGTCCCATTTCAATGATCACTGTTTAATCTGCTAATGATATAACTGTGATCATTTTTGTAAATACAATGTATTAGCCAATTCCCTTCCTTTTTGATAAAATCCTTCCCCTCCTACCTCTGTGTTGTCATGTGTCTCCCCTAGTTACGGCCAACTCTCCCTGCCGAATGCAGGCGCCGCGCCTGCGCAGATTAACCACATCATCCAGTGGCCGGCCTCTCCTCTCTTTCATGAATGCGCACAGCCGGCCGTTCATTTCCTTCTGCTGCTTCTGACACAGAGCCACGAATGCTCTGTTTACACTGCAGACTTGGGAGAGAGGGAGGAGGGGCTGGAGAGGAGTCAGATTACACTCTGCTCTGCCGGGTAGTGAAGGAACGTGCTCAGCGTCCTCCAGCTCTGTCCCTGATCAGACCTCACTATGTGCTCTGTCCCCTTGTCAGGTCACATAACAGCTGGCCCCACTGCTTCTCTGATAAGGTGGCCCCTGCTTTGCGCTTCCTGACATTAGCATGGGCTGATGTCCAACTGCCCAACACAAGCTGCTAGTTGTATGAAATAGTAATGTGGCCCCAAGAGAAGTCAACAGGGCCACACTGCACCTCCACATGCCTCTGCTTTCATTGCGACATGTTCTAGGGGAGAATACTGCTGGATAGTACTGTCCGATAGTTGCACAATATGGCGGCACTTCTGTATCATAGTGCCATATAATGACACCATATGGCAGCACACAGAGAACAGAACTTCAATAGAAGTCTATGGGGCTATACACTACCTCTGCATGCCTTGCATTATGGACTGTTCTAGGAGAGAATACTTCTGAATTATAGCGCAATATAAAACCATATGGCGGCACAAAGAGTACTTGAGACTTTACAAAGCAAGAATTTCCCATTCTGCTTTCTCTACACGGATAAATGCCCCGCCATCTCTCTGGTAAAAATTCCCCGCCATCTCTCTGGTAAAAATGCCCCGCCATCTCTCTGGTAAAAATGCCCCGCCATCTCTCTGGTAAAAAAATGCCCGCCATCTCTCTGGTAAAAAAAATGCCCCGCCATCTCTCTGGTAAAAAAATGCCCCGCCATCTCTCTGGTAAAAATGCCCCGCCATCTCTCTGGTAAAAATGCCCCGCCATCTCTCTGGTAAAAATGCCCCGCCATCTCTCTGGTAAAAATGCCCGCCATCTCTGTTATGTTCCAATAAAAGTCTATGGGGCTATACACTACCTATGCATGCTTCTAATTGCATTATGGACTGTTCTAGGAGAGAATACTTCTGAATTATGGTGCAATATAAAACCATATGGCGGCACAAAGAGTGTACTTGAGAATTTACAAAGCAAGAATTTACCATTCCCCCTTCTGCTTTCTCTACACAGATAAATTCCCCGCCATCTCTCCGTTAGGGCTCATCTACATGAATGTGTGTTGGCCGTTCCATGCATTGGGGACCGTAAATTGTGGTACCCTATGTGCGGGCAACATCCGTGCAGCTGCCGCAGACAGATCCAAGACCCATTCACTTGAATGGATCCGTGATCCATCCGTTCTGCAAAAAAAGTAGTGCAAGCACGACTTTTTTGCAATGCGAAGGGACGGCCAGAAACCCCACAGAAGCACTCTGAGGAGCTTCCGTGGGGTTTCGCTCAGTGCACCGCATCTCCCGGATTGCGGACCCATTGAAGTGAATGGATCCGTGATGCGGGGCGCACAGACGACAGATGTAGCTGGGCTCTATATAAAGAGGTTCAGGGAAGATAGGTGTAGCAGAGCTGATTCCCCAGCAGGGGGAGGGGCCTCAGACACTGCAGGATGCCAGACTGTGAGTCATACTTTTCACATGAACGAGCACACAGGACTCAGCTCTCAGTGTGATGTCATAAGGAGGTGTGGCCAGGCTTCAGTCTAGCTGCCTAAGCCCGCCCAGCCTTATCTGCAGAAAAGCAGGAAGTTACCAGCAGAGTGACTGCAGCTCAGGCTGATTTAGCAAAGTGGGAAAACCCCTTTAAGGAATTTGTCTAGGGGAAATTTGGACTGAATTAATTTAGGTGGACAAAATGAAAATACTTTTTCACCAACAGATTTTGTCAACTGCCAAACCATAAAAAAGCACCTTTTATATGTTTTAATTGTCCCACAGGACACGGTACCCCTCTGATACAAGTGTCTGAACTGTGGAATACTTGTATAGTAGTTGTCCACATATAGATGATAGCCTTGTCTTTAGTGATGGATGTATTAGATCTAAGACAATTTTCCAATTCGTGCCCATATGGGATGGGCAATCAGGACGATCCAACTGGCTGTCATTGCCTTCATACACCCTAAATGTATAAGTGTAGCCGGTACCACTTTCGCACAACTTATACATCTTGACGCCGTATCTACCACGTTTACTTGGGTTGTACTGTTTGGATGTCAGTCGCCCAGTAAAGTGGATCAGGGATTCATCAACTGCGAAATTTTTCTTGGGGGGGGGTATACATTTCTCTAAATTTCCCATTAAGGTATGAGACAAGGGGCCTCAGTTTGTAAAGTCTGTCTTGCCCAACTGGATTGTTGCTGCGACAAACGGAATTATCATTGAAATGTAAAAATCTGACCAAAATTTGGAAATGTGACCTAGCCATCACAGATGTAAAAATATGATGTATGGGGTTTGTGGACCAGTAGGATGTCAGCTCATATTTTTGGGTGATTCACATATTGAATGTTAGGGCAAGAAGTTTCTGGCACATTAGTTGGCCTCCAAAATTTGGGTTTTGCATAAAATGAATTTAGATTTTGGTCCAAATATTGCCGGGCATATAAATTTGGCTGATGCACAATTTCATCTAAAAGTTCCTCAGTACTTTTAGATGAACAACTGTGACGTGAACGCATTGCACCCACACTGAATCCTGACCCATTCATTTCAATGGGTCTGTATACATAAGCCTTGTTTTTCAGACATCACTTCTGCGTTGCTTGAAAAACGCAGCATGTTCTATATTCTGCGTTTTTCACTCCTGGCCCCATAGAAGTGAATGGGGATGTGTGAAAAATGCATTGCATCCGGAAGCAAGTGCAGGTGTTTTTCATTGATGGTTGCTAAGAGTTGTTTGTAAACATCCTGTTTTTTATCATGTGTGTGAAAAACGCATCAAAACTGATTGCACCCTCATGGCAAAAACTGAACGCAAAAACAGACAAAACTGACTGAACTTGTTTGCAAAATGGTGCAAGTTTCACTGAATGCATCCAGACCTAATCCGTCATGCTTGTGTGCAAGAGGTCTTAGTCAGCAGGGTCTCTCTCTCTCTCTCTGAACACCAAAATGACACTGAGCAGAGAAAGGGACCCTGCTGACTTTTATAAACATTTTTCTTTTTTTAATACTAACTTTTCCTCCCTCTGACAGACTTTGATTGGGTCCCAGGATTCTCCTAAGGCCACTGCTGTTTGCTTGAGTTTTGCCCCTAGATGAGGCAACCACTTTGTTCTGGAACCTGACGAGAAAATACGTCCGGTTACAGATACATGCCTACCGCCACGATGTAGAAACTCGTGCAGCTGTAGGAAAGTGGTTAACATATATCACGTCGCTGGTATACACTGCCTGCAGGATACAGTTTCCAATTGCCTGACTTTTTGATATGTTTTAGAGGATAACCCATTTTTATTGTTTTCTCCTAATAAAATATTTTTAGTTTTCTTTTTACCGTCCCATTCAGGCAGTTTAATATCTAGATTATATTGGTGATGGAAACCCTTTTATTTGTATCTGTGACCTCGTGATCACACTTGATCATGGCATCTAAAGGCTTTAATGACTGCGATCAGCATTATTGAAGGTCCCGGTCATTAGCCGCAGGTCTCTGCTGTTTGAAATAGTGGAGACCCACTGGCCATGGCACCCGATGCACGCTCGAGTAGGCGCCATGTTTACCCATCGCTCCATCGGCATACATGTACGGCGCTAGTAGCGAAAGGGTTAAATAACCCTGGGTTCAGACCTGAGCGTTTTACAGCGCGTTCCTACGCGCTGTAAAACGCACAACAGGCAAGAACCAATGATTCCCTATGGGAATGGCTCTCACCTGAGCGTTTTACAGCGCGTACGATCGCGCTGTAAAACGCCCGACGCTCAAACAAGTGCTTGAGCTTTTTTTTGGGCGTTTGTCGCGCGTTCCCGCACATAGAAATTCAGGAACGCGCGACAATGTGTGAACGCCAGTCTCTGTATGCGCGATTGTAAACGCCCGTACAATCGCGCATACAGAGCGCTCGTTTCAGAACGCTCAGGTCTGAACCCAGCGTAAATGTATATGCAATCAAGCTAATGCTTGCAGTCTAATGGTACTAAAGATGGAAAAACTTAATATTACTATGTACTGTGTTTCACTGATTGATTATACAAGAATATTTCTTTATTGTAAGTAATGGTACACAAGAAATTAGGCACCCCAACCTAAATATAAAGTAGATGTAAGGTGCAGTTTTAAACAGAAAATCAGCTGTTATCTCATGGCAGTAATTGTTCCTGAGAATATTATGACTTCATTTTTTATATTTTTTTTAAAGATCTCTTTATTGAAGTGAGAAATCACATGCACAGCAATAAGCACATGAACAGTACATCGTACAAGAATTGCATCAAAGCATATTGTACAGGCAGTAGTGAAGGCTTGATTTCTCAAATCGCAATTTTATGCCCCAACTCCCTCCCCGACCCTCTACCCGTGTCCCCATCTCTCCCTTTCCCCCCGCCCATGAACACCAATCTAAGATCCTGGAACTTGAAGTGGTTTTGGTGCAAAGCAGCGCCCCTCACCTCCAGTGGTTTGCTCACCCAAGTGCCAAATTACAATCCCAGTTTCCCTAACCTATTTGCAAGCTGAGCCTCCAAATACCAGCCAGTCAGTTTAAATGGGGCTATAAGTTCCTGGATTTCAATATCGGACAGTCGTTTCTCTATGAACCTCCTCCATTTTTTTATGAACCTCTCAATCAGACGTTCCTTATCCTGTACTACCTCCAATCTTTCCAGGTAGAGAACCTTTTTCATCATCCCATAACCTCCTCCCACACTGGTACTTCCCCTCCTAACCAGTGTCGTAAGAGAGACTTCTTTACCGACATCAGTAGAAGGTATATAGTGAAATATACACTGCTGGGGTGTGGGACCCACCGTTTCTCCTCAAATGTCATCTATTGATTCTATAGCCTGCTTCCATAACGGTTGCACCTTAGGGCATTCCCATATGGCATGTAGTAATCCTGCTTTCGGGAGGTTACACTTAGGACATTCACGCAGATAATGGGCAGGGGCGCCGTGATAGGATAAATTAAAGGCGTACGTCGCTCTATGCATGAGTTTTAATTGTGTCTCTCTGCACTGCTCATTGTATGTCGCCCGCCTAACCAATTCCATGCCCGCCCTCATATTCTTTGCTATATTTAGATCAGATAATTCTCTTTCCCAGGGTTTGTAAGCCCCTTTCACCAAGCCTATTGTCTGAATGCTATGGAGTCTCCGGTGTAACTCAGAGAGGGGCATGTGGGAGCCATCCCTGCCCAGCAAAGCCGCAAACCATGCTAGCCTCTCGGAATCACCAACAGAATTCACCTGGGCCTTACAATAACTTCTAATTTGTTGATAGGGGAGATAGTGGGCATCATGTAATTCAAACTGTGTTTTTACCTGGTCCCAAGATGACCAGTGGAGACCAGAAGTGTGTAGTAGATCCTTAAGTCTCATTATATTTTTTTCCCTCCATGTCTGAAACATAGTATTCTCTCTGCCCTGGGGGAACGCCGGCAGCGACCATAATGGTAATCTGGGTGACAAATAGTAGGGAAGGCCATAAATCTTCCTAATCGCCTTCCACGCCATTATGGTGTCCTTTAGTAGAATAATAGACTGTATTATTGACACCAGTATGTCTTTCAGCCTAGAATGTAGTAGAGCCTCCAGATTTTCCCCACCAGCTAGTTCTCTTTCGATAATAATCGCCGAATTGTGCCCCGGGCCCCACACCCAATCTCGCACATGTCTGAATAGCGACGCCAGGTTGTAGTGGCGAATATTCGGTAATTGTAGCCCCCCTTCATCTTTCAGCATCGTTAATTTGGCATAGGCAATGCGTGGCCTCTTAGTTTTCCAGAGGAAACAATTGAACGCTCTCTACATCTGTGTGTTTTAGCAGCAGTGAAATTGTCTGGAGCGGATAAAGTAGCTTTGGGAAGCTTACCATTTTAATTAAATGTGCCCTCCCACACACCGACAAGGGTAGATCATTCCATTTCTCTAGTTCACTTTCTATTTTGAGGGAGAGAGGGGGGTAATTCAAAGTGTATATTGACGCTGGGGTGCGTCCTATTTTAATACCCAAGTAGGTCAGATAGTCCTTCCGAACTTCCACCCTATTTTATAAATGTCTCGCTACGGGGGAACGATGGTCTAGGAACAGTAGCTGACTTTTTTTCCACATTGACCCTATAGCCCGTGGCCCTTCCATAGAGGTTCAAAGCCTCTAGAGTCCTATCTAACTGGAGCTCCGGGGATCCAAGATATAGCAGGATGTCATCTGCAAAGCAACTAACTTTCGGCACTTTGGCCCCTATCTTGATGCCCTCAAAGATGTCAAATTTAATCAACCATCTCGCCAAGGGCTCCATTGCCAAATTGAAGAGTAACGGGGACAAGGGGCAACCCTGCCGCGTACCTTTTTCCAGCGTAATTGGTTTGGATAAAAAGCCTGGTACATTCACTAGTGCCTGGGGGTTTTCATAAAGCGCCTTCAGGAAATTTCTGAAGCGTCCTGTGATATTAACCCTGTCCAGCACCATGTCCAACCATTGCCAGTTGACGTTGTTGAATGCCTTCTCGGCATCTACTGCCAACAACGCTGGAGAAGGCTCGTTTTTAGGATCCCTATATCCGCTTAGGGCGGCTAAGACTTTGCATATATTAGTCACTGCAGATCTACCCTTCATGAACCCTACCTGATGTGAACCAATTAGATTAGGTACGCAATCGGCTAATCTTTTGGCCAAAATTTTGGACAGAATCTTCACATCCTGATTGATCAGGGAGATCGGTCTATATGCGCTGGGCTGTGTCAAATCTCTTCCCGGCTTCGGAAGGATCTTAATATAGGCCATCTTGCCCGAGTCAGGTAAGTTTCCCCTGGCCATAATGTTATTAAACAGTCCAGTCAATGTCGGGGATAGTTCTGGGATCATGGCCTTATAGAATTCCACCGGGAATCCATCAGGTCCCGGGGCTTTGCAGTTCGACAGGGATTTGATTGATGTCCCTAACGCCTCTTCACTAACGTCCCGACTCAGCGTTTCCAACGCTTCAGTGGACAGGCGTGGCAGGTCCACCTTGTCTAAGAGATTCCTTGCTTCCTGAGGTCGGGGGGATCCCTCGAGTATAATGCTTGAAAATAGTCGCCCAATATCTCCACAATATCTTTCGGTTGGGAGCATAACTTTCCCGATCTGTCTTTTAGGGGGTGCAGGGCCGTTTGTTTAATGAATGGGCGTGTTAAATTGGCTAACAGCCGACCCGCCTTGTTACCTACATGAAAAAACTTAGCCTTTTGGTAATCCCCAAACCACTTTTCCTGTCTTTCCTGACAATATTCAAAACTGTGTTTGGCCGTGACCCATAGAACTTTGTTGGGGGTTGGGGGATTTTGTAAGAATTCAGTGTACGTCTCCCGCACCTTCTGGGTGGCTTCTTCAAACTTTTTTCTCGCTTCCCTCGTTTTCCCTATCGAATATGACATTATTCGGCCCCTAAGTACCGCCTTGGCCGCATCCCAAAATAGGTTCTGATTCAACGCCTGATCCGCATTATCCTGCGAGTATTCCCACCACCACCCTTTTAGCTTATCTATAAATTCCTTATCCTTGGACAAGTGCTGAGGCATTCTCCATGTAAAATCTTATCCCCTGGGGACTGTATCCATAATTTCCATAACCACTGGGGCATGGTCCGAGATTAATAAGTCAGAGATTTCTACTAGTTTGACTCTGGACAGCATCTTCGGTGATGTCAGGAGATAGTCAATCCGGGACCATGACCCCTGGGCATGGGAAAAATGGGTATACTCGCGATCCACTGGGTGGTGGTATCGCCAGGTATCACACAGGCCCGTGTTTTGTATCAGAGGGAGTAACGTCTGAGCCCTATTCTGCTGAGTAATATTTTCGAAAACCCCTTGTTTCCTGTCTTCCTGCTCGTTTTGCACCCTATTAAAATCCCCCGCCACTAATAGCATCTGTGAGTCTTCACCCAAGATATCTTTCTCCACAGACTTGTAAAAGTCCGTCTGGGAGGTGTTGGGGGCATAGACATTATGCAGAACTATCTGCCCTGCCGGAGAATCTAAGCTTAGTCGCATCCATCTCCCCTGTTTGTCAGTAGATATAGAAGAAATCTCGTAGTGTAAGCGTTTATGAAACAGGACCATGATGCCTGCCTTCTTGCCCACTGAGGATGAACCCACTACCTGTCCCACCCATAATCTATGCATCCTACAAAAATCTGCCTCTTCTAAATGGGTCTCCTGCAGGAACGTTTTTTTAGGTGGCGTAGCACCACCATGCGTTTGGCAGGGGACCGTAGGCCCTTAACGTTCCACGTGGCTACTCGCATAATAATTACTCTATGTTCGTGTTCTCTGCAGGAGAAGCCATCAGGAACAGGTCAAAACGGTATTTCACATATTGGCACCAAGGCAGCAGCACTCCAACCACATCAAAATTGGTGTTCACCCCCATCCATGTCACTACCTACTTCAAACGGAATCATTAACTACCTCCTACTATACGCTGCTCACCAGCCCATAATATTCGGCATAAACAAAGAATTTAACACATTAACATGAATGAACCATAAGTCCAATGTTGTCTCACGTGTCCCTCCAGGGCGACCTAGTCAGACGCTGACAGTACTCGGGGATGTCCATGCTCAATTTGGATCCGCTTCCTGATGATCCGGCTCTATAGATCTGGGCACCGATCTCCCCGACTTTTGACTGGCTCCTCTACCTCTGACCGAGGATGTAGATCGCTGGGAGGATGACGGTATAATATCGGCGAACAAAGAAAGTATCAACCGTCCCGTCTTGACGAAAAATCCTCAGGGTTGCAGGGTACAGCAGGGCAAACTTGACCTTGTTTCGAGCTAGAGCGGATGATACTTGCGAAAATTCCCTCCTGCGCTTTGCCACTTCTGCTGAGTAATCGCTGAATAGAAGGATCTTGTTGCCCCGAATAATTGAGGGCCGCACGTTGCGTCGGAATTTCGCCAAAATATCCTCCTTGGCAGCATAGTTCAAGTATTTAACTATCGCAGCTCTGGGCCTTGCGTTGTTGGATCGCGTCCCTGTGTGGACAGGTTGGTTCTGCAGGACGTACAAAGAGGATGATCTATTGGAGGTGTTACCTAAGACATTTACTTGCCTCCCAAGCGATGCGCTCTCTCCACTGTATAAGTGCCCCACAGCCCCAGGGCTTGCGGGATCTCTACCTCGCAAATGTCCGCCAGCTGATTCGGAGGGATCGATTCTGGGAGGCCGATGATCCGCAGGTTGTTCCTCCTGGATCGATTCTCCAAGTCGTCCATCTTCTCTTTCAGGTACTGGTTATTGCGCAGGAGGTCTCTGATGTTGCTCTGGGCCTTCTCCAGTTCTTCCTCCACTAATACCACCCTTTGCTCCACATCGGAGATCTGGGAGGTATGCTGCGCCACCTCAGACTGCAGTTGTTGCAGGGCCGACGAGACCGTGGCTTCCAGGGAAGCTTTGATATCCGGCGCAAGGAGTTTAGCCACTTCTATGACCATAGTTTTGCATGAGGCTGTTAACTCGTCAGCTGAGGTGAGCCCACACTCCCCTTCCTCCTCATCTGAACCCAATGCCTCCGTACTTTTCTGGGTTGACTGCGAGGTTGAGCGGGTAAGCCTGTGCCGTTTCTCGGCCACCGGCGCCATTTTGCCCCTGGCTTTCAGGTCGTCACCTGGAGGGAGTGTTGTCCGCGAACTCCTTCTGTGAACCGCCTCTGATCACCAATTTCTCCATAGGTGCCCCCAACACTGTTAGGGGGTTCTGAGGGTACCTTTCGGTCCCGGTATGCGACAGTTCTCCAGATATTCGGGCCGGCCGAGCGGAGAGCCTCTTACTCGCGTCTCTCCATGTGCGCACCGGAACTGGAAGTCCCGACTTCATGTTTTTTATTAGAGATGAGCGAATCGAAGCTTTCAAAGTGGAATTCGTTACGAATTTCAGGAAAAATTCGAATTGCACCGAATGCTAATTTCCTTGCGCCTTATGTTAACGAATTGCATTTTTTCCTAAAATGGCTTCTGCACTTGTGAGGACATGGAGAAAGGAAGTCGGGAAAGGTGGGATCACCCATACTGACATGCATTCAGCCAATCAGCAGCGAGCCAGCCCTGTGATGTCACAGCCTTAAAAATACGTAAAAAAAAAAAAAAAAAGATTAACAGTGCAGGGAAAGATTATTCAAGGTGTAGGGAAAGGATAGGGCAGAATAATTCTACTTAATTTCTGTTGAACAGGGTTCAGTCGGGGAGGTGACAGCCTGGGTAATAGGAACAATCCGAATATACTTTTCTGCACTGACTGGTGATACAACAGCTCTGTAATTTTATTTCAACCAGTTTTTCTTTGGGAAAATTGATGGCTGATTGTACACCTCCTTTTGCGGTCTGGCCCGAATTATGTCGTTGTGGATCCTGTGGTAAACATAATGAAGATGCTGATGACAACACACCAGAAGACTTTCCCTTTTACCAGCTATTCACAATTAAATCAAGCAGCTTCACTAAGTTGAAAATATTCATGTGTTTTCATCTGCTCCCTCTGCGTTCGATCTCCGCAGCACACAAGACATGACATGAGAGCCTCTGCTTTGGAGTCCAGTTTCTTAAGATCAGGAATTCCATTAAAATTGTGTGTGACAATCTTGCTCCCTGTGCAAAGCCATAACAAAAGGACTCCGTAGGCATACACATCAGAGCAAGCTGAAGTTGGTTTCCCGAATTTTAAATCGGGAGCAGTAAACAGTGGAATCAAATACAGGTAGCTGAACTCTGCTGCTCTGTATCTCTTGTGAAGTCAATGTCTCCAGCAATGCCCCTCTCGCGATTTACAGCAAATACATTATTTTCATGTAGAGATCCAAAAATTATGTTAGAGGCATGAAGTTTATGCTAGCCATGTGCGACCCCTCTCAATTAAGGGCTTACTTGCCATTTAGCGGTGCAGTTATATGTGGTAAAGTGACACTGCCTTTTTTCAGAAAATGTATGGGTTAATGTACACCTCCTTTTGCAGTATGGAACGACTTACTTAGTGGTGAATTTCTTTATGTGACACTGGCTTTTTTTTTTTTAAATGTATAGGTTAATGTATACATCCTTTAGCCATATGGAACAACTTACTTAGTGGTGAAATTCTTTCTGCGACACTGGCTCTTTATTTGAAAATGTACGGGCGAATGTACACCTCCTTTTGCGGTATGGAATGACTTAGTCTTGAAATTCTTTATGTGACACTTGCTTTTTTAGGAACATTTATGGGTTAATGTACACCTCCTTTTGTGGTATGGGCCGAATTACGTAGTGGTGAAATTTGTTATGGGACACTGGCTTTTTTGGGGAAAATTGATTGCTGTATGGGCTGAGTTATGCGGTGTTGAAATTTTACATTTCGAAGTAAACTCTGTTGCTCTGTATCCCTTGTGACGTCAATGTCTCCAGCAATGCCCCTCTTGCGATTTACACCAAATACATTATTTTCATGTAGAGATCCAAGAATTATGTTGGAGGCATGTAGTGTATGCAAGCCATGTGCGACCCCTCTCCTCACTCTCACGCTGTTCTGCACCTGGTTTGCCTGTGCAAACAGAGTCACACAGGGGAGGAACTGCTCCATATGCTTCAGCAAGAAATCGAATCGTGGCTTTCTCCAAGACAACTGAAAATCGGAACCATGGTGACCGACAACGAAAAGAACATGGTGTCAGTGCTGCGTCATGGATGGCACCCTGCATGGCACAAGTGTTCAATCTGGTTGTCAAGCGGTTCCTGAAGTCTTCCACCCATCTGCAAGACATCCTAAACATGGCCAGGAAGCTGTGCATGCACTTCAGCCACTCAAAAACCGCAAAGCACACCCTCCTTGAGCTGCAGCGACAGAACAGCATCCCCCAACATAGGCAAATATTCGATGTTTCCAACCATTGGAATTTCACCCTCCATATGTTGGACCGACTGTTTACTCCTGTTTTCCCGGACTCAAAGGAAAGGACAGATATGCACTGGCTGTGCTCATACAGATTTCATCAAAGCCTCCACTCACCAAGGCAAGCACAGAGGATCGGATTGTGTGGACAGGTTGGTTCTGCAGGACGTACAAAGAGGATGATCTATTGGAGGTGTTACCTAAGACATTTACTTGCCTCTCGCTCTTCCTGTATAACGGCTCCAAGGCACTCACGTCTATTGTAGGGACGTGGTTCCAAAGAAACTTTGATTGTTGTTTTGGTAATCTGGTCATCAGTTCTCAGGACGTTACATGGCTAGCAGTGATGTGGAACGGGTATGACATGTCTGGATCAGTGTCGGCCACAGAGCTTGTTTTCTCTGAGCCTGTCAAACTTTGCATGGACATTTTTTATGCCATCCACGCAGAGGACTTCAATGCTTTATGGAATTATATTCATAAATCAAAGGACGAGGTCATGTTGGAGGAAGTGGACAATTTATTCCAGTGTTTTTACTCGCATTTCTTCATACACTTTAGAATCCACTTATCAGCAACCCAGCTCGTCACAGAATATGCTGGAGTCGGCTTGTTTGCTGGACTGTCCTCCAGTTATTAGCCATAACCCCATACATTACTTGATCTGTATGCATTACCCTCGTGGTCACCCCGACACTGGTCGTCAATCCATTCTTGTTGATGAAGCACTTTGTTTTCCAGTTTGTCTTTTAAATCTTGTTGTTTTGCCCCTTCTGTGTTGTATTTTATGTGTGTTAATATCCAGTTTTTTCTTACTTGTTCAAAAATAAATAAATGAATTGGCTTCGCTTGTGATTTGGTAGCCAAAAGCAGGAGTGGGTACAAAACACAGAAGACATACAACTATTCCATTCACGTGTCATCTCTGTTTTGGATCCACTCCTGTTTTTTTGGCATTAGCAATACTGATGGATTACTGAACAAATTCTGACCATGTGAAGGCGGATACACAAAAGACAGGGTCCATTTTTTTGCAAATTTTTCAAAATGTTTAGTAAATTTAGGATATAAATAGGATATTCATAAAAAAAAGGTGAAATATATTGACTCAAATGTATGACTGGCATGAAGCACATTGTGTCACAAGAAAAAAATCTCAGAATAGCTTGGATAAGTAAAAGTTATTACCACATAAAGTGACACATGTCAAATTTGCAAAAAACAGCCTGGGCAGGTGGGGGAAAACTGGCCCAGGGTAGAATGGGTTAATTGTCAGAAGGAAAAGTGAGTTGTTATGCTCAAGCATACAAAAATTATTCATTAACTGGTGTCAGAATGTTCTGCCCGTATCTATGCACACAAATTCACAAAAAACACAGTAGTGTAAATTGTCAAAAGAAAGAGTAGCTTGTTCTGAATCAGCATAGAACAATTATCCCTTTACATAGTAACATAGTACATAAGGCCGAAAAAATAAATTTGTCCATCCAGTTCGGCCTGTTATCCTGCAAGTTAATCCAGAGGAAGGCAAAAAAAAAAACCCTGTGAGGTAGAAGCCAATTTTCTCCACTTTAGGGGAATAAAAAATTCCTTCCCGACTCCAATCAGGCAATCAGAATAACTCCCTGGATCAACGACCCCTCTCTAGTAGCTATAGGCTGTAATAGTATTAAGCTCCAGAAATACGTCCAGGCCCCTCTTGAATTCCTTTATTGTACTCACCATCACCACCTCCTCAGGCAGAGAGTTCTCACTGCTCTTACCGTAAAGAATCCTTTTCTATGTTTGTGTACAAACCTTCTTTCCTCCAGACGCAGAGGATGTCCCCTCGTCACAGTCCTGGGGATAAATAGCTGATGGGATAGATCTCTGTACTGACCCCTGATATATTTATACATATTAATTAGATCTCCCCTCAGTCGTGTTTTTTCTAAAGTGAATAACCCTAATTTTGATAATCTTTCAGGGTACTCTAGTTGCCCCATTCCAGTTATTACTTTAGTTGCCCTCCTCTGGACCTTCTCCAGCTCTGCTATGTCTGCCTTGTTTACAGGAGCCCAGAACTGTACACAGTACTCCATGTGTGGTCTGACTAGCGATTTGTAAAGTGGTAGGACTATGTTCTTATCATGGGAATCTATGACCCTTCTGATGCAACCCATTATCTTGTTGGCCTTGGCAGCAGCTGCCTGACACGGGTGACTTGCATTTTTCCTTCCCATGTGCATAACTTTACATTTATCAGTGTTAAACCTCATCTGCCACTTATCTGCCCAAGCCTCTAATCTATCCAGATCCCTCTGTAGTAGTATACTGTCCTCATCAATGTAAATTACTTTACACAGTTTAATGTCATCTGCGAAAATTGATACTTTACTATGCAAGCCTTCTACAAGATCATTAATAAATATATTGAAGAGAATAGGGCCCAATACTGACCCCTGAGGTACCCCACTAGTGACAGTGACCCAATCTGAGTGTGTACCGTTAATAACCACCCTCTGTTTTCTATCACTGAGCCAGTTACTTACCCACATACAGATGTTTTCTCCCAGTCCGAGCATTCTCATTTTATATACTAACCTTTTATGTGGTACAGTGTCAAATGCTTTGGAGAAGTCCAGATATACGACATCCATTGATTCGCCGCTGTCATGTCTAGAACTTACCTCCTCATAGAAACTGATTAAATTAGTCTGACATGACCGATCCCTCATGAAGCCATGCTGATATGGCGTTATTTGCTTATTTCCGTTGAGATGCTCTAATATAGCATCTCTCAGAAAACCTTCAAACAGTTTACCCACAACAGATGTTAAACTTACCGGCCTATAGTTTCCAGGCTCTGTTTTTGGCCCCTTTTTGAATATTGGCACCACATAAGCCATGCGCCAATCCTGTGGGACATTCCCTTTCAGTATAGAGTCTGCAAATATCAGAAATAAGGGTCTGGCTATGACATTACTTAAGTCGCTGATGTACTTCTTCCTGGGTCAGACAGGACACTTTTAATGGGGAATTTATTTTTGCATTCTGCATGTCATCTGACAGTTTATTTTCCTCAGTGAATACATTGGAGAAAAAAATATTTAACAGCTTTGCTTTCTCCTCATCGCTCTCTGCGACTTCTCCCTCATTACTCTTTAAAGTTTTATACTCTTCAGATTTATACTTTTTAACATTTATAGAATTGAAGAACATTTTATGGTTAGTTTTACTCTCTTTGGCAATTAATCTCTCGGTCTCTAGTTTGGCCGCTTTTATTTGTTTTTTACATGTTCTATTTTTTTCCTTATAGTTTTTAGTGCTTCCGTGCTCCCCTCCTGTTTCAATGAATTATATGCTTTCTGTTTGTCATTTATTGCTTTCTTCACAGTTCTATTTATCCACATTGGTTTCTTTTTGTTCCTTAACCTTTCATTCCCATACGGTATATACCTCTCACAATGAGATTTTAGGATGTTTTTAACCACTTCAGCCCCGCTAGGTGAAACCTTTTATTGCTGCTGACATTTTTACTTTTTTTGTTATTAATCAAAATGTAACGATTTTTTTGCAAAAAAATGACATTTTTCACTTTCAGCTGTGAAATTTTGCAAAAAAAACGACATCCATATATAAATTTTTCGCTAAATTTATAGTTCTACATGTCTTTGATAAAAAAAAATGTTTGGGCAAAAAAAAAATGGTTTGGGTAAAAGTTATAGCATTTACAAACTATGGTACAAAAATGTGAATTTCCGCTTTTTGAAACGGCTCAGATTTTCTGAGCACCTGTCATGTTTCCTGAGGTTCTACAATGCCCAAACAGTATAACTACCCCACAAATGACCCCATTTCATTTATACAAAGTTGGCATTTGACCAAGATATTTATCTCACCCAGTATGGGTATATGTAAAATGACACCCCAAAACACATTCCCCAACTTCTTCTGAGTACGGCGATACCAGATGTGTCACACTTTTTTGCAGCCTAGATGCGCAAAGGTGCCCAAATTCCTTTTAGGAGGGCATTTTTAGACATTTGGATCCCAGACTTCTTCTCACGCTTTAGGGCCCCTAAAAAGCCAGGGCAGTATAAATACCCCACATGTGACCCCACTTTGGAAAGAAGACACCCCAAGGTATCCAATGAGGGGCCTGGCAAGTTCATAGAATTTTTTTTTTTTTCGCATAAGTTAGCGGAAATTGATTTTTTTTTTGTTTTTTCTCACAAAGTCTCACTTTCCGCTAACTTAGGACAAAAATTTCAATCTTTCATGGACTCAATATGCCCCTCAGCAAATACCTTGGGGTGTCTTCTTTCCAAAATGGGGTCAGTTGTGGGGTGTTTGTACTGCCCTGGCATTTGAGGGTCTCCGCAATCATTACATGTATGGCCAGCATTAGGAGTTTCTGCTATCCTCCTTATATTGAGCATACAGGTAATGAGATTTTTTTTCCGTTCAGCCTCTGGGCTGAAAGAAAAAAATGAACGGCACAGATTTCTTCATTCGCATCGATCAATGTGGATGAAAAAATCTCTGCCAAAAAAAAAAAATGGAGGGGAAAGGCGTCTGCCAGGACATAGGAGCTCCGCCCTACATCCATACCCACTTAGCTCGTATGCCCTGGCAAACCAGATTTCTCCATTCGCATCAATCGATGTGGATGAATAAATCATTGCCGGGATTTTTTTTTTTATATATATATATATATACAAAGTGCTTGCCAAAGCATAGGAACGCCGCCTCCTCCTCAGCTCGTATGCCTCGGCAAACGTATCTGTCACTGCAGAGGAGAAAATCCCGTCTTGCAGCGCCGCATACACCGACTTGCGTGTAATCTGACAGCAGCGCAATGCTTCTGTCAGAATGCACATCGGTGCTGCAGCTAGTAGATCGGTTGGTCCACCTGGAAGGTAAAAAGACCAAAAAAAAAATAAAAAATGAAAAAAACAGGCCACAACGCAATAATTTTATTAACTTTGGAACAGAACATGTAACTTTAACTTTTGGAACTAAACATTAACCTGTTTGCTTACCTGTTTGTTTTTTTTTTGTTTTTTTTACCTTTATAGAACAAACCTCTCCTTCCCCATGGGTCAATGTGCAAAGCGCAAAGCGCCCAAAGATGTGGCGAAGTGCGTTATGCACTTTGTCCCATGTGAAAGGAGACGTTTGCAGCAGCTGTGAGTGAATGGGCCCTAATAGCCCTGTGTGCCTATCCTGGTGAGATGTGATCCCTATGCTAGGTGTACCTGTGTGTGGTACTTTCGGAAACACTCCCCTAAGTATAGGGCAGGGTGGTCGGGACAGTCAGGACAGAAATAGCGGGTGTCACGCCTTATTCCACTCCTGCTACAGACACGACATTTTTTTCGGGGTGGCGGTCGGTTTGACGTACCAGCAACGACACTGGGGAAGTGTCGCTCGTGTAGACGGCTAACTACACTGGTGGATGGGGCCACGGAACCTCCTGGATACAGGAGGTTCGCGATGATCTCTTCCTGAAATTTGAAAAAGGATCCAGTTCTCCCAGCCTTACTGTAGAGAACAAAACTATTGTACAGAGCCAATTGAATTAAAGATACAGACACCTTCTTATACCAGCGTCTGGTGCGTCGGGAAACTAAATACGGAGCCAACATCTGGTCATTGAAGTCGACCCCTCCCATGTGGAGGTTATAGTCGTGGACTGAGAGGGGCTTTTCAATGACACGGGTTGCTCGCTCAATTTGTATTGTCGTGTCTGCGTGAATGGAGGAGAGCATGTAAACGTCACGCTTGTCTCTCCATTTCACCGCAAGCAGTTCTTCGTTACACAGTGCGGCCCTCTGCCCCCTTGCAAGACGGGTGCTAACGAGCCGTTGGGGGAGCCCGCACGACTAGTTCGCGCGGTACCACAGGCGCCAATCCGTTCTAGAAACAAATGCCTAAAGAGGGCCACACTTGTGTAGAAATTGTCCACATAAAGATGGTACCCCTTGCCGAATAAGGGTGACACCAAGTCCCAAACTGTCTTCCCACTGCTCCCCAGGTAGTCAGGGCAACCGACCGGCTCCAGGGTCTGATCTTTTCCCTCATAGACCCGACATTTGTGGGTATAGCCTGTGGCCCTTTCACAGAGCTTATACAATTTGACCCCATACCGGGCGCGCTTGCTTGGGATGTATTGTTTGAAGCCAAGGCGCCCGGTAAAATGTATCAGGGACTCGTCTATGCAGATGTTTTGCTCAGGGGTATACAAATCTGCAAATTTCTGGTTGAAATGGTCTATGAGGGGCCGAATTTTGTGGAGCCGGTCAAAAGCAGGGCGGCCCCCGGCACGGGAGGCGGTGTTGTCACTAAAGTGCAGGAAACGCAGGATGACCTCAAATCGTGTCCTGGACATAGCAGCAGAGAACATGGGCATGTGATGAATCGGGTTCGTGGACCAATATGACCGCAATTCATGCTTTTTTGTCAGGCCCATGTTGAGGAGGAGGCCCAGAAAAGTTTTAAATTCGGAAACTTGGACTGGTTTCCACCGGAAAGGCTGGGCATAAAAGCTTTCCGGGTTAGCGGTGATAAATTGTGTGGCATACCTGTTTGTCTCTGCCACGACTAAGTCTAAAAGCTCCGCAGTCAAGAACAGCTCAAAAAATCCCAGGGCCGAATCGATCTGAGCTGTCTCAACCCGAACTCCAGACTGGGCGGTGAAATGGAAAACTACGGGTGCGGCTGAAGTTGGGGACTGCCAATCAGGGTTTGCCAGCACCTCTGGGATTCTAGGGGCTCTACGGGCACGTCTTTGCGGTGGCTGCGACGGAGTCACTACTGCACGTGCCACCGTACCAGCTTCAACTGCCCTTCTGGTGCTCGCTACTTCACCAGGTTGTACGGCAGTGCTGGTACTAGGTCCAGGAAGGGCTGGGCTGCTGGTGTATGCCTCACCACGTAATCCGACAGCACCAGCCCCACTCTGCTGCTCTTGAAGCGGATCCTGCGCAACCTGCGGTCTAGCGACACAGGGCCGGGTAAGCCTGGTGCTATCAGGGACCTCAGCCTCCTCGTCCGAACTTTGGGTCAGAGAGCCACTGCTTTCTACAGGTTCGTATTCTGACCCGCTGGATTCATCAGATGAGGGTTCCCACTCCTCATCCGACTGGGTCAGAAGCCTGTAGGCCTCTTCAGAAGAATACCCCCTGTTAGACATGTGGGCAACTAAATTTCGGGGTATTCCCTGAGACTACCCAAGAAAAAAAAAGCAAGCCTGTCTTACAAATGGGAGGCTAGCGAAGTACCGGAGGCCGCTGCGGTTGATAAAAAATATCAAAACTGATTTTTTTTATCGCCGCAGTGCGTGTAAAGTGAATGTGCAGCGATCAAAAAACTCACTGCGGTGGGGCGGTCGTGGGTGTACGCACGTGTGGGCGACCGATCAGGCCTGATCGGGCAAACACTGCGTTTTGGGTGGAGGGCGAACTAAAGTGACACTAGTACAATTATAGATCTGACCGTGATCAGTTTTGATCACTTCCAGATACTATAAAAGTACAAATGCTGATTAGCGATACGCTAATCAGCGAATAACGGACAAAAGCTTTCCGGGTTAGCGGTGATAAATTGTGTGGCATACCTGTTTGTCTCTGCCACGACTAAGTCTAAAAGCTCCGCAGTCAAGAACAGCTCAAAAAATCCCAGGGCCGAATCGATCTGAGCTGTCTCAACCCGAACTCCAGACTGGGCGGTGAAATGGAAAACTACGGGTGCGGCTGAAGTTGGGGACTGCCAATCAGGGTTTGCCAGCACCTCTGGGATTCTAGGGGCTCTACGGGCACGTCTTTGCGGTGGCTGCGACGGAGTCACTACTGCACGTGCCACCGTACCAGCTTCAACTGCCCTTCTGGTGCTCGCTACTTCACCAGGTTGTACGGCAGTGCTGGTACTAGGTCCAGGAAGGGCTGGGCTGCTGGTGTATGCCTCACCACGTAATCCGACAGCACCAGCCCCACTCTGCTGCTCTTGAAGCGGATCCTGCGCAACCTGCGGTCTAGCGACACAGGGCCGGGTAAGCCTGGTGCTATCAGGGACCTCAGCCTCCTCGTCCGAACTTTGGGTCAGAGAGCCACTGCTTTCTACAGGTTCGTATTCTGACCCGCTGGATTCATCAGATGAGGGTTCCCACTCCTCATCCGACTGGGTCAGAAGCCTGTAGGCCTCTTCAGAAGAATACCCCCTGTTAGACATGTGGGCAACTAAATTTCGGGGTATTCCCTGAGACTACCCAAGAAAAAAAAAGCAAGCCTGTCTTACAAATGGGAGGCTAGCGAAGTACCGGAGGCCGCTGCGGTTGATAAAAAATATCAAAACTGATTTTTTTTATCGCCGCAGTGCGTGTAAAGTGAATGTGCAGCGATCAAAAAACTCACTGCGGTGGGGCGGTCGTGGGTGTACGCACGTGTGGGCGACCGATCAGGCCTGATCGGGCAAACACTGCGTTTTGGGTGGAGGGCGAACTAAAGTGACACTAGTACAATTATAGATCTGACCGTGATCAGTTTTGATCACTTCCAGATACTATAAAAGTACAAATGCTGATTAGCGATACGCTAATCAGCGAATAACGGACTGCGGTGCGGTGGGCTGGGCGCTAACCGATCCCTAAACTACCTAACCAAGGGGCCTAAACTATACTGAAACCTAACGGTCAATACCAGTGGAAAAAAAAAGTGACAGTTTGCACTGATCACTTTTTTCCTTTCACTAGTGATTGACAGGGGGGATAAAAGGGGTGATCAAAGGGTTAATTGGGGGTGATCTGGGGGCTAAGTGTGGTGTAGTGGGTACTCACAGTAATGATGTGCTCCTCTGCTGGAACCAACCGACCAAAAGAAGGAGCAGAGGAGCACAGCAGCCATATAACCCCATCATATTTACTAATATGTGGGGTTAAATGGCTGCTGATTGGTTTTTTTGAAAATCAGCAGCCTGCCAGCCAATGATCGTGGCCGGCAGGCTGCTGACGAAATACTCTGCAGTGAAATGCCGGCCCACGATGCGCATGCGCGGGCCGGCTGTGACGTAATCTCGCGTCTCGCGAGAAGACGCGCCGATGCGTCCAGGAGGAACTAATCAACCACCTCCCGGACGCATCGGTGCGTACAGCGGTCGGGAGGTGGTTAAAGATATCCCATTTTGTGGCTGTATTTTTATTTTTGAGGACTTTGTCCCAGTTAGTTTGGCCTATGGCCTCTCTTAGTTGGCTAAATTTAGCTTTTTTGAAGTTTGGTATTTTTGTTCCTCCCTGTAGAAACGCTCTTTTGAATGATAATTGGAAGGTTATTACTTTATGGTCACTATTTCCCAGGTGTCCCCCAAACTGCACGTCTATTGTTCTGTCGGGCCTATTGGTTAATACTAAGTCCAGTTGGGAGAGGTTATTGTCTTTGGTTATTGCCAAGAACCTGTTTCCCTTATGAGATATACAAGTTTCAGTTTCCCAGTCTATATCTGGGTAGTTGAACCCCCTATAATAACCACCTCATTATGATTTGCCGCCTCGTCTATCTCGTTTAGTAGTAGATTTTCTGTGGACTCTGGTATATTAGGTGGTTTATAGTAAACTCCTATTAGTAATTTATTGTTGTTTTTAGCTCCATGTATCTCTACCCACAGTGACTCCACATGTTCATGTCCCTCACTTATATCTTTGCTGAGTGTGGGCTTTAGACCAGACTTTACATAAAGGCAGACCCCTCCCCCTCTCCGGTTTTGACGATCCTTTCTAAACAGACTGTAACCTTGTACATTAACCGCCCAGTCATAGCTATCATCCAGTCATGTCTCAGTTATTCCCACTATGTCATAGTCCTCCTCACACATCACTAATTCCAGTTCACCAGTTTTATTAGTCAGGCTTCTGGCATTAGTATACATACATTTGAGAGGTTTATGTATATTTTTTACCCTACACCTTTCCTTCTAAACTGTTCTAGTCCCTCCTTCCATTCCTCCCCCAGTCCCACTACCTTGCCCCCGGTCTCTATCTGCACTATCTTCCCCTCCTATAACGTAATTACCCTCCCCAGTCCCTAGTTTAAACACTCCTCCAACCTTCTAGCCATCTTTCTCCCCAGCACAGCTGCCCCTTCCCCATTGAGGTGCAGCCCGTCCCTACGATAGATCCTGTAGCTGACAGAGAGGTCGGCCCAGTTCTCCAGGAACCCAAACCCCTCCTTCCTACACCAGTTCTTGAGCCACTTGTTAATCTCCCTAATCTCCCGTTGCCTTTCTTGTGTGGCTCGTGGTACAGGCAGCATTTCGGAAAATACTACCTTTGAGGTCCTTGCCCTCAGCTTTTGACCTAAATCCCTGAAATAATTTTTAAGGACTCTCCACCTACCTCTAACTTTGTCATTGGTTCCGATATGGACCATGACCGCTGGATCGTCTCCAGCCCCTCCCAGTAATCTGTCAACCCGATCCGCGATGTGTCAAACTCTAGCGCCAGGAAGACCGCACACTGTTCGGCGATCACGGTCTTTGTATCTGCAGTACACAATTGGTATCTGCAGTACACTGTGGATGTGGAAAGGGTAGGTTAATCTCGGCATGTGACAACAATATTAGCGGCTGCTGTAGCAGCACAGTATGGAACAGATAAGGTAGTAGATATATGTAGTAGTAGTGCAGACTGTGTGGCAGTAATGGAAGTGGCAGTAGGGGATTAGCAGCAGGGAATAGTGTCTTCTGCAGCAGCTATATGATACAGGACATAATGGCAGGCAGGCAGTGGCATGATGGTGTCAGTAGCAGCCATTCTCGGGCCAGTTCGGGCCACTGTACCAGTCTGCTGCCCAGAAGCCCATTTGTCAGGAAACACAGTTTGCGCCTGTGAAAGGCCAATGTCAAGGTATGACTGACTTGTGGTAGCAGAGATGGTGGGAGGTGCACGACTCTGCGCGGGTAGAGAGCGGCTTCAGACATTTAGGGGGCAGGTTTCTACTCTACGAAAGCTGCGGGAAGCAGCATTCACAGTTTTTCCTGGTAATAAAGTAATTTGGCCTCCCTTTTGGCAGGAGGAAAACATTGCACCATTTTTCTTTGATAGAGAGGATCTAAATGCATGACCATCCAGTAATCATCAGACTGACTGTGAATGATACACCTGTCAGCACGTAAGAAAGTATGCATTCAACTTGCCATTCTCGCCAGCATGCAAGAGGAGCCAGTTTTTTCCAGCTCCTCCCCCCACTGAGATTATTGCGTGTTGTGGCCAGTGTCATCATCCTCCTTCTCCTACAATGGCAGCTCCTCCTCCTCCATGGGACTTTCTCTTTATAGTTCCCTAACAGCTACAGGGCAGACATGTGTAAGCTGTTTTTCTTAAGCCATTGTACCTTGTTGCTTCAAATCGGGCATCTGTTCTAAAATAAATATGAGGGGATATGATTCTTTATGCCTCAGTTGTCACTTTGGTATGCAACAGGCATCTCTGATAAGCTGCCACTGCCTGACCTTGAAACAACACAGGCTCCGTGCTAAGGTAGTCTGGTGTATGACAAAATCATTCAAGTCTTTATGCTGCTCGTACAGATGCTCTATCTTGCATGTGTAAACTGGAATTACAGCACTTTGGAACATCATGGATCAAGCAACGGCAGACTGTTCCATCTCTGCAAGTACAGGAGGTCTTTCTTTGCCACTTAAGAATGGCTGAAATGCGAGGACCAGCACCTTCTGCAAGCCAGTGTACTTAAAAGCATTGCATGCCTGGGTTTATGATGTGCACCATGCAGTGTGCATGTGGTATTTTCTCGAAATGCAGTGTGGCAATGATGTTGCGGACCCTGTTCCAGACCACCTTGCCTAGCTAGAGTTGGCAGGGAGACAGTCAGCAGGATGTTTGCTGCTCAATGCACCTTAGCAAGTCATTGGCTTTGTGGCTAATCTTGCCCAGGCCGATTATCTCTAACACTGCATGGCAAAGACTCAGGTTACACATGTGATAGGATTGAGGGAGAGTGGCAGCAACACTCTGCCTTGCTGCTTTTGGGGATTAAATGATGTCCGTGGAGAAGGAATTGGATACGTGGCTGGTGTGAGAACCAGACTGACACAAACGTGGAGTTGTCAATAGGTCCGGGGCTGCAAAAGACGTGCTGTCCCTGCCATAACAGCTGCTCCTGGTGTTCACTATGGTGTTCACCTTGCAGCACAGTGTGACTTGCAAGGAGCTACCCAATTTCTCCAGCATGTGACCGTACAAGGCAGGGTAGCATATTTGGAGAAATAATTCCAGCTAGGTTTATTTCTGTGAGGCTGAGCATTTGCCATTAGCTCCTTAAAGGCAGCAGACTGTACTGATTGGTATAGCAAAGACTGTACCACCAGCAACTTGGCCATGTGGGAGGTAAACCTACACACCAGCAGATTGCTGGGTATTTACAAATTTTTCCTGCCCGCACATTACATAGTTAATACAGTTGAAATAAGACACAAGTCCATCAAGTTCAACCAAGGGATAGGTGGGTATACGAATCCCAGACGGAATTGAGACTCAAATTTCTACACGTTTTCATAAGCATTAATGTGTTTTACTTTTAAGAATTCGTCTAAACCCTTTTTAAAACTGTCCACTGTTCCTGCTGTGACCACGTCCTGAGGAAGTCTATTCCACAGCTTCACAGTTCTTACAGTAAAGAAGCTTTGACGCTTCCAGAGACTGAACTTTTTCCTCTTCAAATGGAGGCAGTGCCCCCTTGTCTTTTGAGTGCATTTTACTTGGAACATTTTTTCACCATATTTTTTGTATGGCCCATTTATATATTTGTATAGGTTATTCATATGCCCCCTTAGATGTCTCCTCTCAAGACTAAATAAATTCAATTATTTTAATCTTTCTTCATAACTAAGATGAGGCCGCACCAACGCTTTGTAAAGTGGTAATATCACATCCCTGCCCTGCGAGTCGATGCCTCATTTAATGCATGACAATATCCTGGTGGCCTTAGAAGCAGCTGATTGACATTGTACGATGTAACAATCTACCATCCACAAGGACACCCAAATCTTTCTCTATAAGTGACTCTCCCAGTGCTACATCACCTAGGACAGTGGTGGGCAACCTTTTTTTTTCTACTGAGCCAAATCTCGCCAAAACCACGATTGAAATTTATTTTGAGAGCCACATTTTTAAAACCGAAAATACATAGGATGGTACACATTTTTGGGCAACACAAGCGAAGCTACATCTCGGTGACCCCCACCCCTCCCCGCCAACCGCTCACCTGGTCCTGGTTCTGTCTGCAGCAGCTGGCTTCTCCTCTGTGTGGTCCTGATATCTTCGATCTGCTTCAATCTGGTTTGAGGACTGTACTTTTCGCCCTATATGCACATAGGTTTTAGAGGAGTATAATAAGAAACAATATTTTCCATTATATCTCAGGTCAGACCACCAATCAGACCCCCAATGTTAATCATACCTCAGATCAGCCCCCCATATCAGCTGTCAGCACCCCATCCATCATGCCCATGTCAGCCGTCAGCACCCCATCCATCATGCCCATGTCAGCCGTCAGCACCCCATCCATCATGCCCATGTCAGCCGTCAGCACCCCATCCATCATGCCCATGTCAGCCGTCAGCACCCCATCATGCCCATGTCAGCCCCCATCCATCATTACCCCCCATGTCAGCCGTCATGCCCTCATGTCAGCCGTCAGCACCCCATGTCAGCCGTCAGCCCCCCATGTCAGCACTCCATCCATCATGCCCATGTCAGCCGTCAGCCCCCATCCATCATGCCCCCCATGTCCGCCATCATGACCTTATGTCAGCAGTCAGCCATCAGCCCCCCATGTCAGCACCCCATCCATCATGCCCATGTCAGCCATCAGCACCCCATCCATCATGCCCATGTCAGCCGTCAGCACCCCATCCATCATGTCAGCCGTCAGTACCCCATCCATCATGCCCATGACAGCCGTCAGCCCCCATCCATCATGCCCCCCCATGTTGGAGTCGGTGGCACAGACATTTCTTCTCTTCCCCTCCAGGCTCCATGGCACAGACATGTTTGTACATTTTGTCCCCCCATCTCCCCCTCTCTGTTACAATTACAATACACTTACAGTACCTGATATATCACTGGGGTCTGGCTGGAGTGGGGTCGGTCTGGTCCTGGCTCCAATCTCAGCTGGCTCTGCCTTAAGGTGTCTTCTCCAGAGTCCAGACTAGAGTCCAGCAGGGTCGGCCAAGTTCCAACAAGTCGTGCCTCAGTGTTACTCTGTGACTGTGTTCTTCTGCTGCCAGCCTGGAGGGGCAGCTTTTACAGGCCACAGCAGACAGAGCAGCTCCGCCTCCTCGCCTCCCTCCGCCGCGGCCCCACTGACAGTCAGTGACGCCTCCTTTGGCCTGAGCGCCGCACGGCACACATGTAGGCAGGACAGCCGCAGGCCCGCTGCCCGCACTGTAAGTAAGTAGTAAGTAAGGCCGGGTGACACCCCATCAGACTGGTGTCACCCGGTGCGGCCTGCACCCCCCTTGCAAAGCCACTGCGCCCGGCACACAGAAGAGCCGCATTAAAGTGTGTAAAGAGCCGTATGTGGCTCGCGAGCCGCGGCTTGCTGACCACTGACCTAGGACATATGAAGCACAGAGATTATTACTACCAAGATGAATAACTTTACATTTGTCCACATTGAACCTCATTTGCCAATCTGCAAAATTAGAAATGGTGCTATTAATCTTGTCCTCAATATCATTAATAAATAAATTAAATAATAAAGGGCCCAGCATTGAACCTTGGGGTACACCACTTATAACCTGGGACCATTCTAAATAGGAATCATTGACCACAACTCTGGACACTGTCCTTCAGCCAGTTTTTAATCCAATTACAAACTATACTTTACAAGCCTATAGACCTTACTTTACTTCTTAACCACTTTAGGACCACAGGTTTATACCCCCCTAGTGACCAGGCCCTTTTTTACAAATCGGCACTTCACAACTTTAACGATTTTATTGCTCGGTCATGCAACTTGGCACCCAAATTAATTTTACATTCCTTTTGTTCTCTCAAATACAGCGTTCTTTTGGTGGTATTTGATTGCTGCTGAGATTTTTCGCTTTTCTGATATTTATCAAAATAAACCGCAATTTTCTAAAAAAAAAGTGTATTTTTAACTTTCTCTGGTTAAATTGTTCAAATATAATTACATTTCTATACAAGTTTGTGTCAGAATTTATTGTGCTACATGTCTTTGATAAAAAAAATCCAATAAGTGTATATTTATTGGTTTTGTCACGACCATGTTTATGGCCGTGACTCCTTGGGAGCCGCATACCGTTGCCCGCGGTTTGGGTTGTTGTGTCAACCGCAGCTGGAGGCATTATGTTGTTAGCACTTTTGTATGTCTGGTGTGCACTCTGTTTTATGTTTGGTGTGCACTGACATCTTCCCTTCACTGTGGTTGCCCGTGGCAACATTTGGTTATGTGTACATGTGGTGGCAGTGTCCCGGCCTTCGGGCTGACTCCCAGGACATGGTTGCCACCCATGTCGTTGCCTGCGGCAACAGCCACAGTGTGTTCTCGGTGGACACTTTCCCTTTAAGTTGTGTTTTCCCTTCTTTGGTATTGGAAGGGTTAACTCCCTTTCTGTGTGTGTGAGTCACGGGGTGTGTCTGACTGTTGGGTGTGGCTTCTTGGCCCTATAAAGCCTCAGTTGAAGGCAGTAGTCAGAGAGGGTTCTTCAGCCATGCTTGCTGGAGACATCCTCCTAGTTATTTACCAACTACCAGTGGTGGCCTCCCTTCTGGTCATAAAAAATTAATGTTGTTTGGTGTTTACAAGATGTGTTTGTCTTTATGCTTCTTTATTGCAGCTTATGGATCTGGGTTCCTGTGCGTGGATGTGTGGTTGCTGGGTTCATCTCAGGTTGTGTGGACATCAGCTTGCCAGCACAGGGATCCAGTCAGCAAGGCTGTGGCAGGTAGGTGGAACTAGTTCAGTTCACCTGCCATATCCGTAAGACTGTTTGTGTTTCCCCTTTTCCCTGCAGCTTGGCCAGTGAGACCCCTGTTCCTCCGTGTCCAGAAGGAACAGGCCGTCTTACCCTGACTCCTAGTCCAGAGACCGGTCGGAGGGTGAGTTAGGGATCCGAGGTTCCTGAGCATGGGTCCTCCTACCTTAAAGGTCGGCCCATGCAGCTAGGAGTTAGGGTCAGGTTAGGGACTCTTTAGGAGGTGACCTGCTCCCTAATCCTGTTGTCCTGGTCGAGCAGTGACCATCTTCCGGCATCGCACGGCTGAGGGTTTTCCCCATCCTCAGCCGTGACAGGTTTGCACAAAAGTTAGTGTTTACAAACTATGATACGAAAATATAAATTTCCGCATTTTGAAGCAGCTCTGACTTTCTGAGCACCTGTCATGTTTCTTGAGGTTTTAGAATGCCAGGATAGTATAAATACCCCCCAAATGACCCCAATTTAGAAAGAAGACACCCCAAAGTATTTGCGGAAGGGCATGGTGAGTTTATGTATGTTTTTTTTTCACAAGTTAGCAGAAAATGACACTTTCTGAGAAAAAAAATAATAAATAAAGTTTCCATTTCTTCTAACTTCTGGCAAAAAAAAAAAAATCTCCCATGGACTTACTGTGCCCCTCAGTGAATACCTTGGGGTGTCTACTTTCCGAAATGGGGTCATTTGTGGGGTGTGTTTACTGTTCTGACATTTTGGGCAGGGCTAATTTGTGAGCAACCCTGTAAAGCTTAAAGGTACTCATTGGACTTTCGGCCCCTTTACTCATCTAGGCTGCAAAAAAGTGTCACACATGTGGTATCGCCGTACTCAGAAGAAGTAGGGCAATGTGTTTCGGGGTATATTTTTACATATACCCATGCTGGGTGAGAGAAATATCTCTGTAAATTGACAACTTTGTATAAAAATAATTAAAAAGTTGTCATTTACAGAGATATTTCTCGCACACAGTATGGGTATATGTAAAAATACACCCCAAAACACATTGCCCTACTTCTTCTGAATACGGCGATACCACATGTGACACTTTTTTGCAGCCTAGGTGCACAAAGGGGCCCAAATTCCAATGAGTACCTTTAGGATTTCACAGGGCATTTTTACGCATTTGGATTCCAAACTACTTCTCACGCTTTAGGGCCCCTAAAATGCCATGGCAGTATAAATACCCCACAAGTGACCCCATTTTGGAAAGAAGACACCCCAAGGTATTCTGTGAGGGGCATGGCGAGTTCATGTAAAATTACATTTTTTGTCACAAGTTAATGGAATATGAGACTGTAAGAAAAAAAATATATAAAAATCATTTTCCGCTAACTTGTGCAAAAAAAATAAAAATCTTTTATGAACTCGCCATGCCCCTCACGGAATACCTTGGGGTGTCTTCTTTCCAAAATGGGGTCACTTGTGGGGTATTTATACTGCCCTGGCATTTTAGGGGCCCTAAAGCATTAGAAGTAGTTTGGAATCCAAATGCGTAAAAAATGCCCTGTGAAATCCTAAAGGTACTCATTGGAATTTGGGCCCCTTTGCGCACCTAGGCTGCAAAAGTGTCTCATAAGAAGTAGGGCAATGTGTTTTGGGGTGTATTTTTACATATACCCATGCTGGGTGAGAGAAATATCTCTGTAAATTGACAACTTTGTATAAAAAAAAAAAAATTGTCAATTACGGAGATATTTATCACACACAGGATGGGTATGTGTGAAAAGACACCCCAAAACACATTTCCCTACTTCTCCTGAGCATGGCGATACCACATGTGTGACACTTTTTTGCAGCCTAGGTGCGCAAAGGGGCCCAAATTCCAATGAGTACCATTTTCAGACATTTGGATTCCAGACTTCTTCTCACGCTTTAGGGCCCCTAAAATGCCAGGGCAGTAAAAAATACCCCACATGTGACCCTATTTTGGAAAGAAGACACCCCAAGGTATTCCGTGAGGGGCATAGCGAGTTCATAGAAGATTTTTTATTTATTTTTTGGCACAAGTTAGCGGAAATTAAAAAAAAATTCTCACAAAGTCTCCCTTTCCGCTAACTTGGGACAAAAAGTTCAATCTTTCATTGACTCAATATGCCCCTCAGCGAATACCTTGGGGTCTTCTTTCCAAAACGGGGTCATTTGTGGGGTGTTTGTACTGCCCTGGCTCTCCACAATCATTACATGTATGGCCAGCATTAGGAGTTTCTGCTATTCTCCTTATATTGAGCATACAGGTAATAAGATTTTTTTTTTCCGTTCAGCCTCTGGGCTGAAAGAAAAAATGAAGGGCACAGATTTCTTCATTTGCATCGATCAATGTGGATGAAAAAATCTCTGCCAAAAAATGTGCTAAAAAAAAGAGGGGAAAGCCATCTGCCAGGACATATAGGAGCTTCGCCCACATCCAAACCCACTCAGCTCGTATGCCCTGGCAAACCCGATTTCTCCATCAACATCAATCGATGTGGATGAATAAATTATTGCCAGAATTATTATATTTTTTATTTATACAAAGTGTTTGCCAAAGCATATGAACACCGCCGCTCAGCTCATAAGCCTCGGCAAACGTATCTTTTTTACTGCAGAGGAGAAATCTCGTCTTGCATCGCCGCATACACCGACTTTTGTGTTATCTGACAGCAGTGAAATGCTTCTGTCAGAATGCACATCAATGCTGCAGCTGTTTGATCGCTTGGTCCACCTAGAAGGTAAAAAATAAAAAAACAGGCAGCAACGCAATAAACATTAACATTAACTTTATATAACATTTGAAACAGAACATTTTACTTTTTTGCTTACCTGTGATTTTTTTATTTTTTTTTACCTTTAGAGGATAAACCTCTCCTTCCCCATGGGACAATGTGCAAAGCACAAATCGCCCAGAGATGTGACGAAGTACATTATGCACTTTGTTCCAGGTGAAAGGAGAAGTTTGTGGCAGCTCTGTGTGAAAGGGCCCTAAGACCCCTGTGTGCCTGTCCTGTGTCACGCAATCCCTACACTAATAGTGTACCTGTGTGTGGTACTTGCGGAAACATTCCCTTATGCATAGAGCAGGCTGGTCAGGACAAAAAACTGTGGTGTCATGCCTTATTCCAGCCCTGCTACAGACACAACATCTTTTTCTTGGGGAACGGTGAGTTGGGGTACCAGGATATGCAGTGAGCCGGGGCGTGGTACAGTGGCCAGCTATGCAGTGGGTCAGGATAGATGTATAAAAGGTTTATGGTTTGTTCGTGACGCCAATTGCAATGTGCGCAGGGTACTATTGCAGGGCCCTTCAAGCTGTAATAACTCACGTACCAGGTGAGGAATGCCAGAGTGGGGATAGTGTCTCTGTGTAATGTCAACGTTGTCTCCTACCTGGGTACGGCTAGACTCCTGGATCCTGGCTCACTTGCAATAAAATGAGTGTTACTAGTAGGAATAACTGAGGAACTTTGCTAGTAGTAAATGAGGTCCAGACTTGTGATATAATTCAACTTGTCTTTATTGAATGGCAGCATAAATCCATACGAGTTACAGCAATAGTCTTGGGTCCCAGCAGGTATTGGCATTATGTGGCAGGGATCAATATGTCTTCTGCTTCTGATCATATGCCTGGAGAATATGGCAGGTATCTATCTTCTGCTCTGTCTATCTTCTGCTTGGTATGGGCCTGACTAGCTGAGGAGGAATTTGGCTTCTCCTGGACTTTGCATATGTACTCACAGCTTGGCTCATAGGGAATGCTTCTTCTTGGAGGCTGGAGGTGGCTGCTTTTCTTGTCAACCAGCTGAGGTTGATGGCTCAGGCTGGGAATGTCCTCTGGTTTGGTATCCCTATTTTCTAGGAGCTCCAACTAACACAACCTTCCCCTAGCTAGGGTGGCTGGTACACTAACTAGAACTTCCTTCTCCTCTTCATGAGACAGGACATGGGACTGGCCCACTTCTGCTCACAGAGAGGGGAGCTAAAACTGGAATGAACTATTCCAGTCTAGCAATACTAAACTGGCTATGGTCCTGCTACATACTGCTGCCACCTGCTGGTGTACATGGAAATTACAGCAAATATATATGTATATATATATATATATATATATATATATATATATATATATACATACACAGGCTTAGCAAATGCATATATTGACAATGCAATGTTAGATTACACAAGATGATAACATATATACACTTAACATGTGGTAGCAGGGAAAAAGAGTTTGGTAACATAACTCCGGGATGTTACAGATAGACACTCGGGAAGTGTCTGGCATGTAGCCGGCTCACTACATCAGGGACTTGGGGCACGGACCCTCCTGTGATACAGGAGTTCCAAAATGATCTCTTCCTGGAATTTTAGGAAGGATCCCGTTCTCCTAGCCTTACTGTAGAGAACAAAACTATTATATACGGCCAATTGAATTAAATAAACAGACACCTTCTTATACCAGCGCCTGGTGTGGCGGGACACTAAATAGGGAGCCAACATCTGGTCATTGAAGTCCACCCCTCCCATGTGAAGGTTATAGTCATGGACAGAGAGGGGTTTCTCAATGACTCCAGTTGACCTTTCAATTTCTACTGTCGTATCTGCGTGAATGGAGGACACAAGGTAAACGTCCGTCTTGTCCCTCCACTTCGACACAAGCAGTTGTTGGTCACACAAGGCAGCCCTCTCCCCCCCGTGCAAGTCGGGTATTAATGAGCCTTTGGGGAAGCCCCGGCGACAGCCACAGCATTGAATTCCGACTAGATGTAAGTGCCGAAAGAGGGCCACACTTGTGTAAAAATTGTCTAATATCTCGTCTAGTATAAGTGGTACCCCTTGTGGACTAAGGGTGACACCAAGTCCCAGACAATCTTGCCACTGCTCCCAGGTAGTCATGGCATCCGACCGGCTCCAGTTTTGAGTCTTTTCCCTCATAGACCCTAAAACTATATGTATAGCCTGTGGCCCTTTTCACAGCGCTTATACAGTTTGACCCCATAACGGGGATGTACTGTTTTGATGCCAAGCCGCCCGGTAAAATGTATAAAGGACTCGTCTATGCAGATGTTCTGATTGGGTGTATGCACATCTGCAAATCTGGATGACAAATGGTCTATGAGGGGTCGAATTTTGTGGAGCCGGTCTTAAGCAGGGTGGCCTCTTGGATGGTTTTATTGTCAGCGAAATGCATAAATCGCATGATGACCTCAAAACGTGCCCTGGACATTGCAGCAGAGAACATGGGCATGTAATGTATTGGGTCTTTAGACCAATAGGACTGCAATACATATTTTTTTTAGTTAGACCCATGCTGAGGCTAAGGCCCAAAAATATTTTACATTCGGAAACTGTCCGGATTGGCCATTATATAGTCTGTGGCGTAGCGGTTGGTTTCTGCCACAACTAAGTCTGCAGTGAAGAACAGCTCAAAAAACTCGAGGGACAATCCTAAATGAGCTGTCTCCATGCAAACTCCAGACTGGACGGTGAAAGGGGGCAATACGGGTGCGGCGGAAGCAGGGGATTGCCAATTAGGGTTTGCCAGCACCACTGGTATACTAAGGGCTCTACGGGCCTGTGAACGTGGTGGCTGCGACGGGGGAGTTAATGCACATGCCACCGTACCAGCTTGAACAGCCCTTCTGGTGCTCACCACTTCACCGGGGAATACGGCAGTGCTGGAAGAAGGTCCAGGATGTGCTGCGCTTCTGGTGTATGCCGCACAATAAAAATGATCAGCGCTAGCACCACTCTGCTGCAAATGAGGCTCATCATGCAGGGTAGGAAGAACACTGACATGGGGTACGCCTGACCATAGCAGGGACCTCAACCTCGTCATCTTCACTAATGGTTAGAGTGCCACTGCTGTCTACAGGTTCATATTCTGAACCACTGGATTCAGCGGGTGAGGCGTCCCCATCGCTTTTATCCATCAGGGCCAGAATCCTGTAGGCCTCTTCAGTGGAATACCCTTTTTTTTGCCATTTTGGGCCAACTAAATTTTGGGGGTATTCCTTTGAGACTACCCAGGAAAAAGAGCAAACCTGCCTAGTAAAAAGGAGTGCTGCGATCGCTAATAAAGATCCAAAAAGCTCAAAAGTGATCTTTATAGTGGTGCAGTGATTTTACAGTGTTTTTGCAGTGATCAGAAAAAATAAATCTGTCACTGCGGTGGGGCGGACTGAACGCAAGTGTGCGTACAAGATCAGGCTTGATCGGGCGAACACTGCGTTTTTTGTAGAGCCTAAGGTGACCCTAATGTACTTGTATAGATCTGATTGCGATCAGTCTTGATCACTTACAGATACTATTTAGTACTAGTGCTGATTAGCGACAGCGATTACGCTAATCAGTGACTGCGGTGCGGTGGGCTGGGCGCTAACTACCTAACAAGTTGCTAACTACCTGGCGGTGATGCGGGGGACCCTTACAGGGGGGTGATCACTGACAGGGGGGTGATCAGGGAGTCTATATGGGGTGATCAGGGGTTAATAAGTGACGGGGGGGGTGTAGTGTATATGTGGTGATTGGTGCTACTTACATAGCTGCTTGTGTCCTCTGGTGGTCGATCCAAGCAAAAGGGACCACCAGAGGACCAGGTAGTAGGTATATCAGACGCCATTTACAAAATAGCGTCTGTTATACTAATTTCATTGGATCTTTTAAAAATCTACAGCCTGCCAGCCAATGATCGCTGCCGGCAGGCTGTAGTTAAACTTGTTCCCATGGCTCTGACGTGAACATGCGTGCGTTCACAGGAAATCTCGGGACTTCTTAAAGGGGCGGTCACAGTGAAAGTCACATTTAAAGGGGCAGTCAAGGTTAAAGGGGCGGTAACTGTGAAAGTGACCGTTAAAGGGGCGGTCACAGTGAAAGTGACCGTTAAAGGGGTGGTGACTGTGAAAGTCACTGTTAATGGGGCGGTCACTGTAAAAGTAACTGTTAAATTGGCAGGCACTATTAAAGAGAGCGGGCACTGTGAAGTTAATTGTAAATGGGGCGGCCACTGTGGAAGTCATTGTTAAAGGGGAGGGCACTACGGAGGTCATTGTTAAAGGGGCGGGTACTGTACAGGTCAATGTTATGGGGAAACTCAATATCTTTTTACGACACACGGAAGCATAAAATGAAATAGATGAAATGTACCCGTGCAAAGCCGAGTCCTTCTGCTAGTTTCCATCTGTCTGTCTGCCTGGACGTTCTTTATGTGCGACCAAACGACTGGACCGATCTTCACCAAATTTGGCACACAGGTACATCAGGTGTCTGGGAAGGTTTTAGACCTGGTTTCAGCTCTCTAGGACTTACATTCCTGAGATATTCCCCAAAAATGACCTGCATTAGCCAATAGAAGCTAGCATGCCTTTCACTTAAATCCGAACTGCCATTTACATGGTCACATGTTCCTTATCAGCCAATTGAAGCATGCAGGTCCTACTTCAGGTGGCAATAACAACTTATCACAGGTTTTAGCAGTTCTCAGGTCCTTAAATATTCATTCATATGACTTATGACAGCACAACTACATGCTACATACATGGGGGCAGGGGCCACTATTAAACGGATGGGCAATGTTGAGTTGACTGTTAAACGGGTGGGCACTATGGAGGTCACTGTTAAAGGGGCTGCCTCTATGATGGTCACTTAAAGGGGTGGTCAATATTAAAGGGGCGGGCACTGTAGAGGTCACTGTTAAAATGGCGGGCACTATGGAAGTCACTGTTAAAGGGGCTGGTACTGTGGAGGTCATTGTTAAAGGGTTAGGCACTGTGGAGGTCACTGTTAAGGGGGGGAGGGCACTTTGGAGATCACTGTTAAAGAGGCAGGCACTATGGAGGTCACTGTTAAAGCAGCGGGGGTCACTGGAAGTCACTGTTAAAGGGGCGGGTACTGTGAAGTCACTGTAAAAAGGGCGGGTACTGTGGAAGTCACTTTTAAAGGGGTGGCCACTATTAAGGTCACTGTTAAAGGGGGAGGTCAATGTTAAATGGGCGGGCACTGTAGAGGTCACTGTTAAAAGGGCGGGCACTGTGGAAGTCACTGTTAAAGGGGCAGCCATTATGAAGTCACTATTAAAGGGGTGGTCCATGTTAAAGGGGTGAGCACTGTGGGGGTCAATGTTAAAGGGGTGGGCACTGTGGAGGTCACTATTAAAGGGGCGGGCACTGTGGAGGTGAATGTTAAAGGGGCGGGCACTGTGGAGTTCACTATTAAAGGGGCGTCCACTGTGGAGGTCACTGTCAAAAGGGTGGGCACTGTGGAGATCACTGTTATGGGGGATACTGTTGATATCTTTTTACAACACACAGAAACATGAAATGAAATACAGTTGCAAGAAACAGTATGTGAACCCTTTGGAATGATATGGATTTCTGCACAAATTGGTCATAAAATGTGATCTGATCTATATCTAAGTCACAACAATAGACAATCACAGTCTGCTTAAACTAATAACACACAAAGAATTAAATGTTACCATGTTTTTTTTGAACACACCATGTAAACATTCACAGTGCAGGTGGAAAAAGTATGTGAAGCCTTGAATTTAATAACTGGTTGAACCTCCTTTTGCAGCAATAACTTCAACCAAACGTTTCCTGTAGTTGCAGATCAGACGTGCACAACGGTCAGGAGTAATTCTTGACCATTCTTCTTTACAGAACTGTTTCAGTTCGGCAATATTCTTGGGATGTCTGGTCTGAATCGCTTTCTTGAGGTCATGCCACAGCATCTCAATCGGGTTGAGGTCAGGACTCTGACTGGGCCACTCCAGAAGGCGTATTTTCTTATGTTTAAGCCATTCTGTTGTTGATTTACTTCTAGGCTTTGGGTCATTGTCTTATTGCAACACCCATCTTCTGTTGAGCTTCAGCTGGTGGACAGATGGCCTTAAGTTCTCCTGCAAAATGTCTTGATAATCTTGGGAATTCATTTTTACTTCGATGAAAGCAATCCGTCCAGGCCCTGACGCAGCAAAGCAGCCCCAAACCATGATGCCCCCACCACCATGCTTCACAGTTGGGATGCGGTTTTGATTTTGGTGTGCTGTCCCTCTTTTTCTCCACACATAGTGTTGTGTGTTTCTTCCAAACAACTCAACTTTGATTTCGTCTGTCCACAGAATATTTTGCCAGTACTGCTGTGGAACATCCAGGTGCTCTTGTGCAAATTGTAAACGTGCAGCAATGTTTTTTTGGACAGCAGTGGCTTCCTCTGTGGTATCCCCCCATGAAATCCATTCTTGTTTAGTGTTTTACATAACGTAGATTCGCTAACAGGGATTTTAGCATATGCAAGAGACTTCTGTAAGTCTTTAGCTGACACTCTAGGATTCTTCTTCACCTCATTGAGCAGTCTGCTGTGCTCTTGCAGTCATCTTTACAGGACGGCCACTCCTAGGGAGAGTAGCAGCAGTGCTGAACTTTCTACATTTATAGACAATTTGTCTTACAGTGGACTGATGAACAGCAAGGCTTTTGGAGATACTTTTATAACCCTTTCCAGCTTTATGCAAGTCAACAATTCTTAATCATTGGTCTTCTGATAGCTCTTTTGTGCGAGGCATCATTCACATCAGGCAATGCTTCTTGTGAAAAGCAAACCCAGAACTGGTGTGTGTTTATTATAGGGCAGGGCAGCTGTAACCAACACCTCCAATCTCATCTCATTGATTGGACTCCAGTTGGCTGACACCTCACTCCAATTAGCTCTTGGAGATGTCATTAGTCTAGGGGTTCACATACTTTTTCCACCTGCACTGTTAATGTTTACATGGTGTGTTCAATAAAAGCATGGCAACATTGAATTCTTTGTGTGTTATTAGTTTAAACAGACTGTGATTGTCTATTGTTGTGACTTGGATAAAGATCGGATCTCATTTTATGACCAATTTGTGCAGAAATCCATATCATTCTAAAGGGTTCACATACTTTTTCTTGCAACTGTAGATGTAATATACCTGTGCATAGCTGGGTCCTTCTGCTAGTCACTTATAATATTATTTACAGTCACATACTCCTGTACATAGTTCCTTAAGACTCCCTCAAACATTTTTCCCACAGCAGAAGTTAAACTAACTGGTATATAATTACCTGTGAAGGACCTTGATCCTTTTTTGAATATGTGCACCACGTTTGCCCTTGCGCAAATCACTTGGCACTGTACCAGTACCTAGAGAATCTTTAAACATTAAAAACAGGGGCACAGTAATGACTGAACTGAGCTCTTTAAGCACACTTGGGTGTAATCCATCTGGACCCGGAGCCTTGTTCACATTTACCCTATTCAACTTCTCTTGGACCATATCTACAGTTAGCCAATAGAGTATATTACTGAATGTACTACCAGCCCCAGCACCACAGATACAGTTCTGATCTAAAGTTTGAGACCACTTGAAAAATGGCAAAAAATCATATTTAGCATGGCTGGATCTTAACAAGGTTCAAAGTAGAGCTTTAACATGCAACAAGAAGAAATGGGAGTGAGACAAAACATTTTTTGAGCATTCACTTTAATGAAAACAACGAATAAACTGAAACAGGCTGTTTTTCAGCTGATCAAAAGTTTAGGACCATACCTCCCAAAAAGAACTAAATCCCGCCAAAACAGAAATCCAACTTCCAAACATGAACTCAGTAATGAGTAGCTCTGCCGTTATTGTTTATCACTTCAAAAATTTGTTTCGGCATGCTTGATGCAAGCATTTCCATGAGGTGAGTGAGAACATTTCTCCAAGTGGTGAAGACGGCCGCACGAAGGCCATCTACTGTCTGGAACTGTTGACCATTTTTGTAAACTTCCCTTGCCATCCAAGGTTTTCCATTGGATTTAGATCAGGGGAACACGCAGGATGGGCCAAAAAAGTGATGTTATTCTCCTGAAAGAAGTCCCTTATCTTGCGGGCATTGTGTACTGTAGCGTTGTCCTGTTCAAAAGCCCAGTCGTTACCACACAGACGAGGGCCCTCAGTCATGAGGAATGCTCTCTGCAACATCTGGACATAGCCAGCGGCCGTTTGACGCCCCTGCACTTTTTGAAGCTCCAATGTTCCACTGAAGGAAAAAGCACTCTAGACCATTATGGCGCCCCCTCCACTGTTGTTCGTAGAAAGCATCTCAGGTGGGATCTGCTTGTCATGCCAGTAACGTTGGAAACCATCAGGACCATCAAGGTTCCATTTTTTCTCATCAGAGAATAAAACTTTCTTCCACCTTTGAATGTCCCATGTTTGCTGCTCTCTTCCAAAGTCCAAACGAGCAGTTCTGTGGCGTTCAATGAGACGAGGTCTTTGAAGACGTTTTTTTTTTTTTTTTTTTAAGCCCTTCAGTCTCAGATGCCGTCTGATGGTTATGGGGCTGCAGTTAGCACCAGTAAGGGCCTTAATTTGGGTCGAGGATCGTCCAGTGTCTTGACGGACAGCCAATTGGATCCTCCGGCTCAGTGCTGATGAAATTTTTTGGGGTCTTCCATTTTTCTTTTTTTGTTCCATAACCCTCAGGATCATTTAAGAAATTCCAAATGACCGTCTTAGGCCTTATGCACACGACAGTGTTTTTTCACTGTCAGTGATTTGGTTTCAGTGGTCCGTGTCCGATTTTGCTTCAGTTGTGTTTCCTTGTGTCTTCCTTTTTTTTTGTCTGACAGGGGAAAAAAAAGGAAGGTTAATGAAAAGTGTAATTTTATTGCGCCAAGGTCTTGTAGAAAAAAAACGGACGCGGACACGGATGACATACCAGTTGTGCATCCGTTTTTTTTGACGGACCCATTGACTTGAATAGGTCCGTCCTCAGTTTTCCGCTGACAAGAATAGGACAGGTTATATTTTTTGGACGGACTGGAATCGCGGATCACGGACGTGGAGACAAAACGGAGGACTATCAGTTTTTTTTCACAGCTCCATATAAATGAATGGGACCTCCGCTAAACTGTGAAAAATGACGGAACGGACGCGGATGCACACAACGGTCGTGTGCATGAGGCCTTACTGCGTCCCACCTCAGCAGTGATGGCGCGCTGTGAGAGACCCTGCTTATGCAGTTCAACAACCCGACCACGTTCAAAAAGGGAGAGTTTTTTGCCTTTGCCATCACAACATGTACCTGACAGAAAATGACAATGAATCCACATCTTTGCACAGATTTGGCCTTTTAAAGGCATGTGGCCCTAAACTTTTGATCAGCTGAAAAACAGCCTGTTTCAGTTTGTTGTTTTCATTAAATTAAATGCTCAAAAAATGTTTTGTCTCACTCCCATTTCTTCTTGTTACATGTTAAAGCTCTACTTTGAACCTTGTTAAGATCCAGCCCTGCTAAATAAAAATATTTTTTGCCATTTTTCAAGTGGTCTTAAACTTTTGATCAGGACTGTATCAGCTCCTGTCTCTTCTTTTGTATATACAGAGCTAAAAAAAACATTTAGTAACTTTCCTTATGTTCAGTTAACCCCCCTTTACCATATTTTAGTGGACCTACCTACCTGCTTAGACCTAGGTTTTTATATATTTATAATTTGTCCATCCAGTCCACAATCTCATTTATTTGTTTAAATAATTTTTGGGGATTTGTTTTGTTCTTTTACTACCTGCTGTTCGTTTTGTATTTTTGCTAATTGTATACATTTTTTTTTTTTTACAGATTTTATTAAGCCCTTTGTATTTTTCAAACGGTACAGCTGACACCTCAGATTTGTTTTTTTTAAATGCCTTTTTTTGTCTTTTATTGCCCTTTTTACAGAATCTGTCAGCCTAAAGGAATACATTTTTTAGTGCATACCTTTTAGTGCATTTATCCTCAGTACTATTTTGTGACAATAGCTGCTCCTAGTCTATGCCCTGAAATGCTGCCCTTAACCCAGTGAAATTAGCTTTTTTGAAATTTAGTGTCTTTGCTCTGCCTGGCAGAGTTTGCGTCTTATAGTTTAGGGGTAATATAATTATATTGTGGTCACTATTACTTAGTGTTTCTCGAACAGTAACCTATCCAACAAGCTCTGCATCATTAGAAATTACCAGATCCAACAGAGCATTGCCCCTAGTGGGAGCTTCTACAAACTGGCCCATAAAGTGGTCCTGCAGCAGGTTGAGGAATCTTCTCCCCTTTGCGGTTGAGACAGAATCATGACCCCAGTCAATATCTGGGTAGTTAAAATCTCCCATTATGACCACTGTACCAGCTTGTGCAGCCCACACATTCTGTTATCAATTGCTGATGAATGGGCAGATAAAGAGTAGTCTGAGCAGGAGAAGCAATAAGTGATGTTGAAGATGACAAGGATACTGTACTGTGAGTGGATGAAACTTGGCTGCCGAAAAGGAGTCTGGGAGAAGGAGGACACTGTTGAGATAGCTTTTTACCACTTCTATCTTCCCACAGTAACCAGTGATGCCACAACAGAGACGTGATGCCTGTGTTTGAATGCCCACAACTTATTTTCATCCTACAGATCTTGCAGACTGCAGTGTGGAGAAAATCTGCCAGACGGTAGATTCTTGTGCAGACCTAGTGGCAGCCTTTTTGGGGAGGTTCTGTCAGGTTGCCTTCGCTCTTTAGCAACCCAGCACTCCTCAGCATCACAATCTGGCTCCCAGGTCCTGTCCAGCACAGAATAATCATCCTGATCTGTCCACCATGCCACTTTTCTCAGACTTTGATATGACATTGTGAGCTCCTTGGACCCCCTCCTGATTCCCTGCTCTCTATTTGCCCCAAGTAGCATTGTTGCTATCACTGCCACCACCGTGGGTACTGCTGCCACTGCTATCATCACTAACACAACTATGTTTTTAGGTCCCCTGCCTTCCCCTAAACCCTCTCCTCATGGCAGTCCATACACTGTCTATTCTCACACAATTATTCAGCAGGGCGACTCTCTTAACTATCTCCCATAGTGGTCGGGTTTTGGTGCTTCTTCATAGGAAAATAAATAAATCGCCCCACTATAGAGGATGCAACTGGACTTGCAAAGAGGAGAAGCAGGAGGAATGCTGTGACCCCTGTCTTCAAGGCATGGTGTCAGATTCAAAAGTGACCTCCATGTCATTCTGCTGTGATTGAGAGGAAGCCTGATCCATCCAGTCCACATTCTCATCCTCTTTTTCTCAATGATAATGGCGTGCCTTTTAGGAGCAAGGGAGAACTGTGGACTACTACTACCACTACTACTACTACTACTACTGGAAGGGTGGTGCTGCTACTATCCACATTCTGATTCTCGGAGAACGCGTCTTTCATATTGTACTCTTCCATTTTCCAGACATTTTATTATGTGGCCTATGAAAAGACACAGATTTTGGATAATTATTACCAAAATGTGTTCTTTTCTGAAATGTAAACACAGAGGTGCAGTTAAAATTTCCCAAATTCCTTCACTTTCCAAAAACACAATACAAATTGGTAATAAATGCAATTTTGCTGTGTAATATGTTTGAACTACATACTCTGAGGCAGTAATACCTGCCCTTCAGTAACACTCAGGTGTGACAGTGCAATTTTTGGGCATTCAATTTAATGAAAACAACGAATAAACTGAAACAGGCTGTTTTTCAGCTGATCAAAAGTTTAGGACCACACCTCCCCAAAAAAACGAAACCCCGCCAAAATAGAAATCCAACTTCCAAACATGAACTTAGTAATGAGTAGCTCCGCCGTTATTGTTTATCACTTCAAGCGTTTCCATGAGGTGAGTGAGAACATTTCTCCAAGTGGTGAAGACTGCAGCCATAAACTGTATCAATATACCGTATTTTCCACCCCATAAGACGCACTTCCCCCCAAAAAAAGTGTGGGGGGGGGGAATGCCCCTGCGTCTTATGGGGCGAATGCTGCCATTTTACATCGCAGTCTGCGATGCTGCAGCATCGCAGACTGCGATGTATCAGCTGGAGGGGGAAGGAGGAGGGGCCGGTGTCATGTAAATGCGGCGGGGCCGGCGCATTCACTGCACTCCGGCCCCGCCGCTCAATCACTTCCTTATTGCCTAAACCTTTTATAATTAATAACTTCAATTGAAGTTCCGATCCCCAGCCCCATCTGTACTACTTACTAAATGTTCTGTAGCAGGCAGAGCAGGGCGGGCAGCCGGCTGTAACTCACTGATTTCACGTGCCGGCTCCGCCTACTTCATTCATAAAGTAGGCGGCGCAGGCACATGACGTCAGTGAGTTACGGCCGGCCGGCCGCCCTGTTCTGCCTGCTACAGGACATTTAGTAAGTAGTACAGATGGGGCTGGGGATCGTAACTTCAATAAAAATTATTATTATAAAAGGTTTAGGCAATAAGGAAGTGAGTGAGCGGCGGGGCCGGAGTACAGTGACCTCACCGGCCCCGCCGCAGTTGCACCCTCCCACAAGTTTAGCTCCGGTATATTAGGGCATCTGTGGATGCCACTATTATGGGTTGCGGGATATGTGGATGGCACTGTTATGGGGTGGGGGATCTGTGGGTGACACATACAGTACAGACCAAAAGTTTGGACACACCTTCTCATTCAAAGAGTTTTCTTTATTTTCACAAGTATGAAAATTGTAGATTCACATTGTAGGCCTCAAAACTATGAATTAACAAATGTGGAATTATATACATAACAAAAAAGTGTAAAACAACTGAAAATATGTCATATTCTAGGTTCTTCAAAGTAGCCACCTTTTGCTTTGATAACTGCTTTGCACACTCTTGGCATTCTCTTGATGAGCTTCAAGAGGTAGTCACCTGAAATGGTCTTCCAATAGTCTTGAAGGAGTTTCCAGAGATGCTTAGCATTTGTTGGCCCTTTTGCCTTCACTCTGCGGTCCAGCTCACCCCAAACCATCTCGATTTGGTTCAGGTCTGGTGACTGTGGAGGCCAGGTCATCTGGAGCAGCACCCCATCACTCTCCTTCATGGTCAAATAGCCCTTAAACAGCCTGGAGGTGTGTTTGGGGTCGATGTCCTGTTGAAAAATAAATGATGGTCCAACTAAATGCAAACCGGATGGAATAGCATGCCGCTGCAAGATGCTTTGGTAGCCATGCTGGTTCTGTATGCCTTCAATTTTGAATAAATCCCCAACAGTGTCACCAGCAAAGCACCCCCACACCATCACACCTCCTCCTCCTCCATGCTTCACGGTGGGAACCAGGCATGTAGAGTCCATCCGTTCACCTTTTCTGCGTCGTACAAAGACACGGTGGTTGGAACCAAAGATATCAAATTTGGACTCATCAGACCAAAGCACAGATTTCCACTGGTCTAATGTCTATTCCTTGTGTTCTTTAGCCCAAACAAGTCTCTTCTGCTTGTTGCCTGTCCTTAGCAGTGGTTTCTTAGCAGATATTCTACCATGAAGGCCTGATTCACACAGTCTCCTCTTAACAGTTGTTCTAGAGATGTCTGCTGCTAGAACTCTGTGTGGCATTAACCTGGTCTCTAATCTGAGCGGCTGTTAACCTGCGATTTCTGAGGCTGGTGACTCGGATGAATTTATCCTCCGCAGCAGAGGTGACTCTTGGTTTTCCTTTCCTGGGGCTGTCCGCATGTGAGCCAATTTCTTTGTAGCACTTGATGGTTTTTGTGACTGCACTTGGGGACACTTTCAAAGTTTTCCCAATTTTTCGGACTGACTGACCTTCGTTTCTTTAAGTAATGATGGGCACTCGTTTTTCTTTACTTAGCTGCTTTTTTTCTTACCATAATACAAATTCTAACAGTCTATTCAGTAGGACTATCATCTGTGTATCCACCTGACTTCTCCACAATGCAACTGATGGTCCCAACCTCATTTATAAGGCAAGAAATCCCACTTATTAAACCTGACAGAGCACAGCTGTGAAGTGAAAACCATTTCAGGTGACTACCTCTTGAAGCTTATCAAGAGAATGCCAAGAGTGTGCAAAGCAGTAATCAAAGCAAAAGGTGGCTACTTTGAAGAACCTAGAATCTGACATATTTTCAGTTGTTTCACACTTTTTTATTATGTATATAATTCCACATGTGTTAATTCATAGTTTTGATGCCTTCAGTGTGACTCTACAATTTTTATAGTCATGAAAATAAAGAAAACTCTTTGAATGAGAAGGTGTGTCTAAACTTTTGGTCTGTACTGTATATAGCAGTGCCATCCACAGCTCATCCCCCCCTATAACAGTTCCATCCACAGATCACCCCCAAAACAGTGTCATCCACAGATCCCCCCGTAACAGTGCCACCCACAGATCCCCCCCATAACAGTGGCATCCACAGATGGCCCATAGTAGTGTCATGCACAGACCACCATTAGTTCAAATCCCACCAAAAGCACACTTTTTGGTTTAAAAAATGTTTTCTTCTTATTTTCCTACTCAAAAACCTAGGTGCGTCTTATGGGCCGGTGTGTCTTATAGGGCGAAAAATACGGTACCAATAACTTAATAAACAATAATTAGACCAGCCATAGGCTCGGCCTAAACTTCAGACTTAACTCGTCCGCTCACCTATTCAGTGAGCGACTTTACACCCTCCTTCTAATAACAACAGCACTTTCAACACGGAAGGGCGGGCGGGGCAGCACTTCCTCCAGATGCTGTCGGACTGACAGCCCAACACTGCCCGCTACTGCCACTATATAGCCCTAAGTCGGGGGGACCTTGAAACTATCCCACCAATGCCCTAACTGTTGCTGGGTATCTTGAACTTCTTTGCCCAGCAACACTACCCCATAGGTCACTCACTGACCCAATGAGTGACCTCTGCCCCAGATCACCCAGCAACCATCTATTTTTAACTATCATATACACATTTTAGGCGGGAATTTTCAAACCTAAAACACTATGTGATGGCTAATGGGATGATTATAATCCCATGAGGATCCCTCTATATTTATAATTAGACCAGCCATAAGTTCGGCCTAAACTTCAGACTTAACTTCTCCGCTCACCTTTTCAGTGAGCAACTTTACACCCCACCGGACCATGCCGGCTAAACAGGTGGCGTGGGCCCCACCCCACCCCACCCATAACTATTTCAATTATAGCTTGTACGTCCAAGTTGAAAATGTCCAAACCAATCTCTGACAAATTAATCTTGTCTGAAAAATAAAGGCCGGACAAGCCACCTTCAAGGTCCACTTGCCTAAAGGAAAACCCCCAAATTAATGGCATAAAACGAGACATAATTCTATTCAAGCGTATCTTAATCTTATCCAAATATTTAAAATTAGAACCGGATAACCACAGTAGACGCGGAATTGTCTCAGAAAAAACTAAACGGGGGTCAGGGAACAATCGTCTGGCCCTAACCATAGTACGCTTCATACAAAAGGCCAATTCAATGGTACCGAATTTGCCCACATCATTGGCCCCCGCATGAAAAATTATTATATCAGGATCTGGGTAGAGAGAACACATTTCTAACAGTACATCCATCAAACCTTCCCAACGAAGACCCCTGACTCCATTCCAGTATGTTCGAACAACATCTGTAGACCGAGAGGTTGTCACCGTACGATATTTCTAAAGCTCTGCGATGGGCCCAATATATGAATGAATGGCCGATAATCCATACGGTGAGTCCTGTGAAAACTATAACATAAAGAATCATCAGTCCATAGAAATATCAGGACGATCATACAATCTGTTTAATCACAGACGCACTCAAACCAGACCGAGCCGCCGCGTCTCCAATCCGTAAAGAATGAGACGTAATCCGGACACCATCCAAACCCAACTCCTTCAAACATTTATCTAGCACAGACCTAAATTGATATTGAGTTAAAGGAGAAGCGTTCGCATGCACAAAGAAAGCATTACCACCCCTTGGTCTGCAATGCCAATACTGAGATATCATACTCACCGGACAAATAAAACCCGACCCAACTCTGTTCACTCGAATCCAGGTAACCTTACCTGACTGATCCATTTTCGACGTCGGAAGAAAGAAAAAGACGTAATTAACATGAACATGGACATGCTTCAAGGCCAGACCTAAGCTTGACCTTCCATTTCTTGGAAACAATTCACTAATTCTAAAAGCACCAAAAAACATACAACAAAATGCAGTGGAAAAAAGCCACTCTTCAAAACTATCAAAACAAAACAAACCAAAAAGTAGCATGACATAACAATCCTAACAGCGTGGGTGAAATAGGACACCTATTGTTAGTAGAACAATTACTGCGTTTGTAACCCTTTAAAATCTGCTTAATCAAGAAATAATCTAACATAGGAGAACCCGAAACCCGAAGAAAAAAGGAAACACCTGACATAACCCTTAAAACAGTAGCATAAGCCAGTCCCTCCTTAAATAACGCCACACAAATTCCCTTTCAGATCGGCTTCTTCTGCCAATTGCCGGAATCTCTGAAACTGAAAACGGGAAAGCGAATCGGCAATCAAATTATCTACCCCAGGGACATGACGAGCTTTCAACCAAATATTTCATTTAAAACAGAAAAGCACTAGATGATGTAACAATTTAACTACTAACGGACACTTTGATGACAAACAACTGCAAATAAAACACCCTTATTGTCAGTATGAAAAAATAATTATCTTATTGGAAAAACAACTCCCCCATAAAACTAAGGACACTTAGTCACACCATTCATAACCCAAGCAGGATCCCACTCTGATGCACACCAATGCCCGTTCCAATACGCACCAAAACCACAAGAACCAGCAGCATCCATGAATAACTCCTTAGTAGAAGCCAAAACAAAATCTTCCTGCCAATACAACCTTCCATTATACTACTGAAAGAATTCCAACCAAACCATAAAATCTTCTTTAACCTCCTTAGATAAACATGAAAAGACGGGTTCCTCACACCAGAAATCTTTGCAGACATTTGCCGACAAAACATCTGGCCCATCGGCATAACCCTACTAGCAAAAGCTAACATACCCAAAACCGACTGAATCTCTTTTACCGTGGCTTTACGCTTCCTTAACAACAAAGACAACACCATGCAAATTCTGGACACCTTTTGCAACTTAAGACAAAATTTCACAGAATCGACGACAATCCCCAAATATTCTAAACAATTAGTAGGGTAAACTGTCTTATCCTCAGCTAACTTAAACACTACTGCCTATACGGCTAACTAACCACTTTTGTCCCAGACTAATAAAACATAACTTTTACTTGTTCATGTTAAAAAAACTAGTGAAATAATAAATTGTGAGCTACCTATAGGGTTAAAAACACTGTATCCCATGAGGTTTGCTGTGTATAAGGGGTCACTAAAGTGTGTGATTTGTGTACAAACTGTGCCTGATATCTACTTGGCCCCCGTGTCTGGGGTATGGCTACCAAGGTTAGATAAGCCTTATGGCAACGTGTGTTGTTGTATCGGACACACAAATCACTGCAAAAGATCAGTAGGGTCAGCAAATTAAAAACCTAAATTCTGCCCCCCAACATGTTTCGCCAGCTATTCTGGCTTCATCAGGGGTATCGGGCAGACTTGAATATCTCGCGCTGGTGGAGAGATTTAACCTCTCATCTCTCACTTCCTGTGGGGAGAAGCGCCAATCCACAAGATGTTTGGATCGAACTGGTTAATTCTGACCTATCATTGCAATCGTTTTTGCAATGACAGGTTTGTGGCGTCACTTAAGGGGAAGGTCCAAGATGACCCGATGCACAGTTGTAACAGCCGCACACACTTACCCTTTATGCGAGTCCTATGTTTCATAGTGTGCATGCGTTGGGACTTAGATGAAAACAAACCCCCTGTTGCAATGCCGATCGCCACAACCACCACTTGTCTTCGGTTCCCACTGATTTTCTGTGCATGTGCCGGAACTTAGAAAAAAGCACAGAAGAAGCAAAGCGTTCAATGACTGCTTCTATCTCCATAGTGCGCACGTGCTGGGACTTAGAAACCAGAAAAAGTGGCCGTGACAGAAAGCTCACACTTATCCTCTAAATGCCCCTACTGGTTACTACTGCGCATGCGCCGGGACTCAATAGGAACCCAAAACAAAGAAGGGTACAGCAGCTGCTCCTATACTTAAATTCATATTGCCACAACTTTGTATATATTTGCGCATACAGGGCAGGGACAATGAAGACTCTACCACAGGTATCTATGTTATTCCGCGTATATATATATATATATATATATATATATAGCGAATAATACTAATTTACAGACCCAGTATAGAGGACCCAAAGACCTATACGATTTCTCACAGTCCTCATCTTATAGTGATAATTGTTCAAAATACTGTTTTTACACTGTTATTTTTGCATTTGCAGTGCTTATTCTGACAAACACTATGGCCTCTTTCACACTTGCGTTGTCCGGATCCGGCGTGTACTCCACTTGCCGGAATTACGCAAGTGTACTGAAAGCATTTGAAGACGGATTCGTCTTCAAAATGCTTTCAGTGTTACTATGGCAGCCATAGTCCTGGTTGCCATAGTAGGAGCGGGGGAGCGGTATACTTACAGTCCGCGCGGCTCCCGGGGTGCTCCAGAGTGACGTCAGAGCGCCCCATGCGCATGGATGACGTGCCATGCGATCACGTGATCCATGCGCTTGGGGTGCCCTGACATCACTCTGGAGCGCCCCGGGAGCCGCACAGACGATAAGTATCCCCGCTCCCCACTACACTTTACCATGGCTGCCAGGACTTTAGCGTCCCAGCAGCCATGGTAACCATTGAGAAAAAAGCTAAACGTCGGATCCGGCAATGCGCCGAAACGACGTTTAGCTTAAGGCCGGTTCCGGATCAATGCCTTTCAATGGGCATTAATTCCGGATCCGGCCTTGCAGCAAGTCTTCAGGATTTTTGGCCGGAGCAAAAAGCGCAGCATGCTGCTGTATTTTCTCCGGCCAAAAAACGTTCCGTTCCGGAACTGAAGACATCCTGATGCATCCGGAACGGATTTCACTCCATTCAGAATGCATGGGGATAATCCTGGTCAGGATTCTTCCGGCATAGAGCCCCGACGACGGAACTCTATGCCGGAAGACAATAACGCAGGTGTGAAAGAGCCCTATATCATATATATTTTTATTGACTTTATAGCTGGTAGCTACTGTCAAATCATTAATGTGAGGAGGTGTTGGCCCCATCTGGGAATACCTATATCCGGGTCTGTTTACTACTTACCACATAAGAAAAAATATTATACGTGAATTTAATAACCAAAATAAATCTGTTATTATCAAGTTTAATAAACCAGCGTTTGTATCTGCTCACATTGTGTTCTGTTTATTTCAGAATATATATATATTTTAGTGTGCTGTCTTCATCTTACAAAAAGGTTGTATAGGTGAAGCCTTCATTTAGCCCATTTGGGCTGAGACTATTCAGGCAGTAGATCCACCTTGTCTCTTCCTGTAGCAGGATTTGATCTAAATTCCCTCTCCGTGGCCCCAAGGTTTTTTGCAGACCCCCCAAAACTGTAGAGATTTTGGGTCACCATTGTGAAAGGCTCTGACGTGTCTTGATATTGTTGTATCCGACTTGGTATTGATGCTGCTTATGTGTTGGCAAATTCGTCGTCGGAACTCTTTAGATGTTTTGCCCACATACAGTTTGGGACACGGACAGAGTGCAATGTAAATAATACCCATTGTTTGACAGTTTATGAATTCCCTGATCTCGTATTTTCTGTCATCCAGGGGGTTTGTAAACGTCTTAAGTTTTTGTATGTATGGACAGAAGCTGCATCTACCACATGGGTAGATCCCTACTGTGCTGGACTTTAACCGGGTGGTTTTAGGTGAATCCGTGCTATGAAAACTATGCACTAAAAAGTATTTTAGATTTTTTCCCCTCCGGTATGTTATCTTGGATTTGGATGACACAACCTCCTTAAGGTCATTGTCAGTACTTGGCACATGCCAATGTTTTTGTAAAATTTGGAACACCTTCCGGTGTTGTGCATCAAAAGTGCCAATACATCTTATTGGTGAAGTCTCAAAAGTTGGGTGAAAGACGTCAACCTGTTCGCCAGAAAACTACCCTTACACAAAACACATAAACAGCAGGAGAGAGACTGTAGAGTGTTAAAGGAAAAGACAGCTGTAGAGATCTTGTAATCCCTTGATTGTAATAACCAAACAAATATGGAAAAGATTGATCCTCCCTTCTCAACGCTTAAACCGCGTTCTAAGTTCACCCCACCTTTCTCCCAATATGGAAACATTAAAACTTTTGTCAACTTATGAAAGCATGGTGATGAACCTATTGAACCTATTGAAGGACACACAGACATATAAAAAATTTGACTCTAACCCTACGGCACAATATGTAGAGGAACTGAGGGCGATATTAGGGGTGGCGAAAAAATTATAATCTCATCTCTAAGAATGAGCATAAATACCTCCTAAATTTGTGACCAACTATAGCAACTATATATGCCATTCCCAAGATCCATAAGCAGAGACACCCCATACCAGGGAGACCGATAATTTCGGGTAATAATAGTCTTAGGGAAAACATCAGTGAATATGTTGACACATTTATCTTGCCGTTTGTTAACTCTTTACAGTCTTATGTTAGAGACACGAAGGATGCGGTCACCAGATTACAAGAAATTCAGGTCACAGAACATACCCAACTTGCTAGCTTGGATATTGAAGCTCTATACACTAACATCAAACACAATTTGGGAATCAATGCAGTAGCTCTTTACCAAAGGTACACAATTTCACGCACACAATAAGTTAGTACTTACATTTTTACGTTTTCTCCTCACACACAATTATTTTCTGTTTAATGGGCACTTTTATTTGCAGTTAGTTGGGACAGCTATGGGCACCAAATTTTGCAAACTTATTTTTAGCTTGGTGGGAGGATACTATAGTTTTCACAGATGCGTTTTCACAATAAACCAAGCTCATTTTTTTGGGGGGGGTCGTTATATTGACGATGTTCTGATTTTGTGGGATGGCACAACAGCACTGTTTCACACCTTTGCTGCCAGCCTAAACCAAAATTATGTAGGTATGAAATTTACCTCAGAAATACATCAGCATACGCTCACTTTTCTTGACCTTCGAATTTGTTTGGAATCTGGCGGCCGCATCAGGACAGAGGTCTATCGAAAACCAACCTCAACTAACACTTTGTTACATTGGCAGAGTTATCATCCTCTGCCTTTGAAAAGAGGAATTCCTATTGGCCAATAATTACGCGCTCGGCCGGAACTGTTCTGACAATTTGGGTTCTGCTTGTGAATGTAATACCTTGTTGCACCATTTTCACCAACGGGGGTACCCAAAAAAGACCCTACAGAAAGCTTTTCATAGGGCTAAGAGTACCAACCGAGTAGCTGCTGGCTGAGGGAAGATCGAGCATCGGACGTCACTGGGCTCGGCGCATGCCCAGTGACTAGGATGAAGCTCCTGCCCTCAGTCTCCTGCTGATCGCACAGGCGCAGCCCTCAGTGGGTACTGCGCCTGTGCGAGAGTTCGTTCAGCGTGAGGGAGGGGGAGGAGAGGCTGTGGCAGGCTGGGGGCGGTTAGACAGTGCCAGGAAGGCGGGCTGGGCACTGTAAGAGGGACGGTACTGGGCTCTCTAAGAGGAACAAAACGCCCCTCTGGGCACAATCAGGACTCATTTGCATATCAATAAAAGTTGTTTTTTGCAGAAACTGCTGGACGGATTACAAGATAAAAGAGCACAGCCTAATCAAGGTAAGCTGTGCTTCATGGCTGCTTTAAAATCGTTTTTTGGGTTAGGGGAGGTGACAGAATCCCTTTAAGGGAACCTGTCACCAGGATTTTGTGCATAGAGCTGAGGACATGGGCTGCTAGATGGCCGCTAGCACATCCGCAATATCCAGTCCCCATAGCTCTGTATGCTTTTATTATGTAAAAAAAACGATTTGATATATATTCAAATTAACCTGAGATGAGTCCTGTACGTGAGATGAGTCAGGGACAGGACTCATCTCGGGTTAATTTGCATATGTATCAAATAGTTTTTTTTTACACAATAAAAGCACACAGAGCTATGGGGACTGGGTATTGCAGATGTGCTACTGGCCACCTAGCAACCCATGTCCTCAGCTCTATACCCAAAATCCCGGTGACAGGTTCCCTTTAAGACGTTTACAAACCCCCTGGATGACAGAAAATACGACATCAGGGAATTCATAAACTGTCAAACAATGGGTATTATTTACATTGCACTCTGTCCGTGTCCCAAATTGTATGTGGGCAAAACATCTCAAGAGTTCTGATGACTAATTTGCCAACACATAAGCAGCATCAATACCAAGTCGGATACAACAATATCAAGACACGTCAGAGCCTTTCACAATGGTTTTGAGAGGGAATTTAGGTCAAATCCTGCTACAGGAAGAGACAAGGTGGATCTACCGCCTGAATAGCCTCAGCCCAAATGGGCTAAATGAAGGCTTCACCTATACATCCTTTATATATATATATATATATTCTGAAATAAACAGAACACAATATGAGCAGATACAAACGCTGGTTTATTAAACTTGATAATTGATTTTGGTTATTAAATTTACGTATAATATTTTTTCTTCTGTGGTAAGTAGTAAACAGAGCCGGATATAGGTATACCCAGATGGGGCCAACACCTCCTCACATTAATGATTTGACAGTAGCTACCAGCTATAAAGTCAATAAAAATATATATGATATATTGAGGTCACTTTGAAGTGACAAGTGATTGTCAGAATAAGCACTACAAATGCAAAAATAACATAGTGTAAAAACAGTATTTTGAACAATTATCACTATAAGATGAGGACTGTGAGAAATCGTATAGGCCTTTGGGTCCCCTATACTGGGTCTGTAAATTAGTATTATTCGCTATATATATACGCGCAATAACATAGATACCTGTGGTAGGGTCTTCATTGTCCCTGCCCTGTATGCGCAAATATATACAAAGTTGTGGCAATATGAATTTAAGTATAGGAGCAGCCGCTGTACCCTTCTTTGTTTTGGGTTCCTATTGAGTCCCGGCGCATGCGCAGTAGTAACCAGTAGGGGCATTTAGAGGATAAGTGTGAGCTTTCTGTCACGGCCACTTTTTCTGGTTTCTAAGTCCCAGCGCATGCTCACTATAGAGATAGAAGCAGTCATTGAATGCTTTGCTTCTTCTGTGCTTTTTTTCTAAGTTCCGGAAAATCAGTGGGAACCAAAGACAAGTGGTTGCGGCGATCGGCATTGCGCAGGGGGTTTGTTTTCATCTAAGTCCCAACGCATGCGCACTATGAAACATAGGACTTGCATGAAGTGCGGCTGTTACAACTGCACATCAGGTCATCTTGGACCTTCCCCTTAAGTGACGCCACAAACCTGTCATTGCAAAAACAATTGCAATGATAGGTCAGAATTAACCAGTTCAATCCAAACATCTTGTGGATTGGCGCTTCTCCCCACAGGTAGTGAGAGATGAGAGGTTAAATCCCTCTACCAGCATGAGATATTCAAGTCTGCCCGATACCCCTGATGAAGCCAGAATAGCTGGCGAAACATGTTGGGGGGCAGAATCTAGGTTTTTAATTTGCTGACCCTACTGATCTTTTGCAGTGATTTGTGTGCCTGATACAACAACACACATTGCCATAAGGCTTATCTAACCTTGGTAGCCATACCCCAGACACGGGGGCCAAGTAGATATCAGGCACAATTTGTACCTGATTATACATCTGGGATGATGTTGTATGACTGAGCGGTGTTAGTGCACTCCCGCCAAATCACACACCTTTAGTGACCCCTTATACACAGCAAACCTCATGGGGTACAGTGTTTTTAACCCTATAGGTAGCTCACAATTTATTATTTCACTAGTTTTTTTACATGAACAAGTAAAAGTTATGTTTTATTAGTCTGGGACAAGAGTGGTTAGTTATCAGTGTAGGCAGTAGTGTTTACGTAATAAATAAACCCTTCCCAGATAGGGTCCTCTATAGGAAGTAATCCTCAGCTAACGGAACACCAAACTCAGAACAAACGGCAAAAAAGGATTCCCAAACCTCTGAACACGCTGAAGAATCCGCTGGACCAATAAACAGAAAATCGCCTAAATAGTGCGTCACTACTCCCCGCATACTCTTTACCGCTACTACCCATTCACTAAATGAAGAAAAAACTTAAAAATAAAAACATGACAAGGAACATCCCATGGGAATACATTTATCAAAATAAAATAAACCCTGAAAATGAAAACCAAGCGAATTAAAACAAGAAGGATGTACAGGTAACAGGAGAAAGGCGGACTAAACGTTTTCCTTTAGCATCAAAGCAACTTTTCCAAAACTACGTATTAAATCTATTGCTGAATCAAATGTGGCATACTTAACTGAACACAATGCTTTATCAATTTCATCATTCAAAGATGCACCATAAGGAAAAGAGAAATGATGAATCAAGCAAAAAGCATTGGGTTCTTTTTTCGGTACAACTCCCAAGGGAGAAAGGCGATAATTGGCAAAAGGCAGAGAGGTAAAAGGACCTGCAATCCTGCCTAACTCGTTTTCGTTTGGCTCCTGTCTTCATTCGGCGCAGGCGCTCTGAGAGAAGGAGGCTCGCCTCCTCAGCACTCCCTCAGTGCGCCTGTGCCGATGACGTCTTCTCTTTCGGTGACGACATCGGCGCAGGCGCACTGAGGGAGTGCTGAGGAGGCGATCCTCCTTCTCTCAGAGCGCCTGCGCTGAATGAAGACAGGCGCAGGATTTTTTGAAATGCTGACATGGCCAGCCGGAGGAGGAGATCGCTGCTGGCCCTGTCAATCAACAAGAGGAGGAGGCGGTTTTTTGCAGTGGCTACCAGCAAGTAGACGCCCTACTTGCTGGTAGTGAAGCGATTTGCATATTTTAAAAGATCGTTTTTTAATGAAAAGAAGCCACAGACAAAGGTAAGATCCCTATATAGGGAATAGTCGTTAAATAACGACTTGGAGGTGACAGAAGCCCTTTAATGTGAGGCAGGCATGTTTCAGTTCACTGACAGCTTGTAAGGATTTTGAAAGTAATCAGGAAATTCAGGACAAAATATAACAGAAATTTTCACTGACTACCAGCCAATTAATGTTGGCCAGATTATGGGAATGATGACCATATGGACGTGTGTTTATGTTTTGTTCCTGTCTGTTCCACTTCCCTCTACAGAGTGTTGTATGGACGGATTTGGATTTGGATTTCTACCTTAGGGCCACTAAACAAATGTCCTTACTGGGCAGCCACTTTAAAAATCTATACCCCTCGATTTACATTTTTTTTTTTTTGAAAGGAAATGATATATATTTAAAATGAAAGCTCAACAATATATCCAGGCATAACTTTACAGGGAATCGGCCAGCCATATTGACCATTCTAAACTACTGACAGCACTAGGTATGGGCTGGAGAAAGCAGCACGAATATACATTTAGGATTTGTGTGAATATGAACTTTGATTCTGCAATGTATTTATTGCTCCTGCAACTGTCCGAGAGGCAGGGCATCAATGTGATTCTGCAATGAGCTGCTTCATTGCCCCTTTCCACTGCTCTTGAGTGACAGCTATAGTGCTCTCCTGGTTAAATGCTACAGCAGTCACTCAGCATAGGGGAAGGACTATGAAGCAGTTCAATGCATGCAGCACTTTACAGTAAGCTCTGTCTCCTGAGCACTTGCAGGAGCACTACCTGTCAGAATAAAAGTTCATATTCACATTACCCATGATAATTAAAGTCCCACAAAAAATTTGTCCTGGTCTCCTTAGCACCTTCATAGTGGTGTCAGCAAAATTTCATGGTCAAAAGTGCTGACAAACTCCCTATCATACTTCTACAACATACATACATTGTATAGGATATTTGTGTTTCTGTAAGCTGACTTTTGACTTTCTGTGCTTAACAGGCCAAGACAGGGAGATCATTGCTGATGATCTTCCTCATCCCTTTGGACTTACACAGTACAGTGACTACATCTACTGGACAGACTGGGACTTGTACAGCATTGAAAGGGCAGACAAAGTGAATGGCAAGAATCGTACCTTGATCCAAGGTCACTTGGATTTTGTTATGGACATTCTGGTATTCCACTCCTCTCGGCAGGATGGCTCCAATGAGTGTGTGCAGAACAATGGACGTTGCAGTCAGCTCTGCCTTGCAGTACCGAATGGATACAGATGTAGCTGCACCTCTCATTACACTCTGGACTCTAACCACAGGAACTGCAGCTGTATGCATCAGTAGTGTTCATTATGTTAACATTGTTATAGCCTCCTTTGCTGTCGGGATACATTTTCCATTGCATTATACACTGCTTGTTTTCAGGGGTTATGGCCGCTGCTACAGCGCAGATACAATGTGGCTGAGACAGGAGCTGCTGCCCATGCGTGCCTGTGTGTTTTCCTACAGTCCTGGCCAACAGAAAGGCTGGCACTTTTTACTACTACTGGAACCGAGTAGTGTATAATGTGATGGAAAAATGAATCAAGCCAGCAAGGGATGGACAATCAAAGTACATTAGTAAGTACCTTGTATTAACTTTGTCTGCATACCGTATTTGCTGAACTTAGACAATCCCTTTAAAGGCGTTTTCCGGGTCGGTAATGTTGGTGGCTAATCTTAGGATAGGCCATCCATATCTAATAACGGGGTCAATTCATTGCCCCCACAATAATTAGCTGAATGAATAAAGAGGTTTTGGTAATTATTTAGTCTAAGCTACAATACTATGTACAGCAACAAATGTATTTTCACAATTACAATCCTCAAAAATGCCTATAAAGGAGCACTAATTATAATTCCGATATATAGTATGCATATCAGAGCTAAGGTAAGGTTTCAGTTGGGTAGTTAAGTGATTAAAAGGGAGTCTGTCACCACTATATGACCATATACAGCACTTACATGGTGCTGTAGCACACCTATACATGATCATAATGATACCTTTGTTATTTTCTTTAGACATCCAGAAGCAGGAAAAACAACATTTATTTCATATGCAAATGAGCACTCGCAAGTGCCCAGGGGCGGCGTTCAGTGTGTAGGTGCCCAGGCTGCTCTGCCTTTTTAACCGTTACTCCTCCCCCAGCCTCTGTTTTTGCCGCCCTCCTTTTCCCTTGTATCATGCCTAGGTCCGGCCGAGATCCCGAGCCTGCGCACTGCTTCACCGGCTGGTGCATGTGCACTAGTGGAATTGATGCCGTACCCAAAATAGCTTTGCAGTGTGCATGTCCTGGTCCGGCGAAGCAGTGCGCAGGCGCAGGATCTCGACCGGACCTAGGGATGATACGTTCTACTTGAAACAGTATTGTATTCAGGCACTCCATTCACTTCTTATCATTGCCAAGAGCACCTGCAATGGTGCTGCAAGGGAGCTTATTGGAGGCATGAATGGCAAACAATAGTGTTCAGTGATTAAAGCAGGTTCTGCCTTTATATTAACGTTGGCCACATTAGAGTTTGAAGGTGGGCTCAATAGTGCCTATTGCCATCATGCAGAGTGCAGAGGCACACAGGATAAACACCAGATATCCCACACCAGCTACCATGGCCATTACCTCCATGAATACCAGATAGGAACATTTGCCAGCCTTTGGTATGTCATGAAAATAGTCATACTGCCTTTTTTGACTGTTAGAAGATGTACTGTTAGAAGATAATGCATACCAACACACTGCCTGCACTCTTCAAGGTATCCAGTAGCTCTCTTGGCCAGCTTGATAACCAGATCTCTCCCCCAATAGAGAATGTTTGAGACTGGATGAGATGATTGATCTCCCATGCACAGGAGTCAACAATCACTTTTACTGAACAATAGGTCCAAGTTGTAACAGCTTGGAATGACTTAACGCAGGAGGATATCCAACATCTGTTACCAAGCCAGTATGCAGATACAGTCTGCAGCCTGTATCACAGCAAAGGGATATGCGGCCTTGTATTAGGCCGAATGCACACGGCCATTTTTCATGGCCGTGAGCGGTCCGTGGAACCACGGGCTGGATTCCTGCTGAGAGCAGGAGCGCACGGCGTCATTGGTTGCTATGCTGCCGCAATACAGTAATACACTGGTATGATCTATACAAGTGTATTACTGTACTGTGGCGGCAGCAGGGAGCGCACGGCGTCATAGCAACCAATGATGCCGTGCGCTCCTGCTCTCAGCAGGAATCCAGCCCGTGGTTCTACGGACTGCTCACGGCCATAAAAAACGTCCATGTGCATTCGGCCTTAATACAACTCTACTTCAAAATATACTCTGCTGCAGAACTTAAATATAAGGCTACATTGCCTTGGTTGTGTGATCATTTACCAAGCACCACTAACTATAATTTGTAAAAAATAAATAAATAAATCCCTATTTTGAAAATAAAGACGGATAGTGATACCTTATCAAAATAGTTAATTAGCATTCACCATATGTCTACTTTATATTGGCATAATTTTGTAAATGTAATTTTATTACTTTTTTTGTAACGCTTGAAGGTTTGGAATTTTAGAATACATTTTAAGTGAATTCAGGGGCTTACATAATCAAAACCATCCATAAATGACTACATTTTAGAAACAAGACCCCTGATATTAATCAAGCCTTTGTTATTATGAAATTTTGAAATTTCACCTTTTATGCAGATTTTCCATTTTAATCCATTTTTATTGTAATTAAGCAAAGGTTAACAGGAAAACAAACCTCCATATTTTGATGTTTTAGTTTACAGAAACATGCCATATTTGTCACATTTTAAGACACCCTGAGGTACCCCTGCAGTATACCCGCCCCTAAAAGTGACTCCATTTTGGATACTACACCCCCTCAGGGAATTTATCAAGGCCTATACCGAACACGTTTACCTTATAGGCTTTTCACAGGATGTGGGAACATTTGGCTGTGAAAATGTAAAATTTCATTTCTTCCAATAAAATGTTGTAGAAGTTCCAATTTTCACAAGGGGTAATGGGAGAAAAATCATACCACAATTTGTTACCCATTTTCTCCATAACACAGCAACCCATGTGTGGTCGTAAACTGCTGTGTGGGAGGAGAAGGGAAGGAGCGCCATTTGGCTTTTGGAGAGCATATTTTTCTGGAATGGTTTTTGGGTGCCTTGTCAGATTTGAGTAAACCCTGAGGCACCGCTGTAGTGGAAATCCCCTAAAGTGTCAGTAAACAGCCAGGAAGCCCCTGCTGCTGTTCAGGCAAGCATAGCTGCTGTGTCTGACCAATCATCATGCTGTACATGTATGGCGAAGGGGTTACGTTTTCCAGTTGTTATATATTTTTTTTATTTTCCACTAGTGTGTGTGTGTGTGTGTGTGTGTATATATATGTATATATATATATATATATATATATATATATATTAGTAGTATCTATCAATGAACTGTTCCTTAATATTAAGTGACATCTTCTGTTTTATGTTCCAGTGCCTTCCAGCTTCCTTCTGTTTAGCCAGAAAACAACGATTAATCGAATGTTGGTAGATGAACAGCAGAGTCCAGACATCATCCTGCCAATCCATGGCCTCAGGAATGTCAAAGCAATTGTTATGACCCTGTAGACAAACTGATCTACTGGGTGGATGGGAGGCAGAATATCATTAAAAGGGCTAAGGATGATGGTGCACAGGTAACTTTAGTTTTTTCTTGTGAATGTCTGTATTTTCATTGTCAAACAGTAAACAACACATTTTTCCAGTTTAATATTAACCGATTGTCGCACCATACTACAGTATAAACATACCAAATAAAGTACAAAAATGAATTATATTGCTTATGCTATGCTTATAAATTTGAGATGCTTGGCAAATCATTTTGTACAAAATTATTTGAGCCCGTCTGCCACACATCAAGGCGATCTCTATAAGACGGTAACCTAACACTAACTTCAACCTGTTAAGTGCCATGACAGCGACCATGAAGTTCAGGGGGTGTAGGTTCCGCATGCATGCTGGGCCCCCTTTTGATTTTTATCATTTTCGGTGCCAAAATGACCTCCATTGTATCCAGGGACTAAAAGTACCAAAATGCATGCTGAGCAAACTATGCTTTATACTCATGCTAATTTAAAATCAGCCTATGAGGCAAACAGGCTAATCAGGAGTGCACAACCAAATAGGAGAGTCAGTCACACCTCCAGCACAAACTACAAAATAAAAAAGGGGGTTAGTCGGCACATCCCAGTGTGCAGGTGCACGTCTCCACGGCTGAAAACTAATAAAGTACTTTATTTGGTTTGCAGAGTGCTGTTGCATTGTAGGTTTTGTTCTATGTTGTGTTTTCAGTCGTGGCGACATGCACCTGCGCACTGCATGTGCTGACTAACCCCCTTTTTTTCTTTACCATAGAATTATACATCATGGCAAGCAGTACACTAACGCACCATGCTGTATGTCTATGAAAGCAACTCTGAAACTGGGTTTGTGGTGGGAGAGGGAGAGGCGCTCATAGGATATTGAGAGTTTTAAAGGGTAATTTAAAACAAAAAGATGGCAGGTTGTCAATTTTTGGTGCTCATCTTTTTATGTGTTGCATCAAAGGGCACACTATTCGTGCTGGTGGTAGGTCGGTGCTGCCGGTAGCTTTCAATCCTCGTAAGTGGAGTAGCCTGATCTCCAGAGGAGTGATGTAGTATTCAGTGGGGGGATATGTACTAGGTAAGTACAGATGCAGTACTTTCTTGGCGCAAATCACGACTTCACTGTCACTTCACAATGTTGGTATTAATAATATTTTATTTTATGATAAGTGACAATGCATTTCGGGGTACTTCTGACCCCTTTGTCAAGTCTAAAAAAAAATACCAGATGGAGGTTTTTTTTTTTTTTTTAAAGAAAAGAGTAAAAATAATAATGATGATGACGGTGGGGTGCCGTCTGTATGACATAAAATAGAAAGGGCATTCATAGGGATAGAAAAATTATAAATATGTTGTTATATGAGGAGAATCGGTGCAAAAGGTGGGAGTTGTAGTTTTACAACAGCTGGAGGGCCGCAGGTTGAGCATGCCTGACTTAAACCATACCGCCCCTGGAGCTAATCAATTATTGATCAATTATCCTTCTCATCAAATAGGTGCTTTAACGATCACAAAAACCTCTGGTATGTACAAGTGATTCCATATATCCCACATATGTATTATATTTTGTTATATATTTTATGTTATATATAATATTTTATTATGTCATATATCTCATATATTTATATATATATATTTATACCCATATATATATATTTTTTTCTATAAATGTCACTGGTCACGATTCCTCTACAACAGGACTTTCCTGAGTTTTTTAAGACAAATGGTGTCTTTTATATAAAAGACACCATTTGTCTAAAAAACTCGGGAAAGTCCTGTTGTAGAGGAATCGTGACCAGTGACATTTATAGAAATATATATATATATATATGGGTATAAATATATATATAAAAATATGAGATATATGACATAATAAAATATAATATATAACATAAAATATATAACAAAATATAATACATAATATGTAGGATATATGGAATCACTTGTACATACCAGAGGTTTTTGTGATCGTTAAAGCACCTATTTGATGAGAAGGATAATTGATCAATAATTGATTAGCTCCAGGGGCGGTATGGTTTAAGTCAGGCATGCTCAACCTGCGGCCCTCCAGCTGTTGTAAAACTACAACTTCCACAATGCCCTGCTGTAGGCTGATACCCGTAGGCTGTTCGGGCATGCTGGAAGTTGTAGTTTTGCAACAGCTGGAGGGCCGCAGGTTGAGCATGCCTGGTTTAAGTCATAATGTAGTATGATTGTGTGTGTGTGTATATATTGTAAGAAGGAACAAGGAGCCGTCATTGACGGAAGATACGTGTCACCGAGGTTCCTGGCCTCGGTGAGGTAAGAACCGGATTTTTTTCCTGAAGTGTCAGTTCTGTAGTGCAGCCTGACACTTCAGCTGTCAGAATGGCTGTAAAGCCAATCCGGGCCGGTTCTTATTGGGAGCAGCCAAAGAGCAGGGTGGGTGGCTGTTCCCCACGGTTCCAGGCCGGGTTTTGGCTGGAATATAAAAACCCAGCCAGCATGTTCAGGTGGTGTGGATTATCCTCCATCTGCTAGTGGAGTGCTGGCAGTCTGGGTGTTGGAGCTTGAGGGTTTGGGCCTGGACTAAGCCTGCTACATTGTTTATGGACAGAAGCACATGGACTAAGCCTGCTACATTGTTTATGGACTTATGTGCTGCAGTCTGGTGTGAACTAACACCAGACTCAAGGTGACTGTTTTTCTTGAAATCATTATTTTGTCACTTTACGTCTGTGTGAATAAAACAGTGCACTATTTAAGTTAAAGACATTGTCATTGCCTCTGTACTGCGTCCGCAAGCCTGTCTACCAGAGCAAATCCCCACATTTGGTGTCGGATGCGGGCAAGCGAAGTGAGGCAGGCCTGAAGGCCGAAAAGTTTTTGTTTTATCCGGGCACAAGTGCATGTCCTACATTAAGCCGGCAAGGTTACGACCCGTATCCCCTGACAAAATGGAGGCGGTCGTGAAGGCCCTCGTGGAGGCTAACTTGCAGCGGGAGGCTAACAAGCAGCAACAAGAAACAAACCAGCTGCTATTGCAACATGTGATGGCGTTGCAGGCGTCAGGAGCGTCCCAGAATGTCCACGATGCCCGGAAAGCTGTCCGTGCGGCGATTCCGAAGATGACCCCCTCGGATGACGTCGAGACCTATCTGGCGGTCTTTGAAAAAGTGGCCGTGAGGGAAAAGTTACCCCGAGACCAGTGGGCTGAGGTCGTTGCTCCATTCCTGGCGTCCGGTCCCCAGCAAGTATTGTTTGATCTCCCCGATGATCAGGCGGCCGACTACCCGACAGTAAAAGGTGAGATCCTGGCGAGACTCGGGGTGAATGTGTTGGTCCGGGCCCAGAGGGTGCATCAGTGGGAATTTAATCCGGCTGAACCCGCCAGACCACAATATTATGATCTGCTGCACCGTTTGCAAAAATGGCTGCAGCCTGACATGTTGACTCCCACTGCTATGTTGGATCAGCTGTTGGCGGATGTGTTTTGGAGGGCTTTGCCGTACCCTCTCCAGCACTGGATTGGCCAGGTGTCTCCGAATAATGCCCTGGAGATGGTCGACCTGGTGGAGCGCTATGAGGCCACCAGAAATCTACAGGGGGGTTCTTTTGGGAGGGGGCCAGTCAAACCCCGGAAAACTCCACCCCAGACCCGGCGGCCGGTGCCAGCTAGACCCGCCCGGGATGTACCCCCTGCCTACCCAAACCCGGTGGTCTGCTGGCGTTGTCAGGAGCCTGGACACATAAGGGCCGACTGTCCCCATCGGGGGGAACCCATGGACACAAACTATGGCTTCTGCCACTCATTATATGCCAGAATGTTATGTGCCACAGGAACTTCAGAGACTATGGACAATAGCCACCTGTGCCAGGTGGAAGTGGGGGGCACTCTGGTGGTGGCTCTGCTGGATTCAGGGAGCCTGGTGTCCCTGGTAAGAGCTGCCCTGGTGCGGCCGGCTGAGTATACTGGCCGAAGAGTCGGCGTTGTCTGCATACATGGGGACTTAAAGGAGTATCCCACCGCCCTGGTCTCTCTGTCAATGGTGGCCGGCAGGTGGATGCATGAGGTGGCCGTCGCCACAAAGCTACCAGAGTGGCCTGACTCAGGGGGGAGGCCAGAACCTTGGGAACCTGAGTCAGAGGGACCAGCAGTAGGGGTGACCGCCACTTCGGTGGAAGAGGGGGAGACAACCCTGTTAAGTATGATGGTGGGAGACGTAGAGGATTTGCCGCCGGGTCCTGAGTTGGCAGACCTCAATGTCTCTGGGGATAATTTCGGTACAGCACAACACCAGGATCCAACTCTATCTCGAGCCTGGGAAAATGTGATAGTAGTTGAGGGTGAGCCGCAACAACCGGGGGCCGAATCTATGTTTCCCCGTTTTGTGGTTCAGCAGGAGATGCTGTACCGGGTAAATAAACTACGGGGTGAACATATTGAACAGCTGGTGGTGCCCCAGGCATATCGCAAGCTCTTGTTGGAATTAGCCCACCAACATGTTCTTGGGGGACACCTGGGCCAGCAGAAAACGCAGGACCGGATTTTACAGCGGTTTTACTGGCCCAGTGTGTTCAGAGAGGTAGAAGAGTTTTGCAAGTCTTGCCCAACCTGCCAGATAACCAGCCCCCAGCCACATTTCCGCAGTCATCTGGTCCCTCTCCCGATTATTGAGGTTCCCTTTGAGCGGATCGCTATGGATCTTGTAGGCCCAGTACCGAAGTCAGCTAGAGGGCACCAGCACATCCTGGTCATCCTCGACTATGCCACGCGGTACCCGGAGGCGGTGCCACTGCATCATACGTCAGCCAAACTCATAGCTAAGGAGTTAATGGAAATGTTTTCTAGAGTGGGTCTGCCTAAGGAGGTTCTAACTGACCAAGGGACTCCATTTATGTCCAAGGTCATGAGGGAACTCTGTAAGTTGCTCCAAATAAAACAGTTACGGACATCCGTGTATCATCCGCAAACGGATGGCCTGGTAGAGAGGTTTAACCAGACGCTAAAAAATATGTTGAAAAGAGCGGTGTCTAAGGATGGGAAGGACTGGGACCTTCTTCTGCCCTATCTCATGTTCGCAGTGCGAGAAGTGCCCCAGGCCTCTACCGGGTTCTCGCCCTTCGAACTGCTATACGGCAGACACCCTTGTGGGTTATTGGACGTCGCCAAAGAGGCGTGGGAACAACAAACCACACCGCACAAAAGTGTAGTTGAGTATGTCACCCAGATGCAGGGACGGATGGAAACAGTGTTACCTCTGGTTAGGGAGCATATGGAGGCAGCGCAGCGAGCCCAGAGTAGGGTCTATAATCGGCAGGCTCGGATCCGAAACTTTAACCCGGGTGATCGGGTGTTGGTTCTGGTACCGACTGTTGATAGTAAGTTCCTAGCTAGGTGGCAGGGGCCCTACGAGGTACTAGAGAAAATTGGACCGGTAGATTACAAAGTACACCAGCCAGGGAGGCGAAAGCCGCAGCAGGTGTACCATGTGAATCTGCTCAAGCCGTGGAAGGAAAGGGAAACCTGTACGGAAGACAGCCCACGACCAGGGTTCCTAGGGGAAGCGCTTTCGGCCCCTCAATCTGAAGCAGGGGAAGCGGCTGTCACAGTGAAAATTGCTGACAGCCTCTCCTCTAAACAGGCTCAGGAAGCCAGGGAGTTCATTAGTCGGAATACGGATGTGTTCTCAGACCTCCCTAGACGCACGTCCGTAATCCGGCATGACATTGTCACTGAGCCTCAGGCGAAAGTCCGGTTAAAACCGTACCGCGTACCCGAGGCTCGGCGACAAGCCATCACGGAGGAAGTTCAGCTAATGCTCCAGCTGGGTGTCATCGAGGAGTCAAAAAGTGAGTGGGCCAGTCCGATAGTATTAATACCCAAGCCAGACGGGACGTTGCGGTTCTGTAATGACTTCCGCAAACTTAATGAGGTGTCCAAGTTTGACGCGTATCCCATGCCCCGAGTGGATGAGCTTATTGAAAAGTTGGGCCAAGCCCGGTATTTTTCTGTGTTGGACCTCACCAAAGGGTACTGGCAGGTACCCTTGACGGAGGCTGCCAAAGAAAAAACGGTTTTCGTCACGCCAGAGGGGCTGTATCAGTACAAGGTATTACCCTTTGGTCTACATGGCGCTCCCGCCACGTTTCAAAGGTTAATGGACATTGTACTCCGTCCACATCGTCGGTACGCTTCAGCGTACCTGGACGATATCGTTGTCCATAGCACCGACTGGGAAAGTCACTTACCTAAAGTACAGGCTGTAGTGGACTCCCTTAGGAAAGCTGGCTTAACCGCTAACCCGAAAAAGTGCTCAATAGGGTTAGAAGAGACCAAGTACCTGGGGTATGTCATTGGGCGCGGAATGATCAAACCTCAGGTGAACAAAATTGAGGCAATTAGGTATTGGCCCCGACCTGTCACTACTCGGCAAGTAAAGTCATTCCTGGGTATGGTGGGGTACTATATGAGGTTTGTCCCCAATTTTGCTACAGTCGCTGCACCATTGACAGGCCTTTTGAAGGGACGCAAGTCAGTGACGGTCCACTGGAATGAGCAGGCGGAAAAGGCTTTCTCCGCTTTGAAGTCGGCCCTATGTGGGTCCCCGGTTTTGGTGACACCCGACTTCAAAAGGCAGTTTATAGTGCAGACCGATGCCTCCGAGGTAGGTCTCGGTGGTGTACTATCTCAAGATATTGACGGGGAGGAGCATCCCGTTGTCTTCCTCAGCCGGAAGCTCACCCCAGCTGAGACAAGGTACAGTATAGTGGAGAGAGAGTGCCTGGCCATCAAGTGGGCACTCGAGTCTCTCCGCTACTACCTTTTGGGGAGAAGGTTCCGTCTGGTGACCGACCACTCCCGCCTGAAATGGATGAGGAAGGCCAAAGAGAGGAATGCTCGGGTCACCAGGTGGTTCTTATCTTTGCAAAATTTTAAGTTTTCCGTGGAACACAGGGCAGGCAGGTTACAAGGAAACGCGGATGCCCTGTCCCGCGTACACTGTCTGGCAAGTGTTCACCCCCTCAGGGTTGAACAAAGGGGGGAGGTATGTAAGAAGGAACAAGGAGCCGTCATTGACGGAAGATACGTGTCACCGAGGTTCCTGGCCTCGGTGAGGTAAGAACCAGATTTTTTTCCTGAAGTGTCAGTTCTGTAGTGCAGCCTGACACTTCAGCTGTCAGAATGGCTGTAAAGCCAATCCGGGCCGGTTCTTATTGGGAGCAGCCAAAGAGCAGGGTGGGTGGCTGTTCCCCACGGTTCCAGGCCGGGTTTTGGCTGGAATATAAAAACCCAGCCAGCATGTTCAGGTGGTGTGGATTATCCTCCATCTGCTAGTGGAGTGCTGGCAGTCTGGGTGTTGGAGCTTGAGGGTTTGGGCCTGGACTAAGCCTGCTACATTGTTTATGGACAGAAGCACATGGACTAAGCCTGCTACATTGTTTATGGACTTATGTGCTGCAGTCTGGTGTAAACTAACACCAGACTCAAGGTGACTGTTTTTCTTGAAATCATTATTTTGTCACTTTACGTCTGTGTGAATAAAACAGTGCACTATTTAAGTTAAAGACGTTGTCATTGCCACTGTACTGCGTCCGCAAGCCTGTCTACCAGAGCAAATCCCCACATTATATATATATATATATATATATATATATAGAGATATATATATATATATATATATATATATATATATATAGAGAGAGAGAGATAGAGATATATATATATATATATATATATATGAGATAGGTGAGAAGTATTGGGTTGAGGATGTACAATGAAGCCATATAGCTGTGAATGATTCTTTGTAGCATATAGATTATATGGACACGCGTGTGTCCATATGCCTTTGCATACGTAGTTCTAAGTTGCATGATTAGGTGGTGGTTATTCTGAAGGTCTATCGCTAAAATGGCAAAAAGCGTGGGGCATGGAAAAATGGTAATATCCCAGGATTAGCATGAGATAATTGTTATGTGAATGATAGATTTGATTGGCTAAATGTTTGGAAAGGGTCTGAGTTGGAAAAAGTGGTTAGGGTACATGAATATGTGGATGACAGAGAGAGAAGACTAATGGTTACCTGGTGTCAGCGATGCGAGCGGCGCGGCTGGTGCCTCAGCACACGAGGAGAACGCTGACTTGTCTAGTGCGCGCTCTCCGATTACAAGATAAGGGGGAGTGTGTTAGCGGAGCTGCGCTTTATTGGAGGAAAGTCCGTGGAGGGGCGGGGCTAAAGGAGCACAACGTGCGGCTAGCAGGGGAGGGTGTTGCACTGATGTGGAGAGCATGAGAAGCGCTAATGGAGAAAAGGGAGGTGGGGAGATCAATGAGAATTTCATGGGGATGAATGAGAGATGCAGTCTGTGATGATTGATTCAGTAGGGCATGCTAAGGGATTTGTTGAAGGGAGAGAAATGTCAATTGTGTAAGGGATGTGGGGGAGGGACACGTACTGTATGTTTGAATGGACAGTGGGTGGGTGGTAAACCAGGGCAGAGAGGAGGGAGGGGGGGAGAATGAATAATGGCAATGTTGGGCTGCTATGATTTAGGGAATAGATTGACTACTGTTAATGATGAATATATGAGAAAGGGAGATAAGGTGGGCTACTGGATGAATGGGGGGGGGGGGGGGGAGAATAAGGACAAGAGGGAGGGAAACAGTCTTTTTTACCCTTACCCAGGGCCCTGACCCCAGAAGCAACTTATGCCCTACGGCAACCATCAGGAACCACGATGATCACTGACTTTTTTATCTTCACATTCACTCATTAACGTAGAGACCAATCTATTACAGAAAGGCCTCACCTTCTTCCCCACAAGGAAATTCAATGTAGCCAAACTATTTGTGGACCTAAACACATCCATTCGGGAAATTAACTTTAAATCGACATTTTGAAATTCAAGCACTAAAACCGAAAATCGGACCACAAGCCACATCAGAGAATGTCCCAACAACCTCCGACGGGACACTAAACGCCATCAATACGGGACTAAAACCAAAATCTGCCTTTAACCCTATATACCATAGAGGCAGCCATATTGAAATATTTGCTGCCCTTTTCACTAAAGACCTCAGTACTATCAATAAAAACCTGAATATTCCCAACAACCTCAGTAAAAAAAAAAAAAATCCCTAAAGGACCTCGTGACATCAGAAATGCAGACAAAGGAGGTGGTATTGTACTAAAAAGATAGAAGCAATTATCTGGCCAAAGAATAAAATCCTGAGATAGAGTATTATGAAATTCTGAAAAAGAATCCACTGAAAGATGATGCAAAGAAATTAGCACAATTGCTGGAAGCGGCGGAAAAACAACAAATACTATCAAAAAAGGAAAAATAATATATTACAGTGGATCATCCGAACCTTGGTTCATTCTATCACCTACCTAAGGTAAATAAATCCATAACTAACCCACCAGGGACCCCAATCCTCTCCGGCATATCCTCCTTAACTTGTAATTTGTCGCATTACATAGATATTCTATTACAGAAGTATGTGATTAGACTACCATCACATCTAAAGGATTCAGCTAGTCTTATTTCCCTCCTTAAGGAAATAGAATAGAAGGACTCCTACATGTGGACAACAATGGATGTCTCAGCATTATATTCAAACATCGCACACACAGCAGGGATAAATGCCATACAGCACTTTCTACAGCAAGACAGTACTCTACCCACATTACAAAGCCAATTCATATTGGATGCAATAAACTTTATCCTAAACCATAACATCTTTACCTTTTGAAAACAAAATATACAAACAAAAGGGACCGCCATGGGTACGCAATTCACGCCGAGCTTTGCAAATTTACATATGGCATCATTTGAGGAAAAATTCATTTACAACGAACACCCATGGCGCAATAAGGTGATATTTTACAGGAGATACATTGACGACTTGTTATTAATTTAAGATGGAAGCCTGGACGATGCCCAAAATTTCACCACCCATCTGAATGACAACAACTACAACCTCACCTTTACAGCTAATCACTCCAAAACAACCATAGAATATTTAGACCTAGTCCTATATTGGAAAAATAAAACCATAGAAACTAAAACTTTTTTTTAAGAAAGTAGATGGCGACAGCTATCTGGACTACCAAAGTGCGCACCATAAAAAATGGAAAAACAACATCCCATTCAGCCGATTCAAGCGTATACGTAGAAATTGCACAAACAATGTGGACTTCAGACATCAGAGCTAGATTATTAAAAGGAGATTCCAAACCAAAGGCTACTCGAGTAAAATCATAGAAGTGGCCTACCAATGGGCACAGGGGCACACTCAGGAAGAAAAACCGAACAGTCCGAACCAAAAACCACAGAAAACTTCAAATCCAACCTTATTAGTACATACAACATCAATCATAACACCCTGCGGAATATCCTCAACAAAGACTGGCCCATTCTACAAGCGGACCCCTTCCTAAAAAAACACATCAGACCAAAACCCCAAATTACCTTCATGAGTAGAGTTGAGCGACCACCTGGATGTTCGGGTTCGAGAAGTTCAGCCGAACTTCCCGGAAATGTTCGGGATCCGAACCCGACCCGAACTTCGTCCCGAACCCGAACCCCATTGAAGTCAATGGGGACCCGAACTTTTCGGCACTAAAAAGGCTGTAAAACAGCCCAGGAAAGGGCTAGAGGGCTGCAAAAGGCAGCAAAATGTAGTTAAATCCCCTGCAAACAAATGTGGATAGGGAAATGAATACAAATAAAAATAAAATAAATAAAAATTAACCAATATCAATTGGAGAGAGGTCCCATAGCAGAGAATCAGTCTTCATGTCAGCAGAGAATCAGTCTTCATGTCATAGCAGAGAATCAGGCTTCACGTCAGCCAAAACTGGAATAGTCCATTGTCATATATTTAGGCCCCGGCACCCAGACAGAGGAGAGAGGTCCCATAACAGAGATTCAGGCTTCATGTCATAGCAGAGAATCATGCTTCACGTCACCCAAAACTGGAACAGTCCATTGTCAGATATTTAGGCCCCGGCACCCAGACAGAGGAGAGGTCCCATAACAGAGATTCAGGCTTCATGTCAGCAGAGAATCAGTCTTCATGTCATAGCAGAGAATCAGGCTTCACATCAGCCAACACTGGAACAGTCCATTGTCATATATTTAGGCCCCGGCACCCAGACAGAGGAGAGAGGTCCCATAACAGAGATTCAGGCTTCATGTCAGCAGAGAATCAGTCTTCATGTCATAGCAGAGAATCATGCTTCACGTCACCCAAAACTGGAACAGTCCATTGTCAGATATTTAGGCCCCAGCACCCAGACAGAGGAGAGAGGTCCCATAACAGAGATTCAGGCTTCATGTCAGCAGAGAATCAGTCTTCATGTCATAGCAGAGAATCAGGCTTCACGTCAGCCAACACTGGAACAGTCCATTGTCATATATTTAGGCCCCGGCACCCAGACAGAGGAGAGAGGTCCCATAGCAGAGATTCAGGCTTCATGTCATAGCAGAGATTCAGGCTTCATGTCATAGCAGAGAATCATGCTTCACGTCACCTAACACTGGAACAGGCCACTGTCAGATATTTTTAGGCCCCGGCACCCAGACAGAGGAGATGTTCATTCAACTTTCGGTTGCCCCACAATATAATGGTAAAATGAAAATAAAAATAGGATTAAATGAGGAAGTGCCCTGGAGTACAATAATATATGGTTAAGGGGAGGTAGTTAATGTCTAATCTGCACAAGGGATGGACAGGGCCTGTGGGATCCATGCCTGGTTTCTGCACTTTCAATTAACTGATGATCTATCCTCTGGATAGATCATCAGCTTCTGATCGGCCGGGGTCCGACACCCGGGACCCCCGCCGATCAGCTGTTTGAGAAGGAAGCAGCGCTATAGCAGCGCCGCGGCCTTCTCACTGTTTACCGCCGGGCCGCCCGCCCACTGACGTCACGACTTGTATCAACTAGAGTGGGCGCAGCTAAGCTCTGTTCACTTGAATGGAGCTTAGCCGCGCCCACTCTAGTTGATACAAGTCGTGACGTCAGTGGGCGGCGGCCCGGCGGTAAACAGTGAGAAGGCCGCGGTGCTGCTGGAGCACCGCTGCCTTCTCAAACAGCTGATCATCAGTTAATTGAAAGTGCAGAACCCCTTTAACGTCAGCTTGTCCACATTGGCTGTAGACAGCCGGCTGCGTTTGTCTGTAATGACGCCCCCTGCTGTGCTGAATACACGTTCAGACAAAACGCTGGCCGCCGGGCAGGCCAGCACCTCCAAGGCATAAAAGGCTAGCTCTGGCCACGTGGACAATTTGGAGACCCAGAAGTTGAATGGGGCCGAACCATCAGTCAGTACGTGGAGGGGTGTGCACACGTACTGTTCCACCATGTTAGTGAAATGTTGCCTCCTGCTAACACGTTCCGTATCAGGTGGTGGTGCAGTTAGCTGTGTCGTGTTGACAAAACTTTTCCACATCTCTGCCATGCTAACCCTGCCCTCAGAGGAGCTGACCGTGACACAGCTGCCTTGGCGACCTCTTGCTCCTCCTCTGCCTTGGGCTTCTACTTGTTCCCCTGTGACATTTGGTAATGCTCTCAGTAGCGTGTCTACCAACGTGCGCTTGTACTCGCGCATCTTCCTATCACGCTCCAGTGCAGGAAGTAAGGTGGGCACATTGTCTTTGTACCGGGGATCCAGCAGGGTGGCAACCCAGTAGTCCGCACACGTTAAAATGTGGGCAACTCTGCTGTTGTTGTGCAGGCACTGCAGCATGTAGTCGCTCATGTGTGCCAGGTTGCCCAGAGGTAAGGAGAAGCTGTCCTCTGTGGGAGGCGTATCGTCATCGTCCTGCGTTTCCCCCCAGCCACGCACCAGTGATGGGCCCGAGCTGCGTTGGGTGCCACCCCGCTGTGTCATGCTTCATCCTCATCCTCCTCGTCCTCCAGTAGTGGGCCCTGGCTGGCCACATTTGTACCTGGCCTCTGCTGTTACAAAAAACCTCCCTCTGAGTCACTTCTAAGAGTGCTAAAAATGACCCCTCTTCCTCCTCCTCCTCCTCCTGGGCCACCTCCTCTTCCATCATCGCCCTAAGTGTTTTCTCAAGGAGACATAGAAGTGGTATTGTAACGCTGATAACGGCGTCATCACCACTGGCCATGTTGGTGGAGTACTCGAAACAGCGCAACAGGGCACACAGGTCTCGCATGGAGGTCCAGTCATTGGTGGTGAAGTGGTGCTGTTCCGCAGTGCGACTGACCCGTGCGTGCTGCAGCTGAAACTCCACTATGGTCTGCTGCTGCTCGCACAGTCTGTCCAGCATGTGCAAGGTGGAGTTCGACCTGGTGGGTACATCGCATATGAGGCGGTGAGCGGGAAGGCTGAAGTTACGCTGTAGCGCAGACAGGCGAGCAGCGGCAGGATGTGAACGCCGGAAGCGCGAACAGACGGCCCACACTTTATGCAGCAGCTCTGACATTTCGGGGTAGTTGTGAATGAACTTCTGCACCACCAAATTCAGCACATGCGCCAGGCAAGGGATGTGCGTCAAACCGGCTAGTCCCAGAGCTGCAACGAGATTTCGCCCATTATCGCACACCACCAGGCCGGGCTTGAGGCTCACCGACAGCAACCACTCGTCGGTTTGTTGTTCTATACCCCGCCACAACTCCTGTGCAGTGTGGGGCCTGTCCCCCAAACATATGAGTTTCAGAATGGCCTGCTGACGTTTACCCCGGGCTGTGCTGAAGTTGGTGGTGAAGGTGTGTGGCTGACTGGATGAGCAGGTGGAAGAAGAGGAGGAGGAAGCCGAGTAGTAGGAGGAGGCGGCAACAGGAGGCAAAGAATGTTGCCCTGCGATCCTTGGCGGCAGAAGGACGTGCGCCAAACTGCTCTCCACCTGGGGCCCAGCCGCCACTACATTTACCCAGTGTGCAGTTAGGGAGATATAGCGTCCCTGGCCGTGCTTACTGGTCCACGTATCTGTGGTTAGGTGGACCTTGCCACAGATGGCGTTGCGCAGTGCACACTTGATTTTATCGGATACTTGGTTGTGCAGGGAAGGCACGGCTCTCTTGGAGAAGTAGTGGAGGCTGGGAACAACATACTGTGGGACAGTAAGCGACATGAGCTGTTTGAAGCTGTCTGTGTCCACCAGCCTGAATGACAGCATTTCATACGCCAGTAGTTTAGAAATGCTGGCATTCAGGGCCAGGGATCGAGGGTGGCTAGGTGGGAATTTACGCTTTCTCTCAAATGTTTGTGAGATGGAGAGCTGAACGCTGCCGTGTGACATGGTTGAGATGCTTGGTGACGGAGGTGGTGGTGTTGGTGGTACATCCCCTGTTTGCTGGGCGGCAGGTGCCAACGTTCCTCCAGAGGCGGAGGAAGAGGCCGAGGCGGCAGCAGCAGAAGAGGCTAAGGCGGCAGCAGCAGAAGAGGTCGCAGGGGGAGCCTGAGTGAGTTCCTTGTTTTTATGGTGTTTACTCCACTGCAGTTCATGCTTTGCATGCAGGTGCCTGCACATGCAGGTTGTGCTAAGGTTCAGAACGTTAATGCCTCGCTTCAGGCTCTGATGGCACAGCGTGCAAACCACTTGGGTCTTGTCGTCAGCACATTGTTTGAAGAAGTGCCATGCCAGGTAACTCCTTGAAGCTGCCTTTGGGGTGCTCGGTCCCAGATGGCGGCGGTCAGTAGCAGGCGGAGTCTCTTGGCGGCGGGTGTTCTGCTTTTGCCCACTGCTCCCACTTTTGCTACGCTGTTGGCTTGGTCTCACCACTGCCTCTTCCTCCGAACTGTGAAAGTTAGTGGCACGACCTTCATTCCATGTGGGGTCTAGGACCTCATCGTCCCCTGCATCGTCTTCCACCCAGTCTTCCTCCCTGACCTCCTGTTCAGTCTGCACACTGCAGAAAGACGCAGCAGTTGGCACCTGTGTTTCGTCATCATCAGAGACGTGCTGAGGTGGTATTCCCATGTCCTCATCATCAGGAAACATAAGTGGTTGTACGTCAGTGCATTCTATGTCTTCCACCGCTGGGGAAGGGCTAGGTTAGATAGATTTAAAGTAGGCCTGATACAGCAGAAACCACTGATTTAGGGAATTGCTAAGTTGGGAATTGTATTTCAACCCAGAACAAAAACTGTGCTTTGGCGGACACTAAATGAATTGACCAGCCTCAGCAATAAACACAGATTTAGCTGAATATAAATTTTAGGACTATTATTTAGGCGCTGGGTGACAGGTATACGTTTACGGACAGAATTAGACTTGGAAATACCGCGGTAGCGTGTGTGTGAAGTTATTGAGAATGATCCTATCTGCACCTTCAATCTAATATACCCTTTTATGGATAGATTTAAAGTAGGCCTGGTACAGCAGAAACCACTGATTTAGGGAATTGCTAAGTTGGGAATTGTATTTCAACCCAGAACAAAAACTGTGCTTTGGCGGACACTAAATGAATTGACCAGCCTCAGCAATAAACACAGATTTGGCTGAATATAAATTTCAGGCCTTCTGGGTGACAGGTATACGTTTACGGACAGAATTAGACTTGGAAATGCACAGTAGCGTGTGTGTGAAGTAATTGAGGATGACACTATCCGCACCTTCAATCTAATATACCCTTTTATGGATAGATTTAAAGTAGGCCTGATACAGTAGAAATCACTGATTTTGGGAATTGCTAAGTTGGGAATTGTATTTCAACCCAGAACAAAAACTGTGCTTTGGCAGACACTAAATGAATTGACCAGCCTCAGCAATAAACACAGATTTAGCTGAATATAAATTTGAGGCCTATTATTTAGGTGCTGGGTGACAGGTATACGTTTACGGACAGAATTAGACTTGGAAATGCACAGTAGCGTGTGTGTGAAGTAATTGAGGATGACACTATCCGCACCTTCAATCTAATATACCCTTTTATGGATAGATTTAAACTTGGCCTGATACAGCAGAAACCACTGATTTAGGGAATTGCTAAGTTGGGAATTGTATTTCAACCCAGAACAAAAATACTGTATATCCTTTGCCAGATAGCAGACAGTATTACAATTGGCTGGCCACAGCTGAAACACCAGATTTAGGGTACTGCTATTTTGGCAATTGTATTTCACCCCTCAATAAAATAGCAAGCACAGCCAAGCCCCTGATGTAGGATATAGCAAAAAAATAACCACACTATTGATGGTTAAATGGACTTGGTGGCAGCTTGTGCTGGCGCACCACAAGACACAAAATGGCCGCCGATCACCCCAGAAAAAAGTGACTGAAAAACACTCTGGGCAGCCTAAAAACAGCCTAAAAACAGTGAGCAATTAAATAGCAGCAGTTCAATGATCCACAGCTGTAGATCGATCACTGAATTAAGTGTTTTTGAGGAGTTAATAACTGCCTAATCTCGCCCTAACAGTCGCAGCTGTAACCTCTCCCTACACTGATCAGAGCAGAGTGACATGCGGCGCTACGTGACTCCAGCTTAGAGGCTGGGTCACAGGCTGCACTGGCCAATCACAGCCATGCCAATAGTAGGCATGGCTGTGACAGCCTCTTGGGGCAAGTAGTATGACGCTTGGTGATTGGCTGCTTTGCAGCGTTTCAAAAAGCGCCAAGAAAGCGACGAAACCCGAACCCGGACTTTTACGAAAATGTTCGGGTTCGGATCCGTGTCTCGGACCCCCCAAAATTCGGTACGAACCCGAACTATACAGTTCGGGTTCGCTCATCCCTATTCATGAGGGCTCAAACCCTCAAAAGTCAAATTGCTCCCAGCCAGTTACGTGATAGGAAACCGAATAGATCACACCTTACCACCTTTATTCCTCCAAGTCCTCGGGAGCTACAAATGTGGACACCGACATTGCAAATATTGTCTCAATATTTCCTCGCGAGTCACAGCTTTCTCAAGTAACACTACTGGAGAAAAATTTGAGATCAAACATTTTTTTAACTGTTCCTCAATGTATGTAATGCCCATGTACCTACTGGAATGCCCATGTGGACTACAGTTAATAGGCCGCAACATCCTGACTCTAAGGGAAAGAATAAACAAACATTGTTGGAATATAACAAATGGCTTCATGAAACATGGAGTATCAAGACATTTCCTTGAAGCACACAACAAGGACCCCGTTGATCTTTCCATAACACCGATCAAACACATTCCTGCTATTCATACCAACCGTTATCAGAAACTAAGACGTATAAAGGAAATGTTTTGGATTTTTAAGTTACAAACATTAGAACCCTACGGCCTAAACAAATCCCTTGAGAGCAATTGCTTTTTAACAAATGAACCCTTTCCTTCACCTGAATAAGGCTCTCTACATCTCATGTTGTCCCTGAGACTGCCCCACAACTAACCGTTCCCCTTTTCCTTACATCCAGTCCCCCATTCCTCCATCCCATCTGTCCTCCTTTCCCCCCCCACCCCCATTCGTAAAATACACATATAGATTGTAATTTAGCTAATATAGTGCTATAATCCCTTTTTTTTCCTGTATTTTTTTTTTGCCTCTTCTGCACTTAAGTTTTGTAAAATATGTACACTATTAAAAAATATTACTATAGCAATATATTAGCTTAAATACAATCTATGTGTATTTTACGAAATTTCGTAATATTGCTCTAACTTCGTCTTTTAGAATATTACGAATATTCTAAAAGACGAAGTTAGAGCAATATTAAGAACATTTGCAAAAGTCGGAATTGCGATGCGAGTAATATAACACGAAATAGTCGCATGAAGATTTCAACTTAGCACTGCTATATTCCATATTCTAGTCTAATATGGAATATAGCTGTGCTAAGTTAGCACTGCTATATTCCATATTAGGCTATAATATGGAATATAGCAGTGCTAAGTTGAAATCTTCATGCGGCTATTTCGTGTTATATTACTCGCATCGCAATTTTGACTTTTGCAAATGTTCTTAATATTGCTCTAACTTCGTCTTTTAGAATATTCGTAATATTCTAAAAGACGAAGTTAGAGCAATATTACGAAATTTCGTAAAATATACATAGATTGTATTTAAGCTAATATACTGCTATAGTAATATTTTTTAATAGTGTACATATTTTACAAAACTTAAGTTCAAAAGAGGCAAAAAAAAATTACAGGAAAAAAAAGGGATTATAGCACTATACTATATTAGCTAAATTACAATCAATATGTGTATTTTACGAAATTTCGTAATATTGCTCTAACTTCGTCTTTCAGAATATTACGAATATTCTAAAAGACGAAGTTAGAGCAATATTAAGAACATTTGCAAAAGTCTAAATTGCGATGCGAGTAATATGACACAAAATAGTCGCATGAAGATTTCAACTTAGCACTGCTATATTCCATATTCTAGCCTAATATGGAATATAGCAGTGCTAACTTAGCACAGCTATATTCCATATTAGGCTAGAATATGGAATATAGCAGTGCTAAGTTGAAATCTTCATGCGACTATTTCGTGTTATATTACTCGCATCGCAATTCCGACTATTGCGAAATTTCATAAAATACACATATAGATTAGATTGTAATTTAGCTAATATGGAATATAGCAGTAAGTTGAAAACGCCACTGACTGGAGCAGCCAGGAATCCAAAGGACAGGTAAGAACAACTTTAGGGAAGTGGGAAAGAAAAAAATATAATAATAAAAAAAAAAGAATATTCGATTTCGCGAATATATAGAACGATATTCTAAATATTCGCGAAATCTCGAAATTGCGATATTCGAGAAAAAAATTCGCAATTCGAATATTCGCGCTCAACCTAATGACATCAACATCAATACACATATATATACCCCACATAAAAACACACCCCTTCCAATCGTTAATGTTAATCACTGTTCATAGCCATGCATTTATTACCTTGCACCTGGTTAGGGACTCAATATGACGATGCTGATCATGTCGGCGTTGTCCCATGTGGAGTGCGCAGCCGTGCACAGCTGCACTTACTTTATCGGGTGCATCAATCGCAACCATGGCAACTAACGGCGCTCATTAGTGCGACCAATCGGCCATCTCCAAATCCTCATCACGCACTCACGTGTCATGTCCGCGGACGTCATCAAGACGCGCCCTTGCGCGTCAGATGATCGCATCACGCGGACACACGTACGACGTCAATCCAGCGAAGCATCATCAGTGCCATGGTAACGGGGACGCATCCGCAGGAGCCGTTCCTGTAACTCAAATAAGGCAGAACATCTCAGATCCATATATCCAATAATCACATGGGACAATTCCAATGGATAAATAATCGCATACTCAGCATGGCCACATAGTCTGCAAGGCATACCTCAATACATCGCACAAAGTAACCCTGATTATAATAGGAAAAGGTACTTAATTAGACATCAATAATATATACCTCTATCATATATTGTGGATACATTATATAAAAAACCACATTCATAGGATTACAGCATATCAGTGGATTTATGAACAACTGGCTACCCCACTGGGTAGGGGATGGATCATCAAGGATAATTTTTCATATACAATTATAAAAACAAAATGTCCCAATACCTAGAGGACATACTAGTTTCCCACCCTAGTCAATGGAAGTGACGTTAAATTCTATATTCAGGCCAAATGGTTGAAGGGACCTAAGAGTATGAATCCATTTTAACTCCTTCCTTCTCAGGATTCTCTTTCTGTCCCCACCCCGTCTCAAATACCCTACACTGTCAATAGCACAAAATCTTAATTGATTTATAAAATGATTATGTTCAATAAAATGTTTTGCGACCAGTTTATCTAATGCACCCTTTCTTATTGTACTTTTATGTTTATTGATTCTCTCTCTCAATTCCATCGTGGTCTCCCCCACGTATATCAACCTGCATGGGCACTGTATCATGTATGCCACATCTGTGGATCTACATGTGTAGTGTCCCCTGATTTTAAACCGCTTACCACTGTAAGGGTGCGCAAAACCGTCGTCCTTCATGATGCCACTACAGTTGCAGCATGAAAGGCAAGGGAAATTGCCACTCTTCAATGGTACCAACCTATTCTGTCTCTCCATGTCCTTACCCCCTATATCTGCTTTTACAATTCTATCACGTAAATTCGGACTTCGTTTGTAGGCCATCATTGGGGGAGCTGTGAATTCAATGACATTGGGCAATCCCTTATGTAAGATCTGCCATTCTTGTCTAAGTATAGCAGCGATATTTCCGCTATCTCCCCCATAGATGGACACAAAAGGAATCCGAGGGGTATCTTGTTTCTGGAGCCTCCTTGTGAAGGTGGAGCTACGTTGGGTAGTCACAATTTTCTGTTTAGTACGCTTAAGCAATTTTTTAGGGTATCCTCCACTGCTGAACTTACTGCACATTTCATCTACCCTATGTTCGAACTGAATTTCATCAGATACAATACGCCGTACCCTAAGCAATTGACTCCATGGTAGGGAGTTCACCATGCTATGATGATGACTGCTGTCATACATCAATAAAGCATTTATATCTGTAGGTTTTTGGAACAGATCAGTTTTGATCTTTCCTTCCTGTACAAGAATTCGGACGTCAAGGAACTGCAGTTCACTGACAGAATGTGTCACCGTGAACTGCAGGTCCTGGACTCCAGAATTCAGGTGTGCATGGAATTCATCAAGTTCCAATATGGAACCCGTCCAGATTAAAAAGATGTCGTCGATGTAGCGCCACCAGCACAGAACTCTCAAAAAAAAATCTGGAGCGATACACCAGCCGATCCTCAACCTCTGCCATAAAGATGTTTGCGTAGGTGGGGGCCACATTGGACCCCATGGCCACACCCCGCTTTTGCTGGTAGAAGGTGTCCCTGAAGAGGAAATAATTCCTCCTCAGGACCACCTCCAAGAGGGCGAGGATCAGCCGACGCGCCCCAGGGGAGAGATCTGTGCTGGCCAGGGCCACATCGACATTGAGACCATAGGTGTGGTCAATAGATGTATAAAGTGATACAACATCGAAACTCACTAACACAAAATCCGCCGGTATATTAAGTGACCCCAACTTAGTTAGAAAATGACCAGTATCCCTGATATAGGAGGGGACCGTGGTCGCATGGATCCGCTAAATTTTATCCAGAAAGATAGAGACAGTGTTAAAGATGGAACCCCTGCCCGACACAATGGGTCGGCCAGGGGGATCCACCAGACTCTTGTGGATCTTTGGTAATACGTATATCACAGGGGTGACAGGGTGGCCCACACGCAAATAGCTGTTCAGATCATCATCGATGATTCCTTGACCCAGGGCTTCATCCAATATCACCCCTATGATAGCCGCTATATCCCACTTGGGATCCTTAGTTAACATCTCATACACTTGACTGTCTCCTACCTGTCTGGTAATCTCGTCAACATATTTGCAGGTATCCATCACGACCACGACTCGCTCCAGATTTTTTTAGAGCGTTCTGTGCTGGTGGCGCTACAGCGACGACATATTTTTAATCTGGACGTGTTCCATATTGGAACTTGATGAATTCCATGCACACCTGAATTCTGGAGTCCAGGACCTGCAGTTTACAGTGACACATTCTGTCAGTTAACTGCAGTTCCTTGACGTCCGAATTCTTGTACAGGAAGTAAAGATCAAAACTGATCTGTTCCAGGGGGGCGAAGCTAGCGCCGAAACAGAGCGGACATGTGAAGCGCTGCTCTCCTGCAGATACACCCTTAAAAGCTTGGATTTACTGCTCCACTGGTCGCCAAAATGGTCGAGATAGGTGGCCAGAAGCCTACTGACCAAGCAGGTCAAGCCCGTTCAGCCAGTCAGCCCGGCGATATGGACCGATTTATCAGAAAAGCAGCGGCTGCTGCTGTGAACAAGGATCCCAAGATGGCGCCTGGCACTCCTAGGAGCGGCACCAGCAGATCAGCCAGAGAAGCGGACGAATCAGACGGGGTAAGAGATGTTTCTCCTGACCCTGATAGCCTCCGCATATCCCGCTCCTACCTTAAAGAAGCTTTATTAGACACTCTGGGCCCCATCAGCCTAGATTTAGCCTCCAACAAGGAAGATGTCCGCCACATAGGCAGGAGAGTGGAGGGCCTAGAAGACAATCAAGCGATCATCATCAGCCATCAATCGGAGGCAGCTAATAGCCTCATGATGTGCCAGAATCACCTTAACTCCTTGTACGCAGCTGTTGAGGACCAGGAAAACAGAGGGAGGAGAAGCAACCTGCGTTTCCGTGGAATACCAGAGTCTGTGTCCCCAGTGGATGTTCCTTATACAGTCATTCAAATTTGCCTGCAAATCCTGGGCCCGGACTCGGTCCATGAAGTAATAATAGAAAGAGCCCACAGAGCCCTGCGTCCTAAGCCACAAGCCTCAGAGCCTCCTCGGGACGTTATATGCAAATTTTTGCACATTCCTGTCAAGGAAGCCATCTTGTCCGGTGCCAGGCAAGCAGATCCCCTGAGATGGGAGAACAACCCTATCACAGTTTTTCAAGACCTATCGCAGACCACCTTGAAGAAGAGTCGATCCCTGAAGCCACTAACGGAATGGCTCTGTCAGCATAACATCATGTACAGATGGACTTTCCCTTTCGGTCTGTCTTTTGCATATGAAGGACGGCGTTTCAACATCTCCTCCTATGGGGACTTAGAAAAAGTTTACTCCCACTTGAAAATTCCTCCTCTGGACATAGAAAATTGGGAGATGGTCCAGAGCCTTCCTCCATTAACATCCCTACCTGCAATATCATCCTGGGAGACCCTGCGCACCCCAAGATCGCAGAAGACCAAGAAAAGTTACCTCGCCTCTACCCCTAAGAGACTCTCTCTGCCAGATAAATGATTATCTGTTTTCTCCCTATTATCTGGCTCTCCAGTAGTATTGGCCCTTTAAGGGTATTATCTACAAAATTACATGACGTTTAGTCTAATCCCACCCCCCCCTCGACGTCAATGTCATTGTTAAAGTTATTGTATGTTGCTCCATCATGCTTTAACAGTAACCTCAGGTTTGAGCTTGACCTCAAGCTCTTGTTTCGTTTTTTGTTATTTGTACTCCTTCTTAAACTACAAGATAACCCAGTGCTGTTCTATAGACGCAAGATGTCAGGTTACTTTTACATGCTCACGGTCTCCTCCCCTTCAGAAACAGGTCTTTTTGTTTTACTTGCTTGTCCTTTGTCTCTCGCCCTGGCAGACAGTGCTTGCATTGGGGGAATCGGGTCAACGCCATCTAGTCTCTCCCCTACCACACCTTATGTATGATGATGACTGACGTCCACCTGATTTCCTATAATGTTAAGGGGCTGAGATCTCCCGCCAAGAGGTGTAGAATATTCTCTCTATTGAAAAAAGCTAAGGGCTCTATTGTTTTCCTCCAAGAGACCCATTTTAAACATGGCCACTATCCCAATCTCTCTTACGCCAAATATCCCACTTGGTTCCACTGTGGGGCCAGCGTTGCTGCCTCAAGGGGTGTGAGCATAGGATTCTGCAAAAACTTCCCTTTCACCCTACTTTCACAAACCTTAGACCCAGAAGGCAGATACCTTATTCTGAAGGGCACAATTGGCCAGCAAACCTTCACTCTAGTGAATGTCTACGCCCCAAACTCAGGTCAAGTGGATTGGCTCCTCTCCCTCCTTAACCTACTAGAGGCCCACGTAGAGGGCTCCCTAATCATAGGAGGGGACCTTAACCTTACCCTAAATCCGCTTCTGGATTCCTCCTCAAAAAAGTCCTCAATCTCTCATAAAAACCTCAGATCTCTCCAAGTTAAATTATTTAATTTGGGCCTGGTAGACGTTTGGAGGTGTTTACACCCAGACGAGTTAGACTTCTCCTTTTATTCTGCAGCAAATGATACGTATACCAGGATTGATTATATTTTCTTACCTAAGGAAAAGATACAATTATGCAAATTAGCCAAGATTGGTGATATTACATTATCAGATTACGCCCCAATCTCCTGCGAACTGCATCTTCTATATCCTCCCCCCCTAGAACTCCAAACTGGCAATTCAATGAATCACTACTAAACAATACCGCCCACAAAAACCAGATAGCCTCTCACCTTGAGGAGTATTTCTCTATTAATAATACCCCAGATATTTCCCCCCAAACGTTATGGGATGCTCACAAGCCCTATATCAGGGGCAAGCTTATAAGTCTCTGCTCATTCCTCAAAAAGGAAGCAGAGAAAAAAACTGAATCTTCTTTTGTCACAGATTCACACTATAGAGAAGAAACACAATCTCACCTAGCCTTGCACCTGTTGGAACTCCTTTCTCTAAGGACTGAACTTAAGAACCTCCTGAACGAAAGCTCTGCTAAATACTTTTTATCTTCTCAACATAAGTTTTACGCTCATGGCGACAAAGCTTCTAAATACATGATGAGGAGGATTAAACAGAGAAGGGAGTCCCGATTTGTCCAATGCATTAAAACCCCCCAGGGCTCATCCCTGTTTAAATCTGAGGAAATCGCTGACCAATTTAGACTCTTCTATGAGTCTCTATATAATCTTCCCTCCCAAGAGCTAAAATACTCCCCTGAAGAGAAAATACCCCGTATCAATCTCTTTCTGGAATCCCTCACTCTCCCAACACTGACCCCCTCCCAGAAAGAATCTCTCACCAGGCCTTTCTCGACCCAAGAATTAGAGTCAGCCATAAAATCTACCCCAAGTGGGAAATGCCCAGGTCCGGATGGCCTCCCGATTCCATATTACTCTGCTTTTCAAAGCATTCTGACCCCCTACCTTCTCCCAATCTACAATTCCTCTTTGGAGGGGAAGCCAGTTTCTCCTGACATGACTAGGGCCACCATTACTATAATCCCTAAGGGTGGGAAGGATCCCTCCTCCTGTTCCAACTACCGTCCCATTTCTCTACTCAATGTAGATTTAAAGCTCTTGGCCAAAATGCTCGCCCTTCGGTTGAATAAGTTCCTTCCTTTACTGATCCATCCGGACCAGGTGGGTTTTGTTAAGGGCCGAGAGGACAAAGATAATACTGCCAAAGTCTTGAACTCCCTTTTCTATGCCTCTTACAAATCCTCACCCTTAATCTTGATCGGCACAGACGCCGAGAAGGCTTTTGTCTTATATCCGTCTCACACTGCAAAAATTTAAACTACCAGACTCTTTTATCAACTCAGTCTTCTCGATGTATACCCACTCCTCGGCGTCTGTGTCGGTCAACGGAATCCTTTCATCTAACTTCCCAATTAGTAACGGGACTAGACAGGGATGCCCTCTTTCCCCTCTTATCTTTGTCCTTATTATGGAGACATTTCTGCAGGCTTTGAGGCAGGAGAGAGACATCTGAGGCCTTCATGTAGGGGGACTGGGATTTAAGTTAGCTGCCTTTTGCAGATGACCTTCTGATTATTACAACTAACCCCCTGAAGTCCATGCCCATAATTCTCTCGCTTCTGAGCAGATTTGGATCTATATCCAACTTTAAAGTCAATCCCACTAAGTCCCAGGTGATACACATGGGTTTGTCCCGTGCGGCTCTCTCCTCCCTCAGGGCCTCCACCCCCTTTAACTGGGATACCCAGCAATTAACATACTTAGGTGTCAAACTTACCCCCTCTTTAAATGACCTTTATGCTTTAAACTTTAAACCCTTACTATCACCCATTATTGCCCAACTAGACTCAATTGATTTCCCCTTCCTATCCTGGTTTGGGAGAAAAAACCTTCTTATGTCCCTCATTATGCCAAGGCTTACATATTTAATGCAGACTCTCCCCATAGAATTACCCAAGACTTTCTTTACTCTCTTGAACAAACATATACGTAAATTTATATGGCAAGGCAAGGCTCCTCGTATCTCCTTCTCTACTCTTTCTAAACCCCCAAAAAATGGAGAGATAGGATTACCTGACCCTGAAATATACATGAGATCTATTCTCCTGTCTAGGATTATAGATTGGATTAGATCCCCCCCTCCAAACCATGGGTTATGTTGGAAAATTCATTTTTAAACGCTCCCTTAAGGGCCCTTTTGTTATCAGGAAAACCTCTCCCTAGTGTACGCTTTATTCCTAATACGGTGATTAGGAATACTTTAAAGACTTGGAACTGGTTTGTAGCTAATAAAGGCTCCATATCCCTCCCCTCCCCTCTGCTACTAATTAAGGATATAATTTCTCTGGCTCCGAAAGAGCTTAGAGATAGCTTTCCCCCCTCCCTGCACACCTCTGACTCCCCTGTAGAGACACTGGTAGACACAGAGGGGACTTTGCTACCCGACCAAAAGCTTTACGACCTTTTTAAAATCAAACCCGATAACCCTATCACATTCGGCTTTCTGAAAAAAAGAAGCTCTTTCTTTACTCAAAAGCACCCCGACTCACACTGAACTCTCCTGGTTTGAAAAACTCTTAAACACTAAGCTATACCCCTCCAAGACTATCTCCATAACATATAGGAACCTAAAAAGCTCAGTTTCTGACCCCAAACCAGCTATGGTGGGCCTATGGGAGAGAGATCTACAACGCTCCCTATCAGAGGCTGAGATTTCTTCCATACTGGTTTCCCCACATAAAATCTCTAGATGCACCCGAGTGCAAGAAAATAGTTATAAGATTCTATCCCGCAGGTATAAAACCCCGGACAAAACCTGCGTATACAGCAGAGACTCTTCAGATCTCTGTTGGAGATGTCAAACAGAGAAGGGTTTTTATTTTCACATATGGTGGTCTTGTAGTGTGATCAGGGGGTGGTGGAAGGAGATACTGAAGACCATCAACAGAATATGCCAGACTAATATCTCCTGTACCCCGGAACTATCCCTTCTCTCCCTAGGAGTTCAGAAAATCCCTAAATATACAGCTTCTCTCTTCTTACTTATGCTAAGCGCTGCTAGACTACTTCTCCCAAAGCTATGGCTTACTCAGGATACTCCCAGCCTTGAGTGTTGGTATAATAAGATAGACCAAATATATAGAATGGAGGAAATCTCCCATTGGGAACTGAGAACCAGATCAGTTTTTCTAAAAATCTGGAACCCGTGGAAAGAATTCAGGCATTTCTCATGATGTCTTTCAATTGAACATATGTACATCATGATAGGGAATTACCTACCCCCGACCCCTTGTCTGCTTTCCTTACCTTCCCTCCCTCCCCCCCCCCCTTGATTACTAAGTTACCTGATTCATATGCGTTCATATGCGTTGAGATATATCCTCAATATCTGGCCTAACAGCACTTCTGGTGTAATATGCTGACGATAACGTCCTTACTTCACTGTGTTCTCTTTAAAAATATTTTGTATAATGAGATATATGTACCTGTAATGTTACATGTCACGTGTTTTTTCTACATGTGTGTTTTTTATGAAAATAAAAACCATTAATTGAAAAAAAAAATGAAAAAAAATAAACGGATCTGTTCCAAAAACCTACAGATAAAATTACTTTATTGATGTATGACAGCAGTCATCATCATAGCATGGTGAACGCCCTACCATGGAGTCAATTGCTTAGGGTATGGCGTATTGTATCTGATGAAATTCAGTTCGCGCATAGGGTAGATAAAATGTGCAGTAAGTTCAGCAGTAGAGGATTCCCTAAAAAATTGCTTAAGCGTACTAAACAGAAAATTGTGACCACTGAACGTAGCTCCACCTTCACAAGGAGGCTCCAGAAACAAGATACCCCTCGGATTCCGTCTATGGGGGAGATAGCGGAAATATCGCTGCTATACTTAGACAAGAATGGCAGATCTTACATAAGGGATTGCCCAATGTCATTAAATTCACAGCTCCCCCAATGATGGCCTACAAACGAAGTCCGAATTTACGTGATAGAATTGTAAAAGCAGATATAGGGGGTAAGGACATGGAGAGACAGAAGAGGTTGGCACCATTGAAGAGTGGCAATTTCCCTTGCCTTTCATTCTGCAACTGTAGTGGCATCATGAAGGGCAGCGGTTTTGCGCACTCTTACAGTGGTAAGCTGTTTAAAATCAGGGGACACTACATGTGGAGATCCACGGATGTGGTATACATGATACAGTGCCCATGCAGTTTGATATACATGGGGGAGACCACGATGGAATTGAGAGAGAGAATCAATAAACATAAAAGTACAATAAGAAAGGGTGCATTAGATAAACCGGTCGCAAAACATTTTATTGAACATAATCATTCTATAAATCAATTAAGATTTTGTGCTATTGACAGTGTAGGATATTTGAGACGGGGTGGGGACAGAAAGAGAATCCTGAGAAGGAAGGAGTTAAAATGGATTCATACTCTTAGGTCCCTTCAACCATTTGGCCTGAATATAAAATTTAACGTCACTTCCATTGACTAGGGTGGGAAACTAGTATGTCCTCTAGGTATTGGGACATTTTGTTTTTATAATGGTATATGAAAAATTATCCTTGATGATCCATCCCCTACCCAGTGGGGTAGCCAGTTGTTCATAAATCCACTGATATGCTGTAATCTTATGAATGTGTTTTTTTTAATATAATGTATCCACAATATATGATAGAGGTATATATTATTGATGTCTAATTAAGTACCTTTTCCTATTATAATCGGGGTTACTTTGTGCGATGTATTGAGGTATGCCTTGCAGACTATGTGACCATGCCGAGTATGCGTTTATTAATCCATCGGAATTGTCCCATGTGATTATTGGATAAATGGATCTGAGATGTTCTGCCTTATTTGAGTTACAGGAACGGCTCCTGCGGATGCGTCCCCGTTACCATGGCACTGATGATGCTGCGCTGGATTGACGTCGTACGTGAGTGTCCGCGTGATGCGATCCAGTAACCTGACTGTAATATTTTGTAAACTCCAGAAATGCATTAGGCACCTCTTGAACTCTTTTAGTGAATTCAACATTACAACCTCCTCTGACAGAGAGTGCCTTAGTCTCACTGCTCTTACTGTAAAGAATCCCCTTCTATGTTGATTGGGAAACCGTCTTCTCTAGATGTAGAGGATGTCCCATTGTCACAGTCACAGTCCTGGATATAAAAAGATCATGGGAGAGATCTTTGTACTGACCCTTAATATATTTATATGTGGTTATTAGATCTCCCCTCAGTTGGCTTTTTCCAAACTAAATAACCCTAATCAGCTGCCAAGTCGTGATGACGTGAACCCACGTCGCCCCCTCCGCCTCCCGTCTTTCCCGCTGTCCTGTGAATTTGAAAAATCCAGCAACGCGCTCTTCTGGCCGGTGTTCAAGCCGTGGCATGCTTGATGCAGTGATGGCGTGACTCTCCCCTCGTCTGGCCTGCCTTACTTTCCCTTGTTTGTGCTGTCTTCCTGTACCCTTCGGTCCGCTGCCTCCTGAGTCACTGATCCTGCTGACCCTGTTGAGGGAAAGGGGAAAAAGAAAAGAAAAGAAAATGGCACCAAAGCAAAATCGGGGTTCTACTGACCTGTCAAAAACAGGCCAGAAGCATGTAGATATTGTAAAATCGATCACTACTTGAAATCCCCTAATATAAATACCACAACTGCATTGAATGGAAAGCATGAAGCTAATCCGAATCTTTTTTTACCCGTTGGGGTCTAGAATAGGTAGAGACAGTAAATTATCAATCTCGGGAAGATGAGGGAGAACAGATGGATGATTTTGAGAACCCTGTTGTAGATGTTTTGCCACTAGAAGAGATTTTAGCTGCGGTAAAAAATAATGGCAAAGTGGTACAAGACATTGCTATTTAGTTGGGGGCAGTCCAGTCTGATATCTCCTTAATAAGAGACGATATAACAAAAATAAGGGACAGAGTGACTGTCATAGAAAAGTCCGTCGGCTTTCTTGAGTGTGATGTAAAATCACTAAAATCTGACTCTGCCACCTTAAGGACAGAACATAATCAACTACAAAATAAACTGGTGGACTTGGAAAACAGGTCAAGACGATGCAACGTGAGAATTGTGTGGGTCTACCTGAGGGTACAGAGGAAAATAATTCTGCTGGAATACTACAGTCGATAATAATTGAAAATTTTGGAAGGGAACATTTTTCTTCTCTTTTTCTTGTTGAGAGGGCACATCGTATTCCCGGGGGAAAACCAATTCCCCGAAAACAACCACAGGTACTCCTGGCAAAAATTCTTGTTTCCAGGGACAGAGACATGATTTTAAAAAGGGCCAGGGAGTGTTCCCCATGCAGAGCAGATTGACGGAGAGGGGAGGCCACCATGTACTGACAGAGCGCTACCTGGTCCTGGTGGTCAGGGATGAGGACTGTTTTCCAAGGATCATTTTCTACTGGGAAATACAGGGCACAGTATAATACACTAGAATCTATATAATATAAAGATATTAGCCGTACCCCCGAATAATAATGCAATTAACCACTTCAACCCCCCTAGCTGAAACACCCTTAATGACAGGCCACTTTTTACACTTCTGCACTACACTACTTTCACTGTTTATTGCTCGGTCATGCAACTTACCACCCAAATGAATTTTACCTCCTTTTCTTCTCACTAATAGAGCTTTCATTTGGTGGTATTTCATTGCTGCTGACATTTTTACTTTTTTTGTTATTGATTGAAATGTAACGAAATTTTTGCAAACAAATGACATTTTTCACTTTCAGTTGTAATTTTTTTTTTTTAAAACAACATCTATATATACATTTTTCGCTAAATGTATTGTTCTACATGTTTTTGATTAAAAAAAAAGTTTGGGTAAAAAAAAAAATGGTTTGGGTAAAAGTGAGCATTTACAGGGGGGGCGGATCTAGCCGAGTATGGTGGTGGACGCTTAACCTCGAGCTCCTCACCACATCTCCCGGCTTTACAGCTTTCTAGAGCACCTAGCCTGCTTGAATCATGGGCAAAATGTCCAAAGATAGAAACAAGGACACGGAGGGTTCCTTGAGACCCCAGAAGATGCAGGGGGACCTGTCGAAGTTCCTAAATAAGCCGATGCACTCCCCAGCCAGAGCGAAGAAAATGGCGGCGGCCGCTGCCCGCTCTGAAACACAGGAGGATGACTCGGATGGAGGCAGCTCGTGTACCTTCTCTGACGCACAGGGAGCTGTGAACGCATTACCGATCACTCGGTCCTTTCTAAAGCACTCACTGTCACAAGCCTTGTCCCCGGTGATGAAAGAATTAATGGACATAAAGATGGAGGTACGCCAAATGGGGGCCCGAGTAGACTCGCTTGAATCCTCTCAATCAGCTATTGCTGAGCACAGTAGGGGCCTGCATACTCAAATGAAATCGCTGCGCTCGCAGCTGAATAATGCCTACCTTAGCCTGGAAGATCAGGAGAATAGGGGACGGCGTAAGAATGTACGGCTCAGAGGAATCCCGGAATCAATTCCTGCTGAGGAACTCTCAGATTGCGTCCGCCGTATCTTCTCAATCCTAGTGGGGCAGGAACATGCAGACGCCATTATTATCGAGCGCGCACATAGAGCCCTGAGGCCTAAGCCAGCAGAAGGAGACCCGCCGAGAGATACAGTTTGCGCACTTTTGAACTATCTTGACACAGCGGAGATTCTGAAGAAGGCGAGAGATAAGGAGGATATTTTGCTGGACTCTCACAAAATACAGATTTTCAAGGACCTAGCAGCAAGCACGCTCGCTAAGAGGCGGACCTTGCGCCCGTTGACAACGGAGTTAAGAGCCAGGAAAATTCCTATGAGGTGGCTCTTCCCCTTCGGCCTGAGTGCTTCTATTTCGGGCCGGCAGTTCACGGTTCGCAGCCCAGATAACCTGCCTAAGATTTGGGAGGCCCTGGAGATCCCACCTATGGACATCTCGTCGTGGCTGCCCGTACCTACAGCTGAAGACCTTCCTCGTTTGCCCCCATCGGAGCCTTGGGCATTAGCATCTAAACACAAATCGGCGAGGAAGAAGCAGACCTCAGTGGACTGAAACGTACCTTTTCGGAGGTCACAAAACATCAGAAGGGTCGTTCTGATCTCTTACTTGGGTTTATAACCCAGACATTTGCAAAATGTTGAATTCTGGTTCATGTAGTTACAAGCAGATTTGCTATAGTCGCGAGTATGGTTATCACACTACAATACCTTACGAGGCTGGGTAGTGCTGGTTGTGGAGGAGAGCTGTTATGCCGGCTTAGTCCACCTGGAAAGTTTTCTTTTTATCTACCATGTGGCTGGCCTCTCCTCCAGACCCTGCAATGGTTCCAGTTCTTGTCACCCTGTGATCATCCATGACATTAGGTAGCACCATGTGTTTTCACGTGTTCTTTCATGAGCTATATATGTTCTTGTATGTTTTTCTGGTATTTTTCAATTTACAGTAGGCTAACTATGGCCTATGTTGCTGGCCGGAGATGTGTGGAGTACCTGGTCTTGCTGGGCTCTTCCACTTGTGTCCCCCCCTCCCCCCGGCCCAGTCTCATTTGATGGCACTTGTAGTTCTGCGCAAGGTTGCGCCGTTAGAGCCTGCAGGCTCTCTTTTTTCCTTTGTTTTCATCCCTGTCCCTTTCCTTCCCTCACCTGTCGACCTACTGAATGACATTACTGAGGTGCATATGATAGCTATTGATGATATGATTATGATATGGCTGATATAACTGTATGTACGCTTAATGTTAATGGTATGAATATACCCCAGAAAAGAAGCCAGGTTTATCACACCCTTAACAGAGAACATGCCGACATACTCTTTTTAAAGGAGACTCACTTCCGGCACTTGCATGTTCCGAACATGAACAGTAGAAGCTTCCCTGTCTGGTACCACTCCACCTACTCCTCGGCGGCACGCGGGGTCTCCATTGGTTTAGGTAAAAACTTACCTTTTATATTGACAGCTAAGATGGAGGATCCTTTTGGGAGATATTTGTTTGTCAAGGGGAAAATCCTCAACTGCACCATCACATTGGCCAATGTTTATGCCCCTAATGTTAAACAAGTCCCGTGGTTCTTGCAGATATTAGCCACCCTGGGGAACTTTGCAGAAGGCATGTTGATCTTGGGAGGTGATTTCAACTTGACTTTAGATCACAGTGTGGATTCCACCTCAAGATCTCCATCCCTCTCTAAGAAACAAATACGTAGACTCCAGTTAGGCTCTGTCGAACCTGCAGATCTCAGACGTCTGGAGGATTCTCAACCCTGAAGGGAGGGACTATACGTTTTTTTCTCTCCAGTCCACTGGTACATACCAAAGGTTGGATTACATCCTTATGTCTAATAACTCACTTATTTCTGTAACGAAAGCAGATATTGGTGCCTCCACCATCTCTGACCATGCCTTAGTTATAGTTAAATGGAAGCTAGCAGACCTACCTCCGAAGGCGTGGACGTGGCGACTTAACACCACACTTCTTGAGGATGAGGATAATAAAGCCCAGATCGAACAGAAGATCATAGACTATTTTAATATAAATGATGACTCCCAAACACCCATGTCCATAGTGTGGGAAGCTCACAAAGTGGTTACCAGGGGGGAGCTGATTAGCTTGGGCTCCAAGGTTAAGAAAAATAGGTCACAACAGTTAAACTCTCTGCTGATGCAGATCTCCACCCTGGAGGCCCTGCATAAGACCAGGCAGTGTGACACAGTGCACTCTGCACTTCGATCCTTACGCCATCAGGTCAAAGACCTGCTTAACATTAAATCTGCCTAAAATACTGCAATCACTACGGTTTAAATATTTTTGTCATGGAGATAAGGGGACTAAGGTCATGTCTAACCTTTTAAGAGCCCAGAGGAGCAAAATCTTCATCCAGGCTATTAAGAATAAAAATGGGAAGAGAGTAACCTCTACCCCTGACATTGCTAAGGCATTCTGCGAGTTTTACACCTCCCTATATAATATTGAGAGAGAGAAACGAGAAGTGGGATATGACAATAACCTCCTGAACAAGCATATTGACTCCTTCCTTGAAGCTATCAAGATACCCACTTTGTCAGAAGAAGATAGATCTGTGCTGTTAAGTCCTGTCACGCTTGAGGAGATTGAGAAAGTTCTTGGGTCTATACCTATTGGAAAGAGTCCAGGCCCGGATGGGTTCCCCATCTATTACTACAAAAAGTTTAAACATATTCTGTCCCCGTATTTTGCGAGACTCTGTAATGACCTGCTACAGGGTCCTCCCTCCCTGCTCAGACACAAGAAGCACATATTACCATTATCCATAAAGAGGGGAAGGATCAGGAAATGTGCGGTAGCTATAGACCCATTTCCCTCTTGAACACTGATCTGAAGTGGTGGGCCAAGGTATTAAGCAATAGAATCGCCCCCTTACTTCCTCGCCTGATTGGTGAGGAACAGGTGGGATTTGTACTGGGCAGGGAGGGCAGACACAATGTTAGCAGAGTCATAAATGCGGTCGCCCATGCTCACTCAAAAAAGATACCTCTAGTTCTCCTAGGGACAGACGCGGAGAAAGCGTTCGACAGAGTTAACTGGATGTTCATGCGGAAAACTTTAGGTGCGTTTGGGTTCCCAGATAGGTTTATACAGGCGATATTTGCAATGTACTCCTCACCCTCGGCACGTATATTAGTGAACAATACACTATCGGACTCCTTTGGCATTGGAAATGGTACCAGACAGGGATGCCCGTTGTCTCCCTCGCTCTTCATCCTAGCTATGAAGACGCTTCTGCTTACATTTAGACAGACTCCAGATATTAGGGGTCTGAAGATAAACAAAACTGAGCACAAAATGGCCGCGTTTGCCGACGACTTGTTGCTGTTCATTTCAAACCCAGAGGAGGCGATCCCATCTGTCATGAACATCTTCAGGGCATTTGGAGATGCATCTGATTTTAAAATAAACTTCAACAAGTCAGAAGCACTAGGTATCTCTATAATGCCTCCCAAGTTGAGAAGAATTAAGGCTATGACCCCTTTTAAGTGGCCGCCTAAGGCTATTAAATATCTAGGGATCCTAATTCCGGCCAACACGAACTTGTTGTATCAATTAAACCATATTCCCTTGCTGTCTAAAATACAGTCTACTCTGGCAGGTTTCTCAAAGAAGATGCTCTCTTGGTTGGGAAGGAAGAACGCCCTGGTCACATTTATTCTCCCCCAGCTACTGTATTTATTCAGATCTCTCCCGATATCAGTTCCCGGTACCTTTCAGACTAAAATACACTCTATTTTTAGTGGATTCCTTTGGGATAGGAGGAAAGCGAGACTTCCCTATTCTCTCCTCACCAGGAATAAGAGGCGGGGAGGCATTTCTTTGCCTGACATCACCTCATACCTGCAAGCCATACATTTGGAGAGATGGTTGTCATTGACGCGCCATGATCCTCTTCCTATGCATGTTGATATGGAAAAATCTCTGCTGGGGAGACATAGGGAATCCTTGCTTTGGTATAAGGCCTCATTGCCGAGTAAACAAAAACTACCGTATGACCTACTCAGGTGCACTATCTGTACCTGCCAAAATTCGGAGGAACTTAATTTGGGAAGAAGCAAACTATCCCCCCTGATGCCCCTGGATGTTTTACCGCAGATTATGGCTAAGCGGCCATTAGCGGTCACGAAGATATGGGCTTCTGTGAAACATCTTAGACTGGGAGACTTGGGTAGGTCCAAGGCCAATAGTGATTTCTACAAAGATATCATAGGCACTAACGAGGCTCCTGGCGACATTCTATAATATTGGGACTTTGAGAAATCCTGTGCTAAAGTCCAGAAATCTAATCATTTCCCCCTGCCAGACCCTACATGGCTAGAGAACTATGTAATGCTTCCTAACTTGCCACATAAATGCTTGTCTATGATTTATAAACAGATATCTAGCAATAAGAACCCTCAGGACCCTACATACCTAAATAACTGGGAGCGGGAGTTAAACATAAAATTGGATGAAAGAAATAGAGCAAGTATTCTGACCAACTCTCATGGTTTCTCTACGTGTATTAGAGTCCAAGAGAACTCATTTAAAACGCTATCAAGATGGTATAGGACTCCGGAGTTTCTCCATAGAATAAACCTATCCCCTTCAGACAGATGTTGGAGATGCTTCTCTGATGTTGGGAACATCTCGCACATTTGGTGGTTTTGCCCCAAGATGGAGTTCTGGGCTAGAATAGAGGATATCATTAATGTGGTTTGCCCTGAGAAGGTTAAGCTTTCGGCTCCGCTAGTATTACTTTGGCTACCAGAAGGGAGTTTTAAACCGAGAAAAACGAGCCTAGCGACCCACATGATAACTGCAGCTAAACTTCTGATCCCCCTGAAGTGGAGAGATGAGAATCCCCCATCAATAGCATTGTGGTATGAGAAGATGGCGTATCTATGCCGTATGGAGGAGATGATCGGTTGGGAAAACAAGACCAGGAGCGCCTTCCTCAAAGTATGGCAGCCGTGGATAACACATATGTCAGAAAAGAGTCAGATGGACATGAAGGTTTAACCCAATTACTAATTTGGGGTATCAAGACACTCACAGCCCCTTTAATTCTCTTTAGGATTATGCTACCTCAGAATAGAATACGCTTTTGGTCGCCCCCCCCCCCCCCCCCTTGTTTCTGTTTCTCTTTCCTTTACTGAGTCTGGTTATACAGTGCCCAATGAATATGCTCGATGTATTGCCGTCAGGACCTGTGTTCCATGCCGCCTGTGTTGTCAGGCGTTTGCCTCTGATGCTGTACTTATCTTTGCCTTTGTCATGCAGGAACTCAGTTCCCTGAGGCACCGCATTACTATATACGATTGCTGTACTTATTGATCTGTCTGTATAACATAAGTGTATGCTTATCCTTCTTTATCATAAACTTCTCAATAAAAAGAGATTTGTTAAAAAAAAGTTAGCATTTACAAACTATGGTACAAAAATGTGAATTTCCGCTTTTTGAAGCAGCTCTGACTTTCTGAGCACCTGTCATGATTCCTGAGGTTCTACAATGCCCAGACAGAAGAAAAACCCCACAAATGACCCCATTTCGGAAAATAGGCACCCTAAGGTATTCGCTGATGGGCATAGTGAGTTCATAGAACTTTTTATTTTTTGTCACAAGTTAGAGGAAAATGATGATTTTATATATTTTTTTTCCTTACAAAGTCTCATATTCCACTAACTTGTGACAAAAAATAAAAACTTCCATGAACTCACTATGCCCATCATGAAATACCTTGGGGTGTCTTCTTTCCAAAATGGGGTCATTTGTGGGGTAGTTATAGTGCCCTGGCATTTTAGGGGCCCAAATGTGTGGGAAGTAGTTTGAAATCAAAATCTGTAAAAAATGGCCTGTGAAATCCGAAAGGTGCTCTTTGGAATGTGAGACCATTTGCACACCTAGGCGGCAAAAAAGTGTCACACATGTGGTATCGCAGTACTCAGGAGAAGTTGGGGAATGTGTATTGGGGTGTCATTTTACATATACCCATGCTGGGTGAGATAAATATCTCGGCAAAAGACAACTATTCCCATTTTTTTATGCAAAGTTGGCACTTGACCAAGATATTTCTCTCACCCAGCATGGGTATATGTAAACTGACACCCCAAAACACATTCCCCAACTTCTCCTGAGTACGGCGATACCACATGTGTGACACTTTTTTGCCGCCTAGGTGGGCAAAGGGGCCCACATTCCAAAGAGCACCTTTCGGATTTCACAGGGCATTTTTTTACAGATTTTGATTTCAAACTACTTCTCACGCATATGGGCCCCTAAAATGCCAGGGCAGTATAACTACCCCACAAGTGACCCCATTTTGGAGAGAAGACACCCCAAGGTATTCCGTGAGGGGCATGGCGAGTTCCTAGAATTTTTTATTTTTTGTCGCAAGTTAGAGGAATATGAGACTTTGTAATAAAAAAAAATCATCATTTTCCACTAACTTGTGACAAAGTTATACTGCCCCGGCATTTTAGGGGCCCATATGCGTGAGAAGTAGTTTGAAATCAAAATCTTTAAAAAAATGCCCTGTGAAATCCGAAAGGTGCTCTTTGCCCACCTAGGCGGCAAAAAAGCGTCACACATGTGGTATCGCCGTACTCAGGAGAAGTTGGGGAATGTGTTTTGGGGTGTCATTTTACATATACCCATGCTGGGGGAGATAAATATCTCGGCAAAAGACAACTTTTCCCATTTTTTTTATACCAAAAATTTCTGTTTGTGGTGCAGTGTCGATCACGGGCATCTAGTATGGTTTTACGGCCTTGACCCATACACACAGAGATTGTTCCAGATTCTCTGAATCTTCGGATGATGTTATGCACAGTTGATGATGATAGATGCAAAGTCTTTGCAATTTTTTGCTGGGTAACACCTTTCTGATATTGCTCCACTATCTTGCTGCGCAACATTGTGGGAATTGGTGATCCTCCACCCATATTGGCTTCTGAGAGACACTGCCACTCTGAGAAGCTGTTTTTATACCCACTCGTGTTGCCAATTGACCTAATTAGTGTTAATTGGTCTTCCAGCTCTTCGTTATGCTCAAATTTACTTTTTCCAGCCTCTTATTGCTACTTGTCCCAACTTTTTGGGGATTTGTTGACACCGTGAAAATTTTAATTAATGTATTTTTCCTTTAAAATGATACATTTACTCGGATTAAACATTTGATCTGTCTACGTTCTATTACAAATAAAATATTGACATTTGCTATCTCCACATCATTGCATTGAGTTTTTATTCACAATTTGTTTAGTGTCCCAACTTTTTGGGAATCCGGTTTGTACACCACCAATCACCATCCTACGATCCTGAGAGGTGTTGTGACATCACCTCCCAGGATCGCCTCTCATTGGTCGGCTGCAGGGGCGGGCAGTTCAAATTACTGCAGCGCTCCTCTCTTCTTCCTTTTCATTCCAGGAGCCGAGGAGAGAGGAGCGCTGCACGTCGGATTTCAGAGCCAGCACCCCCATCTGTGTCCCAGAACCCTCATCTGTGCACCCAGGTATTTAGGGAAAGGTTAGGCTAGGCAGGGATATTCAGGGAATGTTAGTGAGAGAAAAAAAGCTTTTTTTTTTTTTTTTTTCCCTGCGTACGCTGACTGTGGCCGGCACTCTTAGCGTCTGGCCACTGTTAGCGCATCACTCACCCAGCCGCTGATCAACTTCGGACGGTTGACCAGCGATTATGAATTTATTTATTTTTTGAATTTTTTGCCCTTTTTTTGTTAGTTTATTTTTTGGGGGCTCTTAGGTTTAGGGTAAGTTCGCGAACACCCTTGCCCCCACACATACGCACACCAAGTAATGTTTATCACGCATGCACACACACACTCCCCTATAGCCCGCTGGACGTTCCCGGCCGAGGAGGCATACGCCCAACATGGCTCCGAGAGCCCCAGTGAGGATGAGGATAACCCCACTTTCCTATCATCATCCGTGTCTTCCTCATCATCTATCCCCTCATTATGAGCCCCCAAGGCGGCTGAGATCCCGCCAGGCGGAGCAAGTGGACCGCCGTGCTAGGGACCCTGTGGCCCACACTAGTATGAGCAGCTCTGGGGCTCGTACTAATTTTCCGGCCCACCAGTTAAGTCCACCGGAGCCTCCTGCTGGTAATCTTGTCTGATATAACCCAGAGCGTTTTGAGCCTGTGATTCCTGATTTTGTAGGCCAACCAGGAATCCAGATTTCCATAGTGGGCTTCACTGAATACGACTACTTTATTATTTTTTTCAGTGACCACTTTGTAAATCTAATGGTGGAGCAGACGAACCTGTGCTCCCAACAGTTTGTCTCTCAACACCCGGGCTCCTTTTTGGCTAGGCCCGGTAGCTGAACTCCGGTCAGTGCAGCCAAGAAGAGGGCGTTTTGGGACCTCGTGCTGCACATGGGCCTAGTCAAGAAACCTAGTGTCAGGCATTACTGGAGTGGGGACGTCCTCTATGTAACGAATGGTGTTGCAGAAAACAAGAAGTAACAAATAAAGATCCGACTGACTTGATCCCAAACTAAGGAACAAAAGGGTGAGCCCTATTAAAGCCCTATAGCTCTCCCTGACTGCTCAGCCCATGCAAAGATCTCTGTGATAGATACTTGCATGTCCACGTATCTAGACTGAGTGACACCTGCAAACCCTATAATAGCGAGGGGACGCGACCACCGGCTCCCTGCACTTAATGCAGGGGTCACCTAGAATCAAGCCAACAGGAAAACACAAATAATAGGAAATACTTATCTGAGAAACCAGCAGTAGCAAACTTCTAGCAGTTAGCACAATCCAGGAAGTAATAGAAACCGCAAAGTGAGGCAGTATGGGAGGGGATATAAAGGGAGGAAATCAATGATAATAGATGACAGCTGGGAGAGGGAGAAGAGATGTCAAAGTGAAACCAAAACAAAAGAACATCATGCAGGAGGTACTGAAAAACGTCTATCAGAACTTCTCAGAGATCTGGTGGTGACACTCTACCAGACCCCACTTTACAGTACGGCCATGACATGCTCCTGGTTTGAGGCCATCCGGAAATGCCTACATTATTCAGATAAGGAAGCATGCCCCCCCCCCCCCCCAAGCTGATCCTGCTTATGACTGCCTGTACAAAATCAGGCCAGTCATCGATCACTTTGGGGCCAAATTTGTACAGGCCTATGTACCTGGATGGGAGGTCGCGGTTGATTTCAATGGGAGACTCCTTTTCTGCCAGTATGTTCCCTCTAAGCGGGCGAGGTATGGCGTGAAGCTGTACAAACTTTATGAGAATACCTCAGGGTACACTTACAAGTTTTGTGTGTACGAGGGGCGAGATTCCCGTATTCAACCCCCAGAATGTCCCCCCACTCTGGGTGTTAGTGGGAAATTTGTGTGGGACCTTATGCACCCACTTCTAGATAAGGGTTACCACCTGTACATGGATAACTTTTATACTAGTATCCTCTTGTTCCAGTCCCTCACCACCAGATCCACATCCGCTGTGGGATCGTGTGGAAAAATCTAAGTGGCCTCCCTACCCACCACCTCCAGGTACCTATCTCCAGGGGTGCGACCCATGCCCTTACCAGTGGAAACCTGTTGCTGGTCAGATATAAGGACAAGAGGGATGTCCTTGTACTGTCCACAATTCATAGTAATTTGAAGGATGCACTGGTCCATAGCTTCTATCGCTCTGAACCGCCAAAGACCACCTAGCTTACATAATAAATTGTGGGCGCTTACCCATGTGGAGACTAATGCCGAACATTTACCAACCCTGTAGACGAAAAAGAATATCATATTAGACAATATATTAATTGCAAGACCAAGGGCATAGTTTATGCCGCCCAATGCTCATGTCCTAAGTTATATGTTGGTAAGACGTCTCAAAACCCCTACTTGTATGATCTGCTGGGGTCCAAATCAGATAAAAGTACGAGTATACTCGGGAGAGATAAATTACACAGGCTCAAGGTTGTATCGGAATGATCTCTCTCATCTTTATTGGGTGGATACAGAATATTTATACCCTTTTTCTAGAACTCAAGCCAAACACAGATATTGTAATTTTACGTAAGCATCACATGATTAATAATAATAATAATGATAACTTCTTTTTGATGCTTGCAAGTCAAGCATATTTGATTACAAAAAACTTATCTTAGCCTTGAAAAGTACCTAGTACCACTTTTACTCCCAGAACATCAGGCACACATACTTCTGAGAACTAATAAGCAATTAACTTTGTTTGTCTCAAATACACGTGGCTCAGCAATTCTCAATTCTGACCAAAAAATAAACCAGCAAAGTAAAATGAAACCCAGGATACAAAATGAAGGTGCAATCCCTCACAATTCCCCCATTTTGAGATATTCACTCATTGCAGGCAACAGTTACACATACTTCAGCTGGGCATTTCCTTTGCTGCTGGTTTCCCAGATTCTGCATATCCGTACCTGCATGAGGGATAATGTCGATACATTTTAATAATCTCTCCTACTACTGGTTTTGTTACACACTTTACTCAAGCACATTAATGCTAGCTTAATCACAATGTAAATAAGTGCAATAATCAACAAAATCTGTATTATCCCCTGCACTATGCTCACAAGCCATCCACAATATTTTTTAATAAATTTGCTGGGTTCAAGAAAGAGAAAGTGTCTAACCACTAAGAATCTTTATCCGCCCTATGTTCATCCAACCACTTATCTCTCATTTCCTTCATCTTTTTAATACCTGCCCTTATCTGGAGGCTACCTTGTGGATCTATATAATGACAGCAGGTTGGTCCTATCACTTGACACATTCCTCCTTCTGTGGCAGTGAGATAATCCAGAACTAAAGTATGCTGGTTAGTGACTATGATTAACTGAGATTGTACAGTCGTGGCCTAAAGTTTTGAGAATTACATAAATATTGGAAATTTGAAAAGTTGCTGCTTAAGTTTTTATAATAGCAATTTGCATATACTTCAGAATGTTATAAAGAGTGATGAATTGCATAGTCCTTTGCGATAAAAATGAACTTAATCCCAAAAAAACCTTTCCACTGCATTTCATTGCTGTCATTAAAGGACCTGCTGAGATCATTTCAGTAACCGTCTTGTTAACTCAGGTGAGAATGTTGACGAGCACATGTCACGGACGGTGTACAGGAAACAAGGCAAAGCAACATGTATAAACGACTCGCTGGATCCAAAAACTAAAGAACCAAGGGAGACCCCTGCAGAAGACCTGGCACTTTCCCTGGCTGCTCAGCCTATGCAAAGATCCGAATGGTGGAGGTTTGCATATCCACGAACCTTGACTATAAAGCCCTGAGCACCCTACAATAGTGAGGGGACACAACCACCGGCTCCCTACACAAGATACGGAGGGAGTCAGGGTCACCTGGGATCCAGCAAACAGAAAATAACAGATAAAGGTACAACACTTAGCTTTGAAGCAAACAGGAGGACAGAGTCAGCGTGCACACACACTCCAGGAAGTAGTATAAGCCGCCCAGAAAAGCCTTCTGGGGAAGAATTTAAAGGGAAGCAATTAGTCCAACACATGACAGCTGAGATAGGCTAACGAGAGGAGGAGCTGAATACCACAACACAAAAACTCAAGGAGGAGGTTCTGAAAGGCCTCTGTCAGAGTTTCTCAGCTGTCTGGTTGTGACAGTACCCCTCCCTCTACGAGTGGACTCCGGACACTCAGAACCCACCTTCTCAGGATGGGACCTATGGAAAGCCCTGATGAGACGAGAGGCCTTAATGTCCGTCACTGGGACCCACATCCTCTCCTCAGGACCATACCCCTCCCACTGAACAAGGTACTGAAGAGAACCGCGGACAAGACGAGAATCCACAATCCTAGAGACCTGAAATTCAAGATTCCCATCAACCATAATCGGAGGAGGAGGCAAAGGCGAGGGTGCAATGGGTTGAACATAAGGTTTCAATAAGGACTTATGAAAAACATGGATCTTCCAAGTCTGAGGAAGATCAAGACGGTATGCAACAGGATTGATGACAGACAGGATTTTGTAAGGCCCAATAAACCTAGGACCCAACGTCCAGGAGGGAACCTTCAATTTGATATTCTTGGTAGACAACCACACCAAATCACCAACATTCAGGTCCGGACCAAGCACACGTCTCTTATCAGCCACACGCTTATATCTCTCACTCATGCTCTTTAGATTATCTTGAATCTTTTGCCAAATAGATGACAAAGACGAGGAGAATCTGTCCTCATCAGGTAAACCAGAAGACCCCTCTCCCGAGAAAGTCCCAAACTGTGGATGAAACCCATATGCACCAAAAAATGGTGACTTATCAGAGGACTCCTGACGATGGTTATTTAAAGCGAACTCAGCAAGGGACAAAAAAGAACACCAATCCTTTTGATTCTCCGCCACAAAACAACGCAGATATGTCTCCAGATTCTGATTGACGCGCTCTGTCTGGCCATTCGACTGCGGATGGAAAGCAGAAGAGAATGACAACCGAACCCCCAAGCGAGAACAGAAAGCCTTCCAGAATCTGGAAACAAACTGCGTGCCCCTATCAGAGACTGTCTGAAGGAATACCGTGCAATTTGACAATGTGATCAACAAATGCCTGCGCCAGCGTCTTAGCATTGGGCAAACCAGGAAAAGGGATGAAATGCACCATTTTGCTAAAACGGTCCACCACCACCAGAATCACAGTCTTCCCCGAGGAACGAGGCAGGTCCGTTATGAAGTCCATGGACAGATGTGTCCAAGGACGGGAAGGAATGGGTAAGGGAAGGAGAGGACCTGATGGCCGTGAATGAGGAACTTTGGCACGAGCGCAAGTCTCGCAGGCTGCCACAAAACCCTCAACCGACTTACGAAGCGCAGGCCACCAGAATCTCCGAGCGATGAGATCCAGTGTGGCTCTTACCCCCGGGTGCCCAGCAAGGACCGTATCGTGGTGTTCTTTAAAAATCTTGTGTCTTAAAGCGAGAGGCACAAACAACCTCCCAGGAGGACAAACATCAGGAGCCTCTGACTGGGCTGCCTGCACCTCTGCCTCCAATTCAGGAAAAAGAGCAGAGACCACCACACCTTCAGCCAAAATGGGACCCGGGTCTTCAAAATTCCCGCCTCCCGGAAAACAACGTGACAGGGCATCTGCCTTCACATTCTTAACTCCAGGGCGGAACGTGACAACAAAATTAAACCTAGAAAAGAACCACGACCATCTGGCCTGACTCCAAGTAGGCCAGATTTTTATGGTCAGTAAATACGGTAATAGGGTGTCTGGCTCCCTCTAGCCAATGGCGCCATTCCTCAAAAGCCAACTTGATGGCCAACAATTCCCTATCTCCCACATCGTAATTTCTCTCTGCGGAGGAGAGTTTTCTTGAGAAAAAGGCACACGGTCGCCAATTGGCAGGAGAGGAACCCTGAGACAAGACCGCCCCCACACCCACCTCAGAAGCATCAACCTCAACTATGAAGGGTAAAGAAACATCGGGTTGCACCAAGATGGGAGCGGAAGCAAAACTCTCCTTGATATCAGAAAAAGCCTTACGCGCCTCTACTGACCAAGAAGAAAAATCTACCCCCTTTCTGGTCATATCAGTGAGTGGTTTAACAATAGAAGAATAATTCAAAATGAACTTCCTGTAATATTTGGCAAAGCCCAAAAAACGCATCAGCGCCTTTTGATTCTCAGGAAGCTCCCACTTAAGCACAGCGCGGACCTTCTCGGGGTCCATGCGAAAACCAGAAGCGGAGAGAAGAAACCCCAGAAATTGAATTTCTGGAACCGCAAACACACATTTTTCCAGTTTCGCATATAATTTATTCTCCCGCAGGATGAGCAAGACCTGACGTAAATGTTCCTTATGAGTTTTGAAATCGGGAGAAAAAATCAAAATGTCATCCAAATACACCAATACAAATTTTCCCATCAAATGATAAAAAATGCTGTTCACGAAGTGCTGAAAAACGGCTGGGGCATTCATCAAACCAAAAGGCATAACCAAATTTTCAAAATGGCCCTCAGGGGTATTGAAGGCCGTCTTCTATTCGTCCCCTTCTCTGACCCTCTTAAATCTAATTTGGAAAAGACTTTAGCCCCAACAACCTGATTAAATAGGTCCGGGATCAGAGGAAGCGGATAAGGGTCACAAATTGTGATATTGTTCAGCTCCCTGAAATCCAGACAAGGTCTTAAAGAACCATCTTTTTTCTTAACAAAGAAAAAACCAGCAGCAACAGGTGACTTCGAGGGTCGTATGTGTCCCTTTCTCAGACTCTCAGAGATATAAGCACGCATAGCGATCCTCTCAGGTTGGGAAAGATTGTATAAACGAGATTTAGGCAGCTTGGCGTCTGGGATGAGATTAATAGGGCAATCGTACTCCCTGTGCGGGGGCAAATCCTGAACTCCACTCTCAGAGAAGATATCCGAAAATTCAGAGAGAAAAGATGGTACAGTCTTAGTAGCAACCTCAGAAACAGATGTCATGAGGCAATTCTCTCTGCAAAAGTCACTCCAACCATTTATTTGCCTCGCTTGCCAATCAATGGTGGGGTTATGCTTAGTGAGCCAGGGCAGCCCCAACACCAGAGGGGTGGGTAAATCGCTAAGGACGAAACATGACACATCCTCAACATGAGCATCACTCACAATTAAACGGATATTGTGAACTATGCCCTTTAATGATTTTTGAGAAAGTGGAGCGGAATCGATAGCAAAAACAGGAATATCCTTTCCCAAAGTGCGCACCTGGAAACCATGAGTTATCGCAAATTGATTATCAATGAGATTGACCGCTGCTCCACTATCCACAAAAATCTCACAAAAAATGTTCTTGCTCTCTAGCGCCACCCTAGCCGGCAGGACAAAACGGGAACTACAAGCAAATGGAAAACCTTCAATTTCCGCCTCAACCCTGCCAATAGTAACAGACGGAACATTTTTAAAAGATTTTTTCCTGTTTGTTTCTTTATTACTCCCAGAAAACTGCCTGAATCTCCTAGAGGGACAGATATTTGCCAAATGATTTATACCTCCACAACAAAAACAAACCCTCCCATGCGAGCTGAATCTTCTATTGTCAGAAGCAATCAACCCCAGCTGCATGGGCTCCTGCTCAGAAGGGGCTGACGGCGACTGAGACCCCTGCGCACAGAACGGGACCGCTGCACTGTCCTGGGACTGAGTATGACAGGAAGGAGACATCTCTCCTCTCTCTCTAAGACGCCTGTCAATACGAACGACCTGAGACATAGCAGAGTCCAAAGAAATAGGCCTCTCATGAAAGGCAAATGCATCTTTCAATCCCTCTGAAAGACCATGGCAAAATTGACTTCGGAGCGCAGCATCATTCCAACCAGTATCAACTGCCCATCTCCGAAATTCTGAGCAGTATATTTCTGCGGATTGTTTACCCTGGCATAATAGACGTAGTTTAGACTCAGCCAGAGCAATACGATCCGGATCATCATATATCTGACCCAGGGCTAAAAAGAATTCATCCACTGAACGGAGAGGCCGTGCCCCCTCCGGCAGCGAAAAGGCCCAGGACTGAGCGTTACCTCTGAGCAGCGATATAATGATCCCCACCCTCCGTTCCTCATCACCAGAGGAGTGGGGAAGAAGGCGAAAATGGAGTTTGCAAGCCTCTCTAAAACGCACAAAATTCTCACTACCCCCGGAGAACGTATCCGGGAGCGAGATCTTAGGCTCAGAACAAACTCCATGAACGCAAGCTGAACTGGTCACTTGAAGCTGAGAAAAAGTCTTACGGAGATCAGCTACCTCCAATGAAAGACCCTGGAAGCGTTCAGCCAAAAGTGAAACCGGATCCATGCTTGAGACGGTTATGGCGGCTTGTAATGTCACGGACGGTGTACAGGAAACAAGGCAAAGCAACATGTATAAACGACTCGCTGGATCCAAAAACGAAAGAACCAAGGGAGACCCCTGCAGAAGACCTGGCACTTTCCCTGGCTGCTCAGCCTATGCAAAGATCCGAATGGTGGAGGTTTGCATATCCACGAACCTTGGCTATAAAGCCCTGAGCACCCTACAATAGTGAGGGGACACGACCACCGGCTCCCTACACAAGATACGGAGGGAGTCAGGGTCACCTGGGATCCAGCAAACAGAAAATAACAGATAAAGGTACAACACTTAGCTTTGAAGCAAACAGGAGGACAGAGTCAGCGTGCACACACACTCCAGGAAGTAGTATAAGCCGCCCAGAAAAGCCTTCTGGGGAAGAATTTAAAGGGAAGCAATTAGTCCAACACATGACAGCTGAGATAGGCTAACGAGAGGAGGAGCTGAATACCACAACACAGAAACTCAAGGAGGAAGTTCTGAAAGGCCTCTGTCAGAGCTTCTCAGCTGTCTGGTTGTGACAGCACAAGGCTGGAGATCATTATGTCAGGCTGATTGGATTAAAATGGCAGACTTGACCTGCTAAAAGGAGGGTGATGCTTGAAATCAGTGTTCTTCCATTGTTAACCATGGTGACCTGCAAAGAAACGCGTGCAGCCATCATTGCGTTGCATAAAAATGGCTGCACAGGCAAGGATATTGTGGCTACTTAGATTGCACCTCAATCAACAATTTATTGGATCATCAAGAACTTCAAAGAAAGAGGTTAAATTCTTGTTAAGAAGGCTTCAGGGCGTCCAAGAAAGTCCAGCAAGCGCCAGGATCTTCTCCTAAAGAGGATTCAGCTGCGGGATCGGAGTGCCACCAGTGCAGAGCTTGCTCAGGAATGAAAGCAGGCAGGTGTGAGCGCATCTGCACGCACAGTGAGGCGAAAACTTTTGGAAGATGGCCTGGTATCAAGAAGGGCAGCAAAGAAGCCATATCGCCCCATCTCTCTCCTCAACACCGACTTTAAGATATGTGCTAAGTTGCTGGCAAACCGCTTAAAAAAAGTTATTGAGACATTAATACACCCAGATCAGACTGGTTTTGTACCCAAGCGTCAGGCGAGGACGAATATTAGACGGACATTGTTGAATATGCAGATGGCTGGGGAGGGTGCCCACTCCATCCTGTCTCTGGACGCTGAAAAAGCGTTTGACAGGGTAGAGTGGGCATACCTCTGGAGGACTATGCACGAGTTCAATTTGGGGGAGAAATTTATTAAATGGGTACAGCTTTTATATAATAACTCGAAAGTTAGGGTTAGGATTAATGGAGTAATATCAGAGGCAATACCCCTGCAGAGGGGAACCCGTCAGGGGTGCCCACTCTCCCCACTATTGTTCGCTATATTTGTTGAGCCATTAGCTTGTAAGATCCGAGCAGATGGAAAAATAAGGGGATTTGGGGGAGATGGTGCACTGGATAAGATATGCCTATACGCTGACGATATTCTGTTTTTTGTGGATGGAGGAATATCAATGGTACAGCATCTGATGGAGGTAGTTAACCAGTTTGGCCATGTCTCCGGCTTTAAGGTGAACTGGACGAAGTCGGTGCTGCTTCCAATTGGTCAGGAAATTGGGCAGGAGGAAATTAACATTAAAGTCTTGAAACCTACGGAATCGTTTGAATACCTGGGAATAAAAGTTAGCTCAAGGATACAGGAGTATTTAGAACTCAATATTGAACCTCTATTAAAAAGGGTTAGGGAAAAAACAAGTGTCTGGCAAAAGCTGCTGATTCGACAAGCGGACCGAATAGCAATAATAAAGATGGTTTTATTACCACAGATTTTGTATGTTATCTCCTCGTGCCCAATTTGGATAGGTGACCACTTTTTTAATGCATTAGAAGGTGCGATGAATGACCTTATCTGGGAAAGGAAAAGGGTTAGGCTGAAACAAAAATACCTATGGCTGGGTGAGGAAGACGGAGGTCTGTCCATCCCATGCTTTAGGGGCTATTACTTTGCATCACAGCTCCAGTGGCTAATGATGGAAGACGATAGACTGCGACGCTTCCTGGAAAGGGAGTTGGGAACGCCCCGATACAACATCATTGGTACATTGGAAGCAGGAATTATAAAAATTAAGGGGAGGCAATGCCCAATTAATAAGATGGTACACTTAGTTTGGCTGAATATAAAAAAATTATTAGGAATAAAGCACACATTAAAGGTTTCACCCATTTGGGGAAATATTAACTTAAAAGAATTTTTGAACTTTGAGGATTATTTGTTTTGGGAAAAAAAGGGTATTAGATTCGTGTCTCAAATAGTAGTGGAAGGAAAGTTGAAGACACTAGAGGAAATGGGCTTAAGTACAGATAAAGACTATCTCACATGGTTTAGATATAGTAGACTGAAACACGCTTTTGACAAAACGAAGAATAAAGAATACTTTATCATAAAGCACTCAGATTTTGTTGATTTTTGCTATCAGGGAATAGGGAGTAAAGTCTCAATTTCACAGATTTATAAAAGGATAAAGAAGGGTTTGGGAGGGGTGATTAGATTCAACAGTGAAAAGAAATGGGCACAAGAAGTGGCACCCTTAATTTTGGACTGGAGAAATATATACAAAAATGTTAAAAGGAGTACAATATCCAGCGGTTTTCGATTGACGCAGTTCTTTATTCTTCACCGGACCTATGTTACCCCAAGGGTTAAGAATAAGATGTATAAAACTGGAGGTGCAAAATGTTGGAAGTGTGGAGAGGAGAGGGCCGATTTTGTTCATTTGATCTGGTTCTGCCCGATTGTACAGGGGTATTGGTCGCAAGTTTTTCAGTACCTTGAGAGAGAGACAAGGAAACCGGCCCCTTTTGAGATTAGTATTGCAGTTCTGGGAGACACTAGAAGAATTGGGGGGACAGAGAAAGTGAAAGAAAATGGGAAAAAGGTCTGATGTTGGCACGCGTTGTCTTGGCCAGAGGATGGGGAGCTGACAGCCCGCCAAATGTGGCAGACTGGAAAAATTTATGTGAACGGGTGACAAGTTACGAGAAAGCCAGGCAGATGAAGCCATGAACAAATAAGGAAAAGTACAAGGGAGGGAACTACAAGGTTTCTGAAGAGAGGTTACTGAAAGGAAAGGCCTTTTGGATACTCCCAAGACAACCAAAAAGGGGTGGAGGGGAGGGAGGGAGGTTTTTTTTGGGGAAGGGAGGGGGGGGGGATGCTATATGAGGTTTTCTAAAAGCTAAATTGAAGGGGATAAATTATTGGGGTATGTCTTCGTAGTTTATAATGGTGTATAACTGTATTCTTAAGATACCCGCTTGTAATTTATGATGGCATATATATGTATCTTTGTAATGGTTAATTATGTCATGCTTTAATAAGAA